>NC_090928.1:237181769-237484799 GCF_040938575.1 Ambystoma mexicanum | reverse complement strand
GGGTCGCTTTTGCTGCAATGTACTCCCCACCTGGGTTGGGGAAGGAGCTGCTGGAGAACATGACGGCCCTCATAGGTAAACACCAACCTGATAGGCTGTTTCAGGGGAGATTTTAATGATGTCATGTGCAATACCACTGACCGTACGCACCTCAGACATCGCAACCCGTACACCCCTACGAAACTGTTTAACTCTGCATCTGCTTTGGGTTTGGGTGATGTATGGCGAGAGTTACACCCGGACACCAGAGGGTACTCCTTTCACTCTGGAGCCCACGGCTTCCTCTCCAGGATTGACTATCTCTTTGTCCCACACACAGATCTTTACAGGGCACGAGCGGCCGACTTCCTTCCCCGGGGCATCTCAGACCACTCACCCCTACTTGTGGAAATTCGCACACAGCGTCCCCACCCCCTAGAACTTGGAGATTGAACAATTACTACCTGGGTTTCCCCGAGCTAGTTGACCACCTTACGGAAGTCTCCCCCGAATACTTTGAGTTTAATGATAACGGAGAACAGGACCCGGTGGTGGTATGGGAGGCCTATAAGACAGTCTTATGGGGTGCCATAATCTCCTGGGTGGCAAATAGGAGGCGGGTGAGACCCCAAGACATAGCAACAGGGGAGGGCGAACTGGCCCTACGCGAGAGCGAACACATCCTTGACCCATCCCCACAGACCCAGCTCTCCCTTAAACGAGCCACTGAGCGGCTCCGAAACCTCTTATTGGACAATGCTAAACAAGCCCATTGGGACTCTCGAGCCAGAATCTATGAACATGGGGACAAAGCCGGCAGAATGCTAGCTTGGCTGGAGAAAAGGGATGAGGGACAATGCTGCGTTTGTGAGATTGTCACCTTAAGGGGTGAAAGGTGCACATCGGACGCTGAGATACCCGAGGCCTTCGCCCAATTCTATGAAACACTCTATCGGGGCCCGACCCTGCAGCTGGACCCAACTCTCCTTAGTGACATACCACTCCCAACTCTCTCAGTACAGCAAAGAGCGAGTCTCGACTCTGCCCTCTCGGAGACCGAGGTTGCCGAAGCACTAGCGCAATTGCAAACCGGGAAGACACCGGGCCCGAATGGGTTCCCAGCTGAAACCTGGCAGAAGCTGGTGGAGGGCAACATTACATCTTCCCTCCATAAAATGTTCTTGACAGCCCGGGAACAGGACACCCTCTCGCAGGACCTCTGTAAGGCCACCATTGTGGTCATCCCTAAACCTGATAAGCCCCAGGAACAGTGCACCTCCTATAGGCCAATCTCGCTAATCAACGGCGGGGCTAAGGTCCTCGCCAAACTCCTAGCCAACAGGTTACAACCGGTGGCTGATGCTCTAATACACCCGGATCAATGTGGCGTTATGCCACACAAATCGACCCGTATGAACCTGCGTCAACTCCACTTGCCGTTAGAGAGGGCTCCCACCATTAACATCCTGCTTGCTCTTCTAGCGATTGATTTTGAGAAGGCCTTCGACTCTGTCCGATGGGATGGCCTCTGGGAGATCATGGAATGCATGGGCTTCGGGGAGGGATTCCTGGGATGGGTGAAACTGCTGTATACAAATATCTGGGCGGAGGTCAGGGTGAATGGGTGGACCTCGCGCTCTTTCCGACTGGGCAGGGGTACAAGACAGGGGTGCCCCTTTTCCCCCCTTCTCTTCGCTCTCGCGATAGAGCCGTTGGCCATATGGCTTCGCCAGAGCACATCCTGGATAGGATTCAGGTGGCCAGAGGGACACGAAGACCGGATATCCCTATAAGCGGATGATCTCCTGATTTACCTGGGAGAACCTGTCCAAACCTGCCCTGTGGTGACCCGGATGTTTGTCCAATACAGGGAATTTAGCGGTCTAAGGATCAATTGGAAGAAATCCGTTTTCTTCCCAGTGAAGGGAAGGGGTCAGCCTGATCCACCTGACTGTCCATACCACATAGAACAATTTGGCTTTCGATACCTTGGGATCTGGATAACAACAGATCTTACCAGTTATACCATGCACAATCTCAAACTGATCATGGACCGATTCTCCAACGATGTACAACACTGGAAGCTTCTCCCCCTGACCCTCATGGGTAGAGCCGCCCTTTTTAAAATGTTAGTTCTCCCGCGGTTCCTTTACGTCCTTCAAAACGCCCCGCTGCAGATCTCGGGGGCTGAATTTGGCCGGGGGGAAACCCTCCTCAGGGAGCTCCTATGGGGCGGAGGACAAGCACATATAGCCCTGGCCACACTTCAGAGGTCGATCTGGGAGGGTGGGATCGGAGTGCCCCGCCTTCAGACCTACTATTGGGCCTCCCAATTGGTGGTGGTTAATGACCTTCTGCACGCAGACCGGGAATTACCCCATATCAAAGCCGAGGTGGGAACTATGCACGACACCGACCCATTGCAACTACTGTACCAACCCCCCCCCAGATCTTCCCCACTAACAATGAAGGCATATATTATTACCACCTGGAGGAACGTCCACAAGTTTGTGGGGTGGGGGAACAGACTATTGGCAGCGCAAACCCTGTGGCGTAATGCCAACCTGAAAGAAATTGCGAAGCTCAAGCCCTGGCCGTGCTGGGTGAGGGCTGGGATCCAGAGGGTGGGGGATGTCTTGAAGGATGGGAATCTTGCCCCATCTGCGGACCTACAATGCAGGTTCCCGCTCCCAGACAATGAGAGATGCAATCACATGCAAATGTCCCATGCCCTGAGAGTCCATATATCGACAGAGGACAATATCCCGGAATGCTCACCTCTAGAACGCAACATTTTACCCGAATATATCCCCTCCAAATGCATATCCATTCTCTATAACGCCATCACTTCCTTCGCAACTCCTGAGTTGACCAATCTAAAGGCCAAGTGGGAAATAGATGTAGGGGAGATCGACCCTGAGGAATGGATCCGGGTACTAATGCACCCACGGGAAGCCGCCAATTCCTCGAGACTTAGACTGGTGCAACTAAAAATACTGCATAGAGTCTATTATCCTAGAACTGCTCTGTTTGGGTGGGGGAAAGCTATGAACCCGAACTGCCTCAGGTGCGGGGATGAGGAGGGGACCTTCTTCCACATCCTGTGGTCCTGTCCCCGGATCCGTACTTTCTGGGAGGCCTGCTGTCGGGAACTAGCCCGGATACTCTCCAAAACTATAGACATGGACCCGAAGGTCCTAATCCTGGGAGCACCACGAGAGCACGAACTGAACAAATGGGAAGAATTGCTATTACATACGGCAGCTGCCCAAATCAAGCGCAATATTGCACAGAAATGGGGAGCCCCGGACTCTCCGACACTGGAGCAATGGGCATTGGACATGGACACATGTGCTATGATTGAAAGAAGGATCTATACCGCAAGAGGCTGTCCCAACAAAGCCTCCAAAATATGGGCAGCATGGGAGGAGGGAGGGCCCTGAAGTATATGGACTCCGGGGACAATACCCTGAACACTTATAAGGTGAACTGTGACCGTACTCCACGAAAATGGTGATGCAAGACAAATTACTATTGTAAGGCGGGTCGGGCCGGCCCGGCCCAGTGGATGTAACTGCCTCGTCTCTTTCTTGTTCCTCGATTTTTGGTTGTTTTGTTCATGTTGTAATTAAATGATAATAAAAAATGTTTTATCAAAAAAAAAATCCTTCCAACATGGCTGCCTGCACAGGAACGCCGCTCTCTAGCGTTTACGCTTGACGTGCTGCCTTCTAGAAAATAGGCACGCCCCAGCGGCTCTGCGCATCTCAACGCTACTGTTCTGTGTTGTTAGCGATTGCTATCATTACTGCTCCTTTTTGTCAGTGCCCTTTCCAGTTTCTTCTGCCCTTCCCTTCCAGGCTGCCCCCCTTGAACAGCTCTCGCAGTTACTTGGCTCTTTCCCATTTCCATCCCAGACCGCGCCCTGTGATTCCATGCTGGCGGGTTTCCATCAGACCCGAACTCTGAATCTACGCTCCTATTCATCTCCTGGATTCCGCCTCAGTGCTTCCTTCCTGGATCCTGAACTCTACCCTGCTTCCTGAGGCAGACAGCAAACCTCACACTGGACCCAGATCCTGAAGATACGCGCCTTACCTGTATAAGTCCAGAACAATCAGGAAGAAGGAAAGATCTCCCAAGAAGACTCAAACCAGAGATACACAGGTGAGAAAAAGGGCTGAGTGCGACAATTGGGAAGTAGATGGAAGAGAAATCCCAGCAACATTTACAACATGTCAAAATGGGCTTTTGCAAATCAAAGAACAATATGCCTGTTTTAAAAGTACTATGCTGAACAAAAACGTATCATTGCATAGCAATTTGAAAGGGGATTGTGCTGTGAAAAACATGTATGAGATGGTTTTATTCAGCAGGTTTTCTTCTAATTCAGAGCAAAAATAAATAAAATAAATTAAACTGCATTGGCAACATGGGAGAAACCAGCCCAAAACAGGTTTCTGCTTGGGCGGATGCTACCAACAGAAGGTCCCTTACAGTAGATCCTAACACAAAGTGATAATTGCTACCTTTACAGACTTCGGTCTGTGCTCCAGCCTCTTACAATGGAGATCTGGGACACGAACATGTGAAATGAAAAATGAACACCTCCCGTGACTTCTACAAGAAGCTTCAAGGGAAAATTCCATGACAACCCTGAGCTTAGCGGGGTAGCTTGAAAGCTGTGCCCATATATGGGGAACAATAATTAACATTTGTTCCGAAAGACTATTTTATAAATAAAACTTGTAAGACTTTTATCTTTGCCATAGGACTTTGCAAAAATTTGAAAAGTTAACAGTTTAAATATGATTTCATGGGCTTTCATTTAAGATGTCATAGACTTCACTGACACATGAGGAATAGAAATGGCAGAGAATTGGGTAGTATAAGGAAAGTATCCATGATGCCATTGCAAATGTTAATACTTACATGCCTAATGATAATCCACACCCATGTATAAAGTTATGGAATTTTAGGTCGAATATTTCTCACTGAAAAGGGCAAAACGCTGGTAGATGGCCGAAACTAGGTCCTACAACTGTGAGGATTGGACTGCTATGCTCTACATACAACATGTAATCTGCCCATGTGATTTGTTAAAGTGCCACAAATGTACAAATACGTAAATTAGGTTATGACTGATTTTTGGCAAAAAGGACTGTGCAAAGGTTATTTACCTCATAAAATGCAACCTCATAAACTGGGACTCCTCCTCGAGGAGGCAACCAACTTTGATTGTCCTATCCACTTCGTGGAGGTAGGCCTAGTTCAGCTCTACCCACCAATAATTATGCGATGTCACCATTGTCTTTATAAAGAGTGGTTGACAGAACTCTACACACTTTTTCCTGAATTTCCTGCGCCTGTGTTCCTGATCTTCCACATTCATCTTCCGAAATTCCAGATCCCACTGCAAAGCTAAAGCAGAGCTGATTCCAGACTTCACTGCAAGGCCAATGCATTGTGGCCATCCAGCAAGGCCTCAATCCTGAAATCCCACTAAAATCCCATTAAAAAGGGGAAAAGCTGTGCTACCTTTAGCCTCCTGGAACCAAACCTGCTTGCTGCCCACTAACTGCTTGCCCACCTACTGCCTCCAGTGATACCTGTGCCATCCAGTGACTGAATTGCCCAGCAGTACTTGCCATCCGGTGACCAGAATTGCCCAGCTGTTTGCTGTAAGGCGTGCCCGCTGTGTGGTGACCAGACTCAGTTGGCTGTCGAAAATTCCAAACCCAAGCGTGGAATGTGAGTATCTCCTCATCACAGAGAAACACAGTCTCCCCATCTTGACCCTTTTGTCTTTATTCCACTCCCTAAGCAATCCAATCCAAGCCATGGTAACTTGTTAACACTGTTAGAATTCTCTGTGCACCCTGTCCTTGACTTTCTAAGTGCTAGCGCCATCTTTCTATTCATTCTGTCTTGTATAGATCATAAGCCCTTAGCCCTATTTTGAGTAATCAAACTAATTTTCGCTCAAAGCTGAATGCTGGCGTGACAAGGTTGACATTGCGAATCAACCTTGGAGCTTACTGTGTCCCTCTTTAACAATATAGTCTAAATAATTTAGTTTAAGTAAAATTTGTTTTTCTTTCAAACCCGATTTTTGCATTTTTAACTGCTTTGTTTTCCTAAAAACAAACCTCATTCTACCTTCCAAATCTCTCTCAATTCACCAGCTAGAGACATCCTTTCACCTCTGTATTGTCCCTGTGATATACATCTATCCCCCAGCCCAAATACTGCATTGAAAATACAAGTATTTCACCCGTTTTTCATAAGATTCGTTTGTGTCATTTTAAAAAGGAATTAACGTGTAATTCGGCTGTACTGTGTTCCTACTTTCAACTTGTTTGTGAACTGTATGCCTTGTGTCGAGAGCTTGCCTTGTGATTGTTAGTGTTTATACATTCATGCTAGTGAGAGAAATCATATTTGCCTCATAGATTTAACCGCACATTAATTATTTGTCAATTTCCGAGTGTCATTTCAAGCTATTGCAAGGGGCTTTGAAATCCAAAGGTCGGATTTTGAATCTGTTTGCTGCCTCTTATCCCTGACTACCTGCTGCTTCTTTCTATCCACTCAGAATTCGATTATCTGTGGGTTGAGGGAACATTGCAGGGGGAAACCTTAACTTGGCGGCTATCTATCGTAACCCAAAAGTGCTCATATTCACTTGTGCTTTGAATAGGTTCTACTAGAAGGTTAACCAAGTGCTTTGCTTCCATTTCCATTGTAATTATCACCCCATTGGTGATTGCTGCCCAGTATTAAAACTTGTGTGATTTTTGTGAATTCTAAAATAAATAAATATTGTATTTTCAGCAACCGGCCTGGTTCACGGTCCATTGAGACCCAGGGTATTTGTAAAAGGGTGTGTGAAAATGGGTCATGTATTGGCTCAATTTGAATTAATTGAAATTAAAGAAAAAGCATTCCTATTAAGCGCCACATCCCAGGATAAGACCAAGGGTCTTGGTCCGGTGTGTGACGCCCGATTGGAATCCTTAACAGCACTGAGTGGGGCGAGGGGTCAGACATGAGAGGAAGAGACAAAGTTGTAATGTTTTCAACATCAGATATCTTTATTAAAGAAAAAGGGTTGGATAAAGGCTTTTCTGTCCCTATCCTAAAGAGAGTTCCCTACCTAGAAAACTAAAACTAAAGATCAGTCTTTGTCTCGTCGTCAAACATATACACTGTCCTTGTGTCCAAAACATACTACTCTAACCATCATACTAAAATGAACACCAAAAGTGAAAGGAAATGTATCTGGCTTATAACTGGCAAAAAGTGTTCACAACTAAGGCAGATGCAACAGAAACAGTCTTTTCCAAGGAGGAGTCCTTGTATCCAGAGGGTGATTTTCCTTCCCCTGGATTATTTAAGTATGATAAAAAAAACATTCCGTTTCACATAACAGTTCCTTAAGAATGATAATGGTATCGGATTCCAAGATGGTCGTTGTACGATGAAGACGTGCGCAAGAGCGCTCCGTCTGTAATTAAGCCGCAACCTTACTGCGGATTGAGTGGTATAAAGTCGTGACCATAGCATGATCACATAATGCCCCTGATTCCCGGAATCCAGCCAGCCGACCCCTGAACCAACGACCCCAATCAGAATGGGTGGTGGGTGTGGCCGGCAGATCTGAGTATTGCAGCAAGTGTTCCTGGGCCGAGCTGGTGAACCAGGACTCGGGCAGCCGGCTTCCAGAGCGAGCCTGCATTCGTGAGGGAGGATCTTCATGCAGCAGGGGCGGCCCAATGACCAGGACTTCAGAGAGGTAAACTCAAGAGTGGCGCTGCTGGGACCGCCCCCCTAGAACTCTGGTGGCCATGTATGGGGTGTCCTGGGCTAAACAATCCAGGAATGGAAGGCGGCGTCGATCTCGCATTGCTCTCCCGAGGTCTATCATGCTCCGGGTGTGTCGAATGACAGGGGCTTGCCTGTGCAGCAACACTTAACTTGAAGTGGGTTGCGGTACTGCTGAGTGGGCCCCAAAGCCTGTTCACAACCCGTTAATCTGTTGAAGCTGCCGCATAGCTGGGACACAACTGGAGAACATCACTGGTTACCTGGCTACCCTCTGATACCCTGCACTGCCCCCCAGCAACCCTTGCACTTGGGCTGTTTCTAAATCTCTACAGCCCCTACTAGCACTTGACTCTTGATGTCTGCACTTACCCTTGCACTTGCCTCCAGCTGGCTGCACTTTTATTTATTGTCCTTATTTGTCTTTATTTATGTCATGGTTAGTCTATGTACTGCACTGCCCCCTCCTCTTTCTCCCTCCCCCCTCTCCTGCATTTGCGTGATCTCAATGTCATCTGGCCTAGTAGGATTGTTGTCGATCTTCCCTCAGTTTCACCTCCATTGCCTCGTCGCGCCTTGAAACACTTGTGTATAGGCGCGTTATAAATGCCATATCATATTATCATATCATTCTCTGCATCTTGTAGTATAGAAGCCTTAGCAGTATCACATAAATGCACACAGCTCATAGAAGCTGTTTTTCTGGCGTTTCACTGCAATTCCCGGCGACACATAGTAGTCTAAGGCTAAATCACATGCCAGGAGGTAGGAGACAACAGTCCCAGGCTGGGCATACCCAGCCAAATCCACTGGAAAAGTTACTGGCTAGGCGTTCGGAAAAAACACTACATACGGATCCACCCGAGCTACAGCCTGCCTTACTCTCCACCACCAAAGGCTTAGAAATAGCTGCTTCTAAAGAAGACTTTACCAAAAGCTTTCAAGAATTTCAGGAAATAATTCTCTGCCTCTTTCCAGGTACAATTTACCACGTTCACTTCTGAGATCAGACATTCACTAGCAGACTTTAGCAAAGAAATGTCCTCTCTTGGGGAACGAGTGGGGAACGTGTAGATACGAGCGAGCGTGCATTTCAGGAACTGGCAGAGGACAGGAAGCTATTGGATATTGCACTCGAAGAACTTTCCATGGTCACACAATCTGGAAATCTGTTATGAAGATCTTGAAAATTGATCCAGACCCTAATATTCAAATAAAACATTTCCCTGAATCGTTGATGGACCCAGAGCTAAAAGATGCTATAACGCAGATTTTTGCAGATCTCATTGCAGGCGATGAGGCCATGAGCATTCCGCTAGATCAGGTCCATAGAACGGGACCTAAGAGGTCAGAACCCGGAGCTCGTCGTCACGATGTGCTGGTAGCATGTGCACTATATCTGCAAAAGTAGCAAATATTGAGAGAGGCAAGGGCGGCAGCACCGATTATGTACAATGGGGCAGAAATACAACTTTATCAGGACCTCTCACTGATAACTCTGCAAAGGGACATGCAAGTGGTGCTGAAAGCTCTTCAGGCGCGCAGAAGTACAGATGGACCTTTCCTTTTGGTCTGCTTTTTTCCTTGGATGGAAGACAGCAAAGAATAGCATCCAGAGAAGCAGGGATAGCGCTTTAATTTGTTTATGGTTATAAAATAAACCTTTACAAAACTTAAGTATATTCCATTAATACAAATTAAGACAGATTTAAGTACATACTCAAATTAAAAAAGTGTTAAGGTTGAAAAATGATTAGCCATTTTATAAAAAATACAGAGTGCATTATCAGTGAAAGTGAACACTTTGTGACGTGATCCTTCAATACATACCTATTCAAAACTTATATAACAATCAAATTAATTCGTCACTTGATCAAATAAGAGATCATTTTCAAATTAAGCATACTTGACCTGCATGTAATAGCTGTTACTTACTAGTCCATTACTTACATGTCAACAAATATCAACTAATATCAATCTAAGGGTGTACCATGGCCATAGGAGGCTGCTATATATCTTAATGCCAGTGAGAACAGTATTTACATAGATTCAATGTCAGTACATATACCTTACATGCTCATATAATTTGTGAATTAGCTACTGAAAAGAGACAATGGGGGCACCTTCTCGTGGCGACATGGATAACCTTCATACCAGTGATTACATATTTGTTCATCTTTTACATATCAGGAAGATCTCGTATTATAAAACTCTACATGTTTCCAAGGGTTTAGTGGCGTCTGTCAACCTTGATGCCAATATAACCAAACTGTCAGTTGTGAACGATTGCACAGCATAAACATTTATATCACATAATAATGACTTAGATACCCACAACTCATAGACCTCTAAACAACTCATCAACAAAATTCCAGGTAGTTACAAGCTCACCACTAGGTCAGCTTCAATCATTTTTAGTAACTGTACAAGAGCAAAGATGAGGAACGTAAGTACCCAATATCATCCTTGCCCATAAGAGTTCCAAAGTGTCTTCAAAATTAGGTTCGACACACTAAGTGCTTGAGCGTTTCTAATGATTCCTCACAACTCTGGAATCAACAGTTAACTTGAGGCTCTTAACCTCTAAGATTTCCCCAATGCCTACACCGTTCCTGTGTGTGGAATTGGTTTAGTTTGAAGCGCATGTAATACACACAAGTACGCATACAGGGAAAAATGCTGATGTAAGTGCAAAAAGGCACCCTTTTCCGCAGGTACCTTGCATACTCTGTATACGTACTATACTCGTTGAGCCGTTCTAAAGTACAACTCCAATCCCTCTCAAATCGTTTTTTTTCCACATGCGCTGGTCAGTATTTGTCACCCCAAGGTCTTCAATTATACTCTGCATTCTCCTTTGATATTGAGTGATTGAGTTTACACCATTTGCCTGTAAGGATGATTGCAAGTCCTGATATAAAGAATTCTTAGGCGGGTCCAGGAATTTGGCAAAGTTAGCTAGAGCACGCCACTCTGCTCTGCAAGATAGTGAAATTAACCCAAACTCATGTCGTATTACACAGTCTGGTATTGAGAGGGCGAGATGTAAAGCGTTTAAGGTCTAACAAACTCATGTCAAGTGCATATAGCAACACAGCTTCCACTTTGAGAAGGAGGAAGTCAGGCAACGGATTTAATGAGAATTTGCAATACTTTGCAAAGATCACCTTCAATTGCGATTGCAAGGGCCTAGCTTTCAAGTACAGCCTGTCCTTCCACAGTTTAATAGAGGAGGCATTGCTCATGAGATAGCCAAGATATGTAACCTCAGACGTTTGGGAACTAAAAGCTCCATCGGTCTTCCATTTGTATTGCTTTAGCATTTTCCCTGCATTAAATACCATCATGCTGGTCTTTGTGGCATTAGGTCTGAGATTGTGAGATTGAGCATGTACCTCAAATCAATTGAGTTTCGCTTGAAATCCCGATGGTGTGAGGTCTAGCAGGATAATGTCATCTGCGAAAGCTAGCCAGTGCAAACGCAAACAACCCACTTTTGCAGCGTACATTCCTGCCTGTTCCCACTGATAGTCGAGATCACACAAATAAAGGTTAAATAGTGTGGCCGCAAAATTGCCACCCTGCTTAAGCCCTGGGTAAATCCTGACAGATTTGGTATGAGCTCCTTCGCTCGTTACCCTTACTTCGTAGGCTGTGTGATTGTGCAGCAATGCAATCCAATAGATCAAGACCAGCGGAATTCCCAATTTGCTCATTTTGACCCATAGCACATTTCTTACCACAGTGTCAAATGCTGCAGTCATGTCGATACATGCCATATACACAGGAAAAGCACCTTTCTTTTTAGTGCCATAAAGTATATGAGACATTATGGTTGCATTTAACACAGTGCTTTGGACATGATGCAGTGTAGACTAATGCATTTCTCCAATTCATGCAGTGACAAAATTGCAAAGATTTTTACAACAGCATCAATTAGAGAGATGGGACGGTAATTGTCTGGAATAGTGGGGTCTCCCTTTTTATATATTGGTACTATATTCGAGGTTCCCCATTCCTTTGGGATGTTACCAGATAATAAAATTAAATCGAATTTAATTTTAAGGATTGTTGCCCATGAGGCTGGGTCTGCCTTGTATACACAGGGCGGGATACCATCCGGCCACAGTGATTTTGAGTGGGTCATCTTACTTATGGCCCATTCAATATCAAGAGTTGACCAGTTGGAGAGTTGAGTATTTAAACCCGTGTGAACTGATACTTGATGCCTGAGAATCGTGATGGAAGATGGTACTTCCTGGCTATATATCTTTCCCAGACCTTGGCAAAGATATGATTCACCGGGCTTACTTTACCATGATAATCCGGATGTCTAATCATTGCCCAAATCGCTCTCGTATCTTGATTACAGATCGATCTAATGAGTGCACAATTTACTTTGTTGTACCTCAAGATCTGCAACGCTCTAATTTTGTTCTTGTATGTTTGCAAAGTCTGTTTTTTCTGCTTACTCTGGAGAAATGAGATAGCAGCCATGACAATTTCAGTAATACGTGCTTCTCTTAGATGTAGAGACAAAGTTGGCTGTATAATCCACTCATACATGTTATTTAAGTCCCAGGACACTCGACCAGCTAGCTGATGGCACAATGATGAATTCCATCTAAGAGCGATGTTCCCAGCTCTGTTTCAGGTAATTGCAACAGTGCATCCACAGCAAGGTTCGAGTATAATATGCCAGTTGATAGTTGGATTGGAGCATGACCTCCGAATGTGATTGCATGTATGGTTACTAGGTCTACTTGGTGAGCAAGCGATTGTGATACCCCAAAATAATCATTCATGGTTGCTGCACCCCCACCCCCCACTACAAGTATGATTGAGACCAGTCCCTGAGCATTTTACAAAGCTCATCGAAAAAGGTCACCCTTCTCTGGCCTCCCGCCTTTGCTCTTTTCACACGTTCAGATAGTGTTTCATCCCCAGTGCCACAATTGTCAAGGCACAACGAATTAAAATCACCACCAATGATGATCGCATATTTGGGATTATATATAGGTGCATTCTCTAAACAACTGTCTATTTCATCTAACATATCTTCTATGGCTTGTTTAAGAGGATTTTAATGCAAAGTTATCAACAGTAATGGTTTTCCTAGATTTACCTTAAACTTCATCTCTACTGCAAGGATGTGATCGGTTACATACATATGTTTGTTGATGCAATTCATGTGATTATTAATCGCAATTACCAAGCCTCCAGAAGGATGTCCTTCCTTAGGCTTGGTAGCATGAGAGCAGTAGGTGGAAAACCCCTGTAGCACAATTGATCGATTGTCATTGTTTCTTGCAGAAGAATAACATTCCACTGATGAGGGAGGGGAGGAGAGGCCAACCATTTGAAGAGATGATGGTAGCCGCAAGCATTCCATGATATAATCACAAGTTCACTTTTGGGATAATGCTAAGAGGAATTCTGATCTGTGTTCGCATTGAGAATAGTTCTCAATAAAGGCTCAACCCATGCCAGTTTTCTTATTTTTTTTTTATATACTTTATATAACCCGAGGGTTTTTAAAAGTGAACTGTCTATTTTCTTTCTTTCTTTCTCTTTCTTTCTTTCTTTCTTTCTTTCTTTCTTTCTTTCTTTCTTTCCATTTCGCTTATGTGCCTTTTTCGACCGTTGACAGAATTATGTCCAGGATTTTTGCCGTGGCAGTTACCCAGGTGGTTCTACCGCCTCCAATCAATCTCGGCCACCAGGTCTCTACCTCATAGGTATAGGCCGCGGCTAAGATTTCTTTCATGTAAGGTCCTCTTATTGAGTCGACTCCTGGGCATCTTAACAACAAATGTTCAATTGTTTCCACTGTGCTCAGATCTTTACAGAATCTACACGTATTTGTATTGGCCAGGCCTCTTATCTCTAAGATTTCGTTTGTGGGTAGTAAATTGAGGCGGGCTCTTAGAAAAGTATTCCTCAGCTTTCTATTGGGATACTTTTTCACATATGGTTGAAGTTCGTGTAGTTTGTGAGCAGTATGTGGCAAATGTGAAGTTAGTTTGTATGAGGCTGCCTTTTCCAAAGTACATATCCAATCCAACTCGTTTAGTTTTTTTTGGATTTTTGTCGGATTTTCCATTAGATCTTTTTTTGAGCATTGGATATGATTGAGTTTTGCTTCCTGAATTCTGTACCATTTGGTCAGACTGGCCACACCGCCTTCTTCAGCTTCTTTGTTTATTGCTCCCACAAGCATTGGACGATTTTCCAACAGTAATTTTCTAAACAGCATCATGCTGTTCCTTTCCACTATAGAGACAAGTGAGAGCTGGCTCATTTTGCGTCTAATCAGGGATATTGGCATTGATTTAGG
Organism: Ambystoma mexicanum; assembly: GCF_040938575.1. Taxonomy (NCBI): domain Eukaryota; kingdom Metazoa; phylum Chordata; class Amphibia; order Caudata; family Ambystomatidae; genus Ambystoma; species Ambystoma mexicanum. The sequence goes on along the minus strand of NC_090928.1, from coordinate 237,470,659 downwards.
TAATTTCAAGACTTCTCTCCAATATTGACTTTCCATCTTATTCCAGATGTTTTGTGGTATCCCAAGCATCGCTTCAGCTCCGTAAACCAGTGTAGGGACAACCTTTACCATGTAGAAGTCCACAATTGGGATAAGTGAAAAACGGCCATATTTTCTGTCAATCGCTTTTGCTTGCGATGTTAAGTTCTTTGTTTTTTGAAGCAGTTGTTTTTGCATTGCAAGCTCCTTGGATGAATTGTCCACAATAATGCTCAAATATTTAAATTCATTTACTATTTCAATCTGTTCGCCTTCCAGGAACCAAGTAAAAGAGTCACCTTTATTTCTTCTTTTGCCAAGGAGCATGATTTTGGTCTTTGGTTTATTTATTTCAAGACCATTTGCATTTATGTATTCCGCGAGGTTGTTTAGTTGTCTCTGCAACCCTATTGCGGTTTGATCAGCAATTAAGATATCGTCCACGTACATGATTCTTGAAATTTTCATCTGACCAATTTGCGGTGGAAAAGATCTTATTTTTTCTTCTGTTTCTTTATAGTCTCCAATGAAACTCAAGAAGAGTGCAGGAGCCAAAGGGCATCCTTGCTTGACCCCCTGGTTGGTTGGGATCTCCTCCGAAAGTGTACCTTGATTATCAAGCCTCACTTGTGTCTTTGTGGCTGTGTGTAAAGCCATGATTGGGTGTAGGATTTGTTCAGGGCATTTCCATGATCTTAGCTTCTCCCATAGTCTCTGTCTATTGACTTGGTCAAAAGCTTGTTTTAGGTCAATGAAGGCCATATAAGTTCTGGTCCCTCTCGACTGGCTTTTGTTTTTTAGGATGTTAATCGTTAGAATATTGATTGTAGTTCCCACGTTCTTTTTAAAGCCAAATTGAAGAGGATCTTCACAGGGTACCTCCTTTGCCCATCTTAGGAAATGTCGTAAAAGTAGCGAACCATACACCTTCCCAATCACGTTCAGCAAAGCAATGGGCCGAAAATGTTTTGGGTCGTCCCTCGACCCTCTTTTGTAATTAGGTATAACCACTGCATTTGTCCAGGATTTCGGTAGTACCTTTGCAATTGTCAATCTTTGGAATACCTCGCTTATGAAATTGGCCCATGCCTCAGGGTGCTCTTTTAAATGTCTGTTTGTAAGGCCATCTGGCCCAGGAATTTTTCAATTTTTTTAAGATGAATAAAATGTCCTGCGGATCGTGAAGCTCAATCCAAGGTTCGGTGTCTGTAAAGTTTGTAGGTTCCATGCCCTCTCGGTTAAAGAAGAGGTTTTCAAAATGTGCTGTCCAATTGGCTTCCGGAATGCCATTTATGAAAGCATCCGAGTTTATCCGATCCGTTGCGTTGATTAAAGCCCAAAAGGTTCTCGAGTCCTTAGTGGTTATACATCGCAGCATATGTTCAGAGTCTTTTTGATACATCGCAAGACGATGAGTTTTCAGCCAGGACTTGTAGATTTTTTGTTCGCGTAACCATAGTTGTTTATTATGGTTTGAGCTGTGTTTTATTAGTCTTCGCTTGACTCTCCTAAGTTGGCGTCATTTTTCAACTAAAAGATTGTCATAGGTGTGGATTGACTTATTCGTATTAATGCGATTTTGCAATCTTGGTTTTTTGAAGACATTCAATAAGGTACTATACTCTGGTAAATTGTCAGCTTGCACCTTTTGTTCTAGCTTGATGTAGTTTTTCGTCAAAGAAATGACGTTGTCCAAGCTCAAGGCAAGTCGGTTTCCTTTTGTATTTACTTCGAGCTTTGGGGTCGAGGATGTTTGTTCATGAGAGACGTTTGGCCAAGTTAAGGACAAAAGGTTGTGATCGCTCGCCTTTGTTTTAATGATTTCAAAAGATGAGATAATAGACAGTAAGGCTGTCGAGGCATAGATGTAGTCTATTGTTGCCACCAAGCCTCGACCTTCCCAAGTTGGCAGCAGGTCCAAGTTCTGGAACGTTGAGCTCACATTTGTCAGATCTTTGGCTTTCATCAGTAGTGACCATGCTTTTCCCCTAGCCTCGGCTTTGGTTTTGATTTGGTTGTTAGTGCATACAGCATTTAGGTCTCCACAGACTAATAGATGTGTTTCAAAGTGGTCGATGTATGCTTTATCTATTTCTAGTTCGACCATGTCCAGAAAATCCTGATTGGAGATAGCTTCAGGATTCCAGTACAAGTTTATAATGATAGCTGTTGTTGAAACTGGTTTCATTTTTTGTATATCCCAGTATTTCCATTTGACTGGTACTGAGATCATCAAGAGAGACAGAGTCAGAATCTTAATCAATTTCATTCCTTACAGCGATTAACAGGCCAGAGGAAAATCGTCCTTTTTGTCCCTTTTTGGCAGTCGCAAAAGCAATTTCAAATCCATCAAGAATAGGCTTTGTAGTAAGCCATGTCTCTTGTAAACATATTATGTCGAAAGAGGCGAAGTTCACTTCGTTCTGTACAGTGAGGTGCATAAACCCTCGCGTACTCCATGAGCAAAGTATTGCGTGGTTTGTGTTTTGGCCTCTTTTCAGGTCCTCTCCACAGTTTTTGCCAGAGATGAGTTGCTATTTGTTGCTTTGAGAGCTCAAAGCTTTCGGGAGCCAAGCCCACAGGTTTTGTAGAGGGTTTAGATTTTCTTTTGTTCCTTTGGTATTGATTGCCACTTTCGTCTCCTGTGTGCACGTTCTTTTGATCTGCAATGCTGGCCCCTTTGGCTTTCTATCATATTTCGTCTCTTCGGTGTCTAGATCTTTGTTTGTGCGCCCTAAAGCGGAAGACCCAGAGTCTGACTCTGTTGTCCTTTCTTGGCCATGTTCTCGTTTAGACAGATGTCTCGTCCTTTTCTGGACTCCAAGTTCTGAGTTATCATTTTTATAGTATATTGGAAGGTCTGTTTTTTGACTCCTCTCTTCTCGGGTTCTGTAATCACCTCGTGGGTCTTTTTCTTTTCTCTGGGACTGGTTTTTTCGCTCAGATTGTTTAAATCTGTTCCTTTTGCTCCTCTCTCTTCTCCCAGTTCAATGATATCATAACCCATTTTTAGGAAGTACTTCACGGAGTCACACAGTCTCCGCTTAACTGATGTAGAGGAAATGAATAAATGGGTCATCGCTTGGCGTCCTTCATGAAAGGGCTCAACTAGTTCCAGATCTCTGGAATTCACTGATCTTAAGTTCGGGATACTATGTAGTAATTCTGTTAAGCAGAAACCTGTGCAGTTCCCTCTGGGACCACTGAAAAAGATTTAAGATTACAGGTGTTGGCAGTAAACCCACTTGGTAGCAGTCTGTACCACACAGATTCACTGTGGTAGCTGTGGCTGAGCAGTCAGACTTCCCTCAAGAAGAGTTAGGCAGTATATAGAGGATACAGGATAGGTACAGAGGCACAGTAGTACAAGCAAACACTGACCAGAGCTAGGTGTAAAAGTATATACTTATTTATTTTAAAGGCACACTCATAAATTACACCAGCACAGAAAAAGGTAAGTAAGTCAAAACACAGTCACTATTACTTATATGTACATCCCTAGTCATTTGTTGGACAAGTCTAAGTTAACACCACTTATTTCCAAACAGAGGTGAGCGCTTAACATCAGATGGCACTCCAACAAGTTATTAGAAAAGGGAGGGAAAAAGCAGAAGTAATGAAAGCAGCAAGGTAAAACACTTTTCACATAAGGTTAGCAAAGGCAGTCAACTGTGGAACAAGGAGAATTGGTTTGTGGCCCGCTTTAGAGAGAGCCAGGCGAAAATATGCCCAAGATCACACAATGTCACAAGTCTTTGCAGGTGAGTAGAAAATGTTTTACTGAGTTTAGAAAAAGTTTAGTTAGGGTGTCCCAGGCTTACCCAGGGTCGAGAGCCAAGGGCTAAATCTACCCCGTACAATCGGTGGCAAGGGAAGCCGGGCGGAACACAGTACCTTTAAAAGTGGAAAGGATCCTCCAGCGGTGGTAGTTGTTCCTGGTAGTGGGTGCAAGTCGCGGCGTCGTCCAGAGGAAGAGGTGATCTCAACGTGGAGGAAAGCTGCAGGTCTTTGCACTACCAGGGATGAGACCAGCCGTGGAGTTTTCCGGTCACAAAGGATTTTACCCCTCTTTCGCGGTTGAGGTAAAAAGTGGTATCCCGGTTGCCGGGGTGCTTGGCACAGGCAAGGCGGCCACGAGATGCTTCGGGGCGGCGAAAAGAAGGCAGCAACGGGTTGTCCCCACCAGTTAAGGGAAGGAGACTCTCCGGCGGGAGATCTCTTCTGTCGTCGGGAAAAGTGGTGAGACGGTTCCGCAGAGCTTCACCGGTGGTGTCGTCTTGGCAGGTCGTCTCGGCTTCTCCCTCTTCGGCTTCTTAGGTCCTGTGGCGACTTCTGAAGAACCAATCCCAAAAACCCTGCTTTTATGCAGCAAACCCCCATTTATACAGCCTAGCTGTCACTCAAACATGCTAAGTGGTGAGCGGGGTGGCTCACCACTTGGGCCAATCACACCAGAGTGCGACATGAGTTGGCAAGGCAACTCAGTCCAGGGTGCCTAAACCCCCTCCCACACCCCCTGTGGTACCCAGACAGAATGGCACCACTGTGGAGGGCTTCTGTGCAGAAGCCCGCCAAAAGTGGAACAAAGGCTTGACTCGGGTTCAGGGTTACTGAAGTGAACCTAGACGCCATTTTGGCGGCGAGTTCTGGCAAAAAATCCCAACCGGTGAATTTATATTAAATAAATAAACCGGCGGTATCTTTAACATTGCACCAAAAAGTGGTGCATTAAAAACAATGGGAAATCCCATTGGGAAATATTCCGGTGGAATATTTCCGTGGTATCCACTGCCACCAGCCAGAACTCGGCGAGGGGGGACGGGACAGTACCCCCTTGACAACAGACCCAGGGGCAGTCTAATTGCCCCTACCAGTACTTCCACAGTAAGATGGTTTGTACTGGTTAAGTTCCTAACTTAAGACTAGTAAAGTCAATGGTGACTTTACAGACCCAGGGAGACAGTAGTCAGTCCCATGGTGTGGAGTCTATGTTTGGGGGTCTCTATGACACCCCTGTGTTACTGCACTGAGGGTGCTGTGTAACACACATTCAAAAACCAATGATAGCCTATGGGGAAAAATACCCCCTAGCCCATAAGCACATAGCAAGTCACAGAAACACTCTCAAATCATGTCCAACCTCATACCTCTAGTTGATGACATACATCCTAGAGAGTCCATCAGCATTTTGATGGTGACAACCTGACCTGTGCTCAATGGTTAACCCAAAGGCTTTCCTTTGTAAGATATAAGTCCTACAAACCCTTTGAGGAACATCAGTCTTTTTAATGTTATAGGGGAACTGGTTGACTAGTCCCTCAGAAGTTGGTACAACTCCTGAACCTGTGTTAGGCTTTTTCAAGGGGTCCTTATAAAGGATACCCTTAGATCTAGAGGGCCCTCCAAGGATCCTCACCACCTCTCTGTGGGGAGCAGGTTGGGTCTTAGGCCTCTTGGGTGGAGGGGTTGGAGATAAGCAAGGTACATGCTTCTCCTTCCTCTTAGATCTAACCTTACCTACTTTAGAGATTCCCCCCTAGCATCAGGATTTTTGTTGGGGTCTTCTATAGAAGGTCCAACAGTCTGAAGGTTTTTGGCCTTAGACTTTTCTTTTCTGGTTTTCCACCAGCACTGAGAATTACCAGTTCTCTCAGGTCCAGATAGGGGCCTAGTTGTTCTATCCACCTCTTCCTCAGAAGCAGGGGGAGTCAGAGACTCTGAAACTAGGGGAACAATGGTGGAGCTTGGTTGGGGCTCCCATGTTCCTAGCATACTATCCTGAAATGTGCCTGGGTTAGAGGTCAACTTACTAACACCAGGGCTTGTAGTGGGGTTCTCAGTAGGGGGTCCCACAGGCTTAGAAGGGTCCTTCAAGGTAGCCTCTCTAGCCAATTTGGTTAAGTTCTGCTTCTCCATACTGGGTGGCCTGGGGGTATGTGACACGACTCCTAGAGTTCTTAGGTCATTCCCCAACAGGACTTTCCCAGGTACCTCAGTCTGAACACTGACAGGAATCCTCACTGTCATGTTATTACACTGAATGAGGGCTGGTAGAATAGGAACCATTTGGACAGGGCCTCCAGAATTTCTAGTGGGACCTTTGGGTGCCTTAGCCACATCCTCAGGTCTGAAAAAGCTTTCATCCACTACTGTTCTGCGAGCCCCAGTGTCTCTCCTGGCAGGAGTGTCCTGGCCATTGATGAGAACACTGTCTAGATAATACGTTTTAGAGTTTGTTGGTAGAGAGTTATAGATTTTCCTATTCTGGCTACTAACCAGATCCATAGGCTCTAAGTTTACAGTTGCTTGAAGACCCAAGGGTTCTTCAGCAAAGAGTTCAAAGTGGGCACTAGCCATCTGTACTTCATCCTCAGGAGTGAAGGCTAAGGAGACTGAGACTGTGCTGACCCCTGCAGGTTTACCCTTGAATCTGGGATCCCCTTTGATATGGTCAGTAGCCTGGCAGATGTAGCATTGTCCAAATGCTCTCTGAAAGGGTGGCTTGTTCTGACCTCCCTCTGGTTTGTGGCCAGAAGGTACATTAGCCTGCTGGGGTCTACCTTGGGGCTTGCCCTGGTTATTTTGTTGTTTGGGGCCCTCTTTGGGATAGGAATTTTCAGAATTCTCTTTGGAGTCCTTCTTAGGCTGTCTCCCCTCATCCTTCTTCTGAGTTACCCCAGAATCCTTGTGAGTAGCCCTGTTGGCAACCCACAAGTCAGCAGCCTTAGCTAGCCTTCTAGGATCTAATTCCTGTGAATCAGCCAAGTGCTGTCTGAGCTCAGGAGAGCAGGCATCATAAATTGACTCCATCATTACAAGATTTCTCATTCCTTCATAAGTGTTCACTTTGTAACCCTTAATCCATCCCTCGAAGTTTTTCAACCCTTCACACACCCAGGTAGCCCAAGGGGTACCATCATGCTTTTTGAGGCTTCTAAACCTCTTAAGATACTGGGAAGGGGTCTTCCCAAACCTAGCTATCAAAGCTAGTTTCACACATTCATACTCTTTCCTATCCTCCTCCCCCAACTCCATTACCACATCAGTTGCAACAGGGGGAAGCCTAGAGAACAACCAGGTGAGTAACTCATTACCTGTGATGTTCTGGAGCTCATGATTATACTCAAACATAGACAACCAATCCAACACATCCAGCTTAGGCTCATACATACCAATCAATTCCTTAGGTATCCTGGGTCTTTTAGGACTGGAACTTCTAGAGGAGCCAGAGAGAGAAGCATTCTCAACAGACAATTTTTTCATTTCTAGCTCATACTTGAGCTCCATTTCCCTTAGCCTTAGTTCTTTGTCAGTTTGAGCATTAAGTTTCTTGTACTCTAATTCAAGTTTCATTTTCTCCAGTTCAAAGTATTGAGGGTTAAATGTGGGACCTGGCAAAGGTCCAGTAGGTACAGCTGGTAGAGCAGACAGAGGCCTAGAGGGAACATCTACAACAGTTTCATCCTCCTTTCTGGTTCTGACCCAAGATCATCAATACTTTGTTCAATATCAATATCATTGCTGTTCTCTACATTTGCTGGAGTGATAGGTTCCTCTGAACCATCATCCAGACTTTGGTTATCTAACAACCTTTCTATTAGCTCCATTTTCTTTCCTTTAGTCATGAGATTCTTATGCTTACAGAGAAGTCTTAGACAATCAGCAGTTTTTGTAGCAAGGGATTCTTGACTATAACTTTCCATAGTAGACAGGTTAGAAAATGACTTTTTCTTTCTTGTGCTTAAGCTTTGTGGTTAGTTGCACTAAGGTATCTCAAAAGTACACTAAAGTGTATACTCAATACAAATCCTCACCGCTGTACACCAGTGTTAAGCAGAAACCTGTGCAGTTCCCTCTGGGACCACTGCAAAAGATTTAAGATTACAGGTGTTGGCAGTAAACCCACTTGGTAGCAGTCTGTACCACACAGATTCACTGTGGTAGCTGTGGCTGAGCAGTCAGACTTCCCTCAAGAAGAGTTAGGCAGTATATAGAGGATACAGGATAGGTACAGAGGCACAGTAGTACAAGCAAACACTGACCAGAGCTAGGTGTAAAAGTATATACTTATTTATTTTAAAGGCACACTCATAAATTACACTACCACAGAAAAAGGTAAGTAAGTCAAAACACAGTCACTATTACTTATATGTACATCCCTAGTCATTTGTTGGACAAGTCTAAGTTAACACCACTTATTTCCAAACAGAGGTGAGCGCTTACCATCAGATGGCACTCCAACAAGTTATTAGAAAAGGGAGGGAAAAAGCAGAAGTAATGAAAGCAGCAAGGTAAAACACTTTCACATAAGGTTAGCAAAGGCAGTCAACTGTGGAACAAGGAGAATTGGTTTGTGGCCCGCTTTAGAGAGAGCCAGGCGAAAATATGCCCAAGATCACACAATGTCACAAGTCTTTGCAGGTGAGTAGAAAAGGTTTTACTGAGTTTAGAAAAAGTTTAGTTAGGGTGTCCCAGGCTTACCCAGGGTCGAGAGCCGAGGGCTAAATCTACCCCGTACAATCGGTGGCAAGGGAAGCCGGGCGGAACACAGTACCTTTAAAAGTGGAAAGGATCCTCCAGTGGTGGTAGTTGTTCCTGGTAGTGGGTGCAAGGGGCGGCGTCGTCCAGAGGAAGAGGTGATCTCGACGTGGAGGAAAGCTGCAGGTCGTTGCACTACCAGGGATGAGACCAGCCGTGGAGTTTTCCGGTCACAAAGGATTTTACCCCTCTTTCGCGGTTGAGGTAAAAAGTGGTATCCCGGTTGCCGGGGTGCTTGGCACAGGCAAGGCGGCCACGAGATGCTTCGGGACGGCGAAAAGAAGGCAGCAACTGGTTGTCCCCACCAGTTAAGGGAAGGAGACTCTCCGGCGGGAGATCTCCTCTGTCGTCGGGAAAAGTGGTGAGACGGTTCCGCAGGGCTTCACCGGTGGTGTCGTCTTGGCAGGTCGTCTCGGCTTCTCCCTCTTCGGCTTCTTAGGTCCTGTGGCGACTTCTGAAGAACCAGTCCCAAAAACCCTGCTTTTATACAGCAAACCCCCATTCATACAGCCTAGCTGTCACTCAAACATGCTAAGTGGTGAGCGGGGTGGCTCACCACTTGGGCCAATCACACCAGAGTGCAACATGAGTTGGCAAGGCAACTCAGTCCAGGGTGCCTAAACCCCCTCCCACACCCCTTGTGGTACCCAGACAGAATGGCACCACTGTGGAGGGCTTCTGTGCAGAAGCCCGCCAAAAGTGGAACAAAGGCTCGACTCGGGTTCAGGGTTTCTGAAGTGAACCTAGACGCCATTTTGGCGGCGAGTTCTGGCAAAAAATCCCAACCGGTGAATTTATATTAAATAAATAAACCGGCGGTATCTTTAACATTGCACCAAAAAGTGGTGCATTAAAAACAATGGGAAATCCCATTGGGAAATATTCTGGTGGAATATTTCCGTGGTATCCACTGCCACCAGCCAGAACCCGGCGAGGGGGGACGGGACAGTACCCCCTCGACAACAGACCCAGGGGCAATCTAATTGCCCCTACCAGTACTTCCACAGTAAGATGGTTTGTACTGGTTAAGTTCCTAACTTAAGACTAGTAAAGTCAATGGTGACTTTACAGACCCAGGGAGACAGTAGTCAGTCCCAGGGTGTGGAGTTTATGTTTGGGGGTCTCTATGACACCCCTGTGTTACTGCACTGAGGGTGCTGTGTAACACACATTCAAAAACCAATGATAGCCTATGGGGAAAAAATACCCCCTAGCCCATAAGCACATAGCAAGTCACAGAAACACTCTCAAATCATGTCCAAGAGTGAGGGTAAAATAGTCTCACTCTTGGCAGGAGAAAAAAATACTTCACGGAGTCACACAGTCTCCGCTTAACTGATGTAGAGGAAATGAATAAATGGGTCATCGCTTGGCGTCCTTCATGAAAGGGCTCAACTAGCTCCAGATCTCTGGAATTCACTGATCTTAAGTTCGGGATACTATGTAGTAATTCCATAACAGTTTTCCTGTTCAAGATCAGGTAGTCATGACAGTTTCCAGGTTGTTCAATTTTAAAGGCTGGAGTGCCTCTAAAATACTTTTTGGGTGTCGCCCCTCGACCTTGGGCCTTTCTTTTGTATTTTTTTTCATGTCTTTCCTGTTTTGTTTCATGTCTATTTACTTTTTCTGTCTTCTTTCCATGTGCGGTACTCAGGTCTGTCTTGTTTTACTACCTCTTTTTCGGGTATAGTGGGAGATTGTTTTTCTCCCCTTTTATCCCAAAATCCTAAATCTTTTGTTGAGTCTGAGTTTTGCGAGCCATTGTTAACAATATTTTGTCCAACTTTTGCCTGCTTTGCAAGACCCCAGTTTGCATTACAGGAGATCTTTTTACAACGATCCTCTAGTGATAAAAATGTTCTTTCATCCCCTGTTTCTGTTTGGCCTCCATCTGTTTGAGGTTCTAAGTTATAATGGCCCTTCTCTATGGTCGGTGATCCGCAGGGTTGATTTAGGTTGTCAAGCACTTCATCCATCAGGAGATCTTCTGTGCACTTTGATGTTATGGAAGCTTTGGAGGTATCCATTTCATTTACACCTGTTGGTGTGTTGGATGTCTCTATACTTGTTGAAATTAAACAGTTTGCATCAGTATTTGCTTTTATTTTCGCCGTCTGTGTCTTCTTCCTATCTTTGAAGCTCATTTCCTGGACTGGTAAACAAAACACAAGTTGTTTTTCGTTGTAGGCGGCTGATATAGCTGATGACTTACATTCTGAAAAAATGGAGAAATCTTTATTGATAACAGATTCCATACTCTTATTTGGGAAGTTTTTTAGAGCAGATATATTTTTTTTAGAAGCCAGAGTTTGCATTGTTTTTGGTTTATGTCCGCTAGGCAAGGAGTCATTCCTTGCTACATTTGGGTGAAGATGTGTACTTGTAGACTTAGGTCTCATTGTTAGCGCCTGAGTAAGAGAAGGTTCCTCTATAATGAATACCTCGGCTTCTTCTATTGGTTTTGTAGGCACTTGAGTTTTTGTTGACACATTATCCCGTGTTTGGGCGCCCTTTTCAGTGTATACAATTCCAGTATTTGTTATCTTTTCTCCTGTCCCTGTCGGCGATGGTCTTGATGCATCCGCCTTTAACTTTTCGGTTTCCATGGCGGTAACATACCCCTCCAGATAAACAAACTTGGTGTGCATTGTAGCTAGTAGAGCGCAGTTGTCTTTTAATGAGTCATTTATAGCCTCGTACAGTTTGGTGAAGGGGGCTATGGCAACTGCCACCGCGGCCATCAAAGTCACCATGTCCAATTTTTTTTCCGGTGTATTCGCTACCAAGGAATCATGTCTAGGGTTTCTCCCAAAATCCCTGATTGGTGTGCCTGTTTCAGATGCGTCTGGCTCATGTGTCGATATGTTAACGTCCTCAGCTGTTGCAAGCCAGTCTTCTGGATCCTCGCTTTCTATAGAGTTAATCGATGTGGGTTTTTCATTATTATTATTAGTTGGTTTTTTTTTTATCCCAGAGCTGGCCGATTTAGTGCTGCCCCTTTCGGGCTCCTTTTCCGGTGTCTTTACTTGATTCTCATCCCCCATGGGTTCGTTTGTAGGGGGAGGACTGGACGCGAGTTTATCTTGCTCATCTATGGCACAACCGGGTACATTTTTATGGCTTTGTAGATTTGGGTCTCCAATATTCAGTCCCAAAGGAGATGTTTCCGCTGTAAGTCCTCTGCACAGTGCACCACTTCCAGCATTTTGCTATCAGTTATTTCTCGTGTGTTATCAAGTTTCCTTTTTCTAGGATTCACAAAAAAATCTGCCATGCTCTGAGGCGAGAATATGGAAGTTTCTTGTCGGCTTTTGCTGTTTGTACATTCTAGTACTCGCCTTATTTGTCTTTTTCTTCTCTTTTTTCCAGCGTTGTTGAAGTGAAAGCCTTTGCATTCAGGCAGCTGACCTGGAATTGATTGTACAATTTCGGGGTATATTTTAGCCACCGAGTTGTTATTTGGTTTTTGAGTAATTTTCAATTTTTACAGCACAGCCCTTTTTCTAATTGCCTTACAGGTGGTTTTGTTGGTTGACAGTCTTTTAGGTGGTTTGTATTTTCCACGTGATCGTTTTCTTTTAATAAGGGCAATTTTTTCAAATCAGATATTGTCATCTCCCATGGGGGTTTCAGAGATGTTACTCCTGCCGTACCCACTGAGCTGTCTTTCAGTTGGGTATCAGGTCTGTGGAAATCCTGGAATGGCTCTGCAATCGAGTTTTCAGTCGTGGTCTTTCTCGTGGCGGCCACCAGAGGGCCCTCTGATTCAGCCGGTGCTTGTCAAGCTTCGCTCTCCTCTGTTTCCTCCTCCGTAGATTTTTGTCCCCGCGGTCCCTCTGTAGGGAGCCTCTTTGCGATCCCCGGGTCCATCACCAGAGGCCCCGTGGGCCCTTGAGTTCGATCTCCCAGACCGTTCTCCACCAGCTACGCCAAGCTCGAGGCTGTCAGTCCTCCGACAGACGGCGGAGCACACACCGTTGGGAAGACGCGGCCATTTCCACATGAGTCGTCGACCAGAGTTTCCTGAAGAGCCTCGGAGCGGCCCTGTGAGTTTTTAAATGTTTCATCATTTATTCGGCATACGGTCCGGGAATCCATCTCTCCCAGCTCATTAATGTAGGAGTCTTGAGCCGTAGGCTGAAACCCCCGTGTTGGAGAAGATGACTCTGCCGATGGTTTATCTTTGCCCCACGTTGTTTTCGGGCAAGAGCCCCCACTAGTCTCTAGAGCCAATAAAGTGGGCTCATTTCTTCGGAAAGGACTGAGTAGGCTCTGCGGCTGTTCAGTGGGTGTCAGTTTAGGCAAATTTGACTGTGGCAAAGGGTTTCTTCTGCTTTGTACATATAGTCCCTCCATTTCAGCCCGAGTGCGCGAGCGTGAGCTCCTTTGTTACAAATCGTTCACGCTTTTCTCTGCAGTATGCGGGGACGGAATAGTAGAGTCCCCAGCGTCCATAGCTGCCATAGACTGCTTCAGACTGCTACTCTGCCGCTACTCCGCGGCCGCTCTGCGGGTGCAAGGAGTTTTTAAAGGCTGGTCAGGTGATCTTGAAAAGTAACCACGGTAGAAAGACTGGAACGTAGAATAACTGGCAGTCTCTGTTTTCTTATTCCCAGCAATCGCTATCAATTGCGAAATGTACATTTTTTCATCCGCGGTACTACCAGATCCTCCGAGGCTTGGCTCCACCTCCCCACGCTGGGAAGGCGCAGGGAGCTGCAAGAATTCGCTTGCTAACGTCTCATCATTAAACGTATGCAACATGAAGCCCAGCTCCAGTATACGACCAAATACATTTAAGGATGTTTGCGGAAGGAAGATAACATATCATTATTTGGTTGTTGTGCCGAGCAAGAGGTATTCTTTCAAAATCCTTACTTGTAAGGATTCTTAATGGCAGAATATGCGAGATGAGATCAAGCCAATAATTCCGATTAATTCTTGCACCTCCCAAGGCATCAACGTTCCCTTCCAATCCAATAATATTGAATGTACTGCGAGAGGCATCACCGCCTACTGACTGATTAGTAGGTTGTTCAGCCTTAGGAATCGTTCCAATACCACTCCTACCATTTGTTTCACATGCAGAGGAGGAAACTCTACAGTCAACATTTGCTTCACTCATTAACAATGCAGGTCCTGTCCTCACAGAGTCAAGTTCCAAGTCCGATGCAGTGCATGAGGTGCCTGTGTCACGCTCCAACAGATCTACTGTCGTACTGGGCAGATTTAATTTCCGCATTAACACCTCAGATTTCAATGCACCAAATTCCTCAGAATGGTCAAAACATGTAGATGCGATTCCATGTTAGTTACATTTAATGCCTGGGGGCAGGTTGTAGTAACAATAGTAATTGGAAGTCGTGACTCACTGAAACCTGACCCAGACTTTTGATTTACAGATGTACTTGATCCCTCGCTCATAGAAGGGCAGTGTGCTGTCACCCCCTTAGCGCTAATCTTCTGAATATTACAAAATTCGCCAGTAGTTACTATTCAGCATTCCTGAACTCTGCTATTGGGAGAAATGTATCCGTGAGAGGGTACCTCCGTAGGTTCCCTAGATTTGCCCGAGCCACTGATAATTGCAAAAGTTTTTCTAAGAGCAGCCCATTCCCCTTCAAGTTCTCGTGACCATTGCTACAAGCTTCAGCATAAGAAGGGCCTTTATTGTCAAGTACACTTCTAGTGGTACCAATTACAGCAGGCCTTTTCTCGATTGGCACGAGTTTGCAGCCCACCACATTTGCAGCACTAGATGTCTTCGTACACTTTCTCCCTTCTGCGGGAAAATAGTTGTTCAGGTTGCTTTGTTTTGACAGCAAGTAACCCGTGTGCTCGGGAAAGGATTTTGGTGTCATATTCCCTGGGTGCTTGGATCTCCTCATTTAACTGATCCACCTCGATTGAATATTCCTCACAGTTAATGGGAGGAGTTACCTTGCCAGTTAGACCAGTTTTAATATCAGCCTCCGTGCTTTTAGTCTTTTTTGTTTTAATTTGAGTTTATTAAAGTTTTCGATACAAGCAAAAGGTCAAAACAAGTAGATATTAGTGACACATCCAAATAGTACACATTCAAACAATATCCCCCCCCCAACAACTTATACATTTGACATTGAAAACATTTTGCGCCCCTCCCACCTACCTCCCCCCACGGAATAGTAGGTCCTCTCTGAAACGTAAACTTAGATTAGTTCGGATGGTTGTGATTAGTGCGCAGTGTCAACATTTTGCTCACAGTAACATGCTTGGTTGCCATTTTATGTCCTTTTCGGGGTAATCCTGACAGTCTCTTCTGATAGTACATTTAGAATTGTTCTCCTTAGTTGGGTGGGCAAGATTGTCCAATACTCTTTCTGTCAGTCTTTATGCAGTCTCAGGCATGTATTTACTCACAAAGTCACCCCACAGTAGATCACATTGCATAGATTTAGCATATAGGCTCGCAGTGATTTTTTCCACTACACATATATTCAAGGCAACGTTGAGCCACTCACCCCTGCTAGGCACACTCTTGGATTTCCACTTCATTACAAGGGTGGCGCGTGGCGCTAGCAAGAGGGGGGCTGACAGATCCTTGATCCTTCTCCATTCATCTTCACATCTTTCAAAACCAAATAGAACAAGGAGGGGGTCTGCCATCCTTTGGATTCCATCGAGATCTTTGATCCACCCTAGGACCTCATCCCAATAAATTCTAATCCGGGGGCAGCTCCACCACATGTGCCAATAGTTAGCATTTTCTCCACATTCGCGGCAACATAGTGGGCTCAACGACTGAAACATCTGTGAGAGTCTGTGCGGGGCATATTGCCACCTATGTAATAGTTTGATTGCGTGGAGCTTATATTGACTTGATATCGAGGCCTGGGAGGTGGCCCTTCACATTCTCCCCCACATGCTCAGATCAATCTCATCACAGAGGTCTCTTTCCCATCTGTTCTTTAGAAGTAAAGTGGATCCCTTCCCAGCCTCAATCAGTTCTCTATACATGGCGGATATCAAACTCTTAATTTCCGTTGTGGAGTTTAACAGCTTCTCAAATGGGGTGAGGTCTCTACTGGTGCTGCCTTTCCACATCTCCCTTGTCAGAATGCCTTTTAGCTGTAGAAATTGAAAGACAGACAGGGGGCCCAACCCCAGAGCTTCTTCTAGTTCCAAAATCGTAATGAAGGAGCCGTCCCTCCATAGCTGGCCTACCCTCTCATACCCAGCTTCGTACCAGGGCTGGAATTTCTCCAGATTGGGAATGTCTTCTCTGATACCTGGGGCCCATAGGTGGCTCAGGGGGGATGGCCATGAAGTTATGAAGTTATCTTTTGCATGTTGCACCTTTCTCTCCATATTTCCCACATGGTCCTAAGTATTGGGTGGTCCCTTAGTCTCCGTAGCAATTTGTTTCTCGGTACCCATATGCACTCGGAGAAAGTTGCTGGGGCTAAGTAGTGATTGTCTAGAGTGACCCATTGGGGTTCCTTGTGATTCATTAGATGGGGAATCAGGATTCGTAATTGGGCAGCTTCATAGTATTTCCTCAGATCTGGCAATCCCATTCCACCCTTGTCTTTGGGCAGCGTAGGGTCTCATAGGCAACCCTTGCCTTCTTCTGCTGCCAGAGGAACTTCAACATAGCTCTTTTACCTCCTCGAAGAAGTGCTTTGGCATTCGAATAGGAGCATCTAGAATGGGTAAAGGAATCGGGGGAGACATACCATCTTAACTGCATTGAGCCTCCCCAACCAAGATATCGTAAATTTCTCCCATCTAGCCAGGTCGGCGTGAAATCTCAAGAGAAGGGGGGGGAAATTGGCCTCATAAAGTTTGTTCATGTCCTTTGTGATATATATTCCTAGACATTTTAGCATGACACTTTCCACCGTGAGGCCCAGCGGGGAGAATCTTTCTATGTCCGATTGTGTGATGTCATGCAAGGGGAACAGAATTGACTTAGCCTTATTTATCTTGAAGCCTGAGAGCTAGCCATATTCTTCGATTTAATTGGACTGCTCGGGGTGTGGATGATGTGGGGTTTGAGATGTGTAAGAGCAGGTCGCCGGCATATAGAGCCACCTTGTATTTGTTTCCCTCCAATCAGATTCCTTCGACCAGATGGTCTTTCCTCAGTTTCTGGGCGAGGGGCTCCAATGAGAGCGCAAAGATTATCGCTGAAACGGGACATCCCTGTCACATTCCCCTGTCCAACTCAAACCAGCGGCAGTATCCCCCATTCACAAAAACCGAGGCTTTGGGGGATGTGTACACCGCTTAGATCCCGCTCCTAAATTTTGGGCCTATTCCTACCTTTCGGAGGACTGCCATCAGAAAACCCCATTCGACCCTGTCAAAGGCCTTCTCTGCATCCACCGATAGGAGGGCAGGGTCATCCGCCATTTTTCGAGACTCATTAATCAGGTGCAGGGTCTTCCGCATAGTGTCATCCCCCTGCCTGCCCAGTATGAAGCCGACCTGGTCAGCGTGTATTAGGCGAGGCAATAGTGTCTCTAGCCTGGCAGCGAGGACTCTGGTGTAAATCTTCGCGTCTATATTTAACAAAGATATGGGGCGATAAGAGCCACATTGCTTGGGATCGCGCCCCTCTTTAGGGATCACCGAAACAAGGGCTCAGACAAAGGAGTCCGGTGCCCCCTGAGTGTCAAGAATCTCGTTGAATAGTTCAACCATGAAAGGGAGAAGGGGGGAGAGAAAGGATTTATAAAACCCAGCGGTGTAACCATCCTCCCCAGGGCTTTTCCAAGTGATAGCCTCTTAACTGCATTTTTGATTTCCTCTTCCGTTATCGGGGTCTCTAGGTCGAGAGATTCATCGTACTAGAGTTTTGGCATCCCAACAGAAGCCAAGTAAACATCCGTTCCTTGCCGACTCGGGTCTACCTCTGATCTGTACAAGGTCTCGTAAAAAAAGTAGCTAAACACCTCAGGGATCCCCCCTCTATCTATTTCCACAACCCTACGTTCTGCCCGTTGTTCCCTTAGTCTGGCTGTTAACAGTGCGTCCGACTTGTCGCCTTTTTCATAAAATTTGTCTCGGAGGTTGCAGTTTACGGACTGTTTGCCCCTCCTCGAGGAGTCAGAGCTCTTCCCCCTTTCATTTTGCCTCTAGAATCCTGTCTGCCATTCCCTCCTCAGTTTCCCTTGCTTCCTCATCTAATTGACCTATCTCTTCTCCAAGTTTGTCTTCAACCAGGGCTCAATCCCTCTTTTTGTTCAAACCCTCTCTGATTAGTACACCCCGCCATGTTGCCTTCCCCTCTTCCCACACTGTCATTTTGGAGATCTCTCCTGTATTGTTTATCTTAAAATATTTGGTGATCTCGTTTTCCATCTCCATCTTGAAGACAGGATCTTTCCACAGAGATTTGTTGCATGCCCATCTGCCTCCTTTCATAGGTAGGTTGTCATGGTCGGACCAGGAGACCGGGACAATCTCTGAACTCGTTATTGCATCTTTTAATTGCTCTGACAGGTCTATCTAGTCGATTCTAATAAAAGTATTGTGGGGGCAGAGTAGAAGGTCTATCCCGTTTCATCGGGATGAAGCCACCTCCATGCATCTCACAGCCTATATATTTCCATCATGTTTGCAACCCCAGTGCGGCCCCTCATCGGGTGGTTCTCTTGCGTCAGGGTTACCTGCTCTCCTGTCCAGTCTGGGGTCGGCCCATAAATTGAAGTCACCCCCAAGAAGGACGTGACCCGAGGCATCCAACATCATTTTGGGAATTGTCTTAGTAAGGAATCGGGACTGTCCTGTGTTGGGGGGGAGTATACTGTGGCAAAGGTGACGGCTACATTCTTTATGGAGCATCCACGAGCAGCGCCCGCCCATCTATGTCTGCCCATATTTTGGTTACACTGAAGTCTAATCCCTTTCTAATGAGTATACCAACTCCCCCCTTCCTCAGAGGCCCCGATCTCCAATACTCTGTCCCCATTCGCACACCCAGAATCTTTCGCTCCTCCCCTCGGGCATATTTAGTTTCCTGCAGGAGCAGGACGTTAAGGCCCGCTCTACAAAATTCCCGACATACCAGGGATCATTTGTTCGGAGAGTTGAGACCTTTGACATTTAGCATTCCCACCCTGAGGAGACCTCTCTTCCGTGAATCTGAATTACCTGCCATTACTCCCCATGTATGTCGGGCGACCCCTCGACGGGGATCGGCAACCTAGCAAGTCTTGAGACAACATCTCACACACCAATCTGTAACCTAATGAGGGTACTGTTCCTACCCCTTCACCTTCCCACCCTGCTTCCTCTTCCATCCCTTCCCCCCCCATCTCTTTCCCCTCTGTCGGCATTCGATCAGACTCAGTTGGAGACACTGAGTCAGTACCGAACCACAGGTGGAGAGCGTTACCTCACAATCCCCTTCATAAGATAATCACAATGACGTTTGAGCCCCCATTTCCCACCCCCCACTCCTCTCAGAACAAAACATTAACACCCTAAGAAATGAAAACTCGTACCCCATACAAGTCCAGTCTTGATGACTCGCTCGTTTTCTCCTCCAGCAAGGGACGCCAAATAGATAGACTCGTCCCTGTGCCCGAACCCAAAGGAGTCGAGGCAGAGACGATCACGTCCAGGAGGTTTTGGCTGCTCAGCATTCCTCTGGCATTAAAGGCTTGAGAAATTCTAGTTCCGCGTAATCCAGGTGGCGGAGGAGAACCACTATGGTAAAATCATTGTATCGGGCGTCATCTTGTGGCGATGCTCATCTGTGAGCACTAAGGCCTCTTCAACGTTAAATGGTCTGAGACTCGTGGAGGTTTGTTACATTATTTACTAAAGTCAGTCTTCGTCCCCTCAGGTGAGGCTTTTCCTCTTCGGAATTTCCGTGATCCCTTGATACGCCTACTCCTCGGCCCTTGGATGCGCCACTGTCGTCCACTCTGTCCCTCACCCCCTTGGTCTCTCTCCTCTTCACGAGTGTCCAGCAATTCTGATATGCATTTGATGTCCCTTTCAGACCGCAGCCGTTCTTTTTTCCTTCGTGCTCGAATGAGAGGGAGAATGGGTATCCCCACCTGTATCATATTCCGCGTACTTTCAGCCATTTTGTGAGGGGACTACACAGTCGCCTCAGGGTGAGGGTTAGGGAGGATAGATCCTGAAAGATTGTGATTCGCGCTTCACCAAGGGTGACCAGCCCACTACATTTGGCCTACTCCAAAATCCCAGCCTTGTCCTGATAGCTGTGGAAGCAGGCGAGGACCAACCTCGGTCCGCCGTTGGACCTCTCCTGCTCTGTGTATTCTCTCTGTCTTTAGTTCATCGATCGATTTGTCCTCGAATAATAGCTTGATGATGTCGTGGAGCGTCTTCCTAAGGTCCCTTTCCGACTCACCGTCATGCTCCGGGATCCCGAAGAAGAGCAAATTGTTCTGTCTCTCACGATTTTTCAAATCGTCCATTTGAAGACTGAATTCTTCTTCTCTTTGTTCTATTTCCACAATTCTGTGTTCCATTTGGGTCTCAAGGGTGTCTAGAGAAGTTTGATTTCAAGTCTCTCTTCGATCTTATCCATATGTTGCGCGGTCCTGTCGATTTTCCCACCTATATTGGCCCCCATGTTCTTGATTTCATTCAACTGGGCCGCAACATCTCCTTTGGTGGCTGCTGCTTCGGGTCCATAGGTATCCATATTTGTGTCTTGGTGTGCTCCAGGAGTGGGGGGGGACGAAGAGTAAGCGAACTGGGCTAACTTCAACTTTATGTCCATGTACTAGTAAACCGGCTCTTCAGTGGAAGCCTGAAATCACTATTGTGTGGTAGGCTATATAATGCTTTTTTTTTTTTTTTTTTAAATATTTTATTGATTTTATATTTTAGAAAACCAAACAACACACAACACAATACAACTGTTAATTATTTACAGAAACACAAAAGAAAATACGAAAAAACTCCCCCCACCCCACATCAAGCCAGAGCCGGCTCCCTTGTATCCTCAGTCGGGGCACTGTCAGGTGGAACATTGTCCGTAGGCCCATCTTCCGAATTCTCAGATTCGTCCAAACCCTGTTGTGGGTTGGTCATAGAGGCCACCAATTGTCGCCAGGCCAGCAAGGGCCCTATCTCCTCCTCGCCCCCTCTAGTGACCGCTTCAAACCATACCACGGATTCAGCCTCCGCCCACCTCATAAGGTCCGCCCACCATAGTTCCAATCTCGGCCTGCAAGCCGATTTCCAGTTCATGGCAATCCTGCGTTTGGCCAGAACATATGCCAGGTCCCTCAGCTTGCTCAGGTGCCTAAAGTGTCTGGGCCTGGGGAAGATCCCAAGCATACACGACCAGGCAGATCCCACGTCCAAGACCACTCCCCCACCTGCGAGCTTCATCTTAACCTCCTCCCAAAATCTATACACTTCCGGGCAGGCCCAAAACATGTGTAGCAACCCAGCGTCCACCTCCCCACACCTGGGGCATTTTTGAGTGATCGAACCTCCGAACCGTGCGATCTTCTGGGGAGTCAGGTAGGCCCTGTGAGTAATGTAGAACTGGAGTTGTTGGAGCCGTGCATTTCGGGACACCTTTTTCTGATACCCCAGGACCCTCTTCCACTGACCCTCCGTCATGAGTCCACCCATCTCCTCCTCCCATTCATGCCTCAGTTGGGGCAACTCTTTCCCAGCCTTCGTTCTGAGGAGTTCGTATATCCGTGATATTTCATGCCCGCCCTCTGAGGCATCATACATAGTTTCAAGGGTGGCATCGGGATCATCTGCCAGTGCCGTCACCGGCCATCTCTCTCTTACTCGTTGCACTAGCCTGGCATAGGTGATGTACTGGCCTCTGTGCACCCCCGTCTCATCCTGCAACTTTTGGAAGTCCAACGCCTCCCCCTCCCGCCATATGTCTCAGAGCGTGGCCAGGCCCACCGGCTCCCAGTGCCTACGGACAGACTGAAACAGTTGGGAGTCGTTTTCGCACAGGGCCACCAGCGGGACCTGCCAAGATAGCGGTTCTGGCTCCCCCATCAGTTTCCACGTTCTGTGCCAGACCTCCCATCCCAACCTCAATAGCCGCCCTCTTCCCGTCAGTTTATTCCTTTGTAGCCACACCACCTCTCTCAGGAAGTATGGGGCCGCATCCTCCCGCAGCAACCTAGATTCCGCCGAATCTTCATCAGACAACCACCTGGCCACATACAACAGCTGCCCCGCCAGATAATATAGTTCGAAGTTGGGCAAGCCTATACCCCCCTTCTCGTACGGGTTCTGGAGCTTCCACAGGGCCACCCTATTTCTGGAGTTACCCCACACGAAGCCCCTACACATACTATGAAGTCGTACAAATAGGCTCTTGGGGATCAAATGCGGGACGTTCACGAAGAAATGCAGGAGTCTGGGAAGGACCACCATTTTCAGCAAAGCCGCCCTCCCCATCATGGACAGGGGCAATCTGGACCAGAATTCCTGACCCCCTCTATGGCTCTCTCTGTGTTATGCTTGTGTACCGCTTCAATCCGGTGGTAAATATTTACCCCCAGGTACCTAAACGTGTCGGTCCGCCATGGTATTTGCAACACAGGCAGCCTCTCCAGCGGGACGTCCCTGTACCCGCCCAGAGGGAACAGGCTAGATTTCCTGGGGTTCACTGATATGCCCGAGAGGACAGCATAATGATCCAGTACTTCCAGTACGTACTGCAGGTTCTCCTCCGGGTAGCGTAAGTAAATCAGCATATCGTCCGCATAGAGAGATATTAAGTGGCTGCTGCTGGCGGTATTAATGCCCACCTCTCCGTATTGTTGCCGCAGGCATATCGCCAGCGGCTCCAGCGCGAGTATATATAACATGGGTGACCAAGGGCATCCCTGCCTGGTCCCCCTGCTGAGTTGCCAGGCATCCGAGACTGTGGCCCCAGTCTTGACCCTTGCCACCGGGCTGCTATATAACAACTGGACCCATCTGATATACCCAGGGCCCACGCCGTATCCCTGCAGGGCCGCTTTCAGCCAAGGCCATCTCACTGAATCAAAGGCCTTGACCGCATCCAGCGACACTATCGCCATCTCGCCCGTGTCATCCTTAGTATGGTCGATAACATGGTGCAGCCTCCTATGGTTATCGCTGATATTCCTGCCTGGGACATATCCCGTTTGATCCGGGTGGATCAGCTTGCCAATCACCTTCTTCAACCTGTTGGCCAGCACCGCCGTGAGTATTTTGCTGTCCTGGTTTAGCATGGACAGGGGTCTATAAGATCCACACTCAACAGCCGGCTTGCCTGGTTTCAGTAATGGGACAATCATGGCCTCACGGAGGGACAGCGGGAGTTCTCCCTGTTCGTATGCCTCGTTAAACAAGGCCGGCAGTGGCTGGAGCAGTTCCTGCACGTACACCTTGTAAAACTCACTAGGCAGTCCATCCGCTCCAGGTGCTTTACACGTGGGGAAGCCCCGGATCACCACCTCCAGCTCATCCGAAGTGATAGGGGCGTCCAGTTCCTCCCGCTCCAGGTCGTCTAGGGTGGGCAAGCCAATGTCTTCCAGTGTGTTCAGGATGTCCTGGCTCCTGTCCTCCCCAGTGTCCTCATACAAACGTTTGTAGAACCTGAGGAATTCCTTGTTCACCCCATCCTGAGTGCTGCGAAGACAACCGTCTTCACCACGGATCTCATGAATAACCACTCGGGGGGACTCGCTCTTGTACAGCCAGGCCAGCAGTCTGCCTGGCTTGTCGCCCCCCGCGTGCAGCCGCTCGGTGTATTTCCTATGGTTCAATCTACATAGTCGATCCCAAAGAGCGCTGCACGCCACCTGAAGGTCCCTCATCCTAGTCTTTTCTTCCTGAGTGGCGTTCTCGAGACGAGCCAGGCTCTCAAGTTCCCTTTCGGTGTCCTGAAGCTCCCTCCCGATACCCCCTTGAAGTCCCTTGGATTTAGAGATGGCCACTCCGCGCACCACTACCTTAAAGGCCTCCCACAGAGTTCCCGCAGAGCGCACGCTACCCGTGCTTATCTCAAAATATTCCCCAATGGCAACCCTCAGGTCTTCCCGGAATCCCTCATCCTGCAGTGCCTCTGAACGGAGCCTCCATGTGGGGACCCAAGGCCTAGGGGGTTGGTGTCGCCACTCTACCACCAGGGGCGAATGGTCCGACAATACTCGGGCCTTGTATTCCGCCCCCACTATTTCGCCCGCTATATCGGCAGTTCCAAACACATAATCCAATCTCGTATATGAATCGTATGGCGCCGCATAGTGCGAATACTGCCTATCTGTGGGGTGGAGTTTCCTCCACACATCTACCAGTCCCAGGTCTCCCAGCAATGTCCCGAGCGCCTTGGCCGCCGGCGACATTTTCCCTTTGGTATCAGCGGACCGGTCGATTTTGGGATCTAAGACGCAATTGAAGTCCCCACCCCACACCATCGCACCCCCTACCAAGGGGCCAAGTTTGCCATAGAGGGATCTAAAGTAGGCTGCAGTATCATGATTGGGGGCATACAGGTTGAGGATGTGTACTTCCCTGTTCTCCAGGAGTCCTGTTATCGCCACCATTCTACCCTCCGGGTCCACTATCGAGTCAAGCACCCGGAACGGCACGTGCGGCGCCACCCAGGTGATGACCCCTCTAGCATACGCCGAGTACGTGGCACCCACCACCTTGCCCTTCCACTTCCTCTTCACCACCTCCAATTTCTCCCTAGTGAGGTGGGTCTCTTGTAGCAGGGCTATATCTATCCGCATCCTCTTCAGGTATACCATTACCTTGTTCCGCTTGAGGTAACTATTGAGGCCTCGGACATTCCAGGTAGCTATGCGAAGACTATCCGATGCCATCAGTTTGGTCTGTATTCAGCCCCGCCCTCCCCACAATACCCCCTTGGTCTAACACTCCGCCGGCTCTTTCGCCCTTGATCCCCGTCCCCCCTCCCTGTTTCCCAACTACACACCACAGCAAACAACCCCTCCCATCCCAACAAAAGCCCAGCTCCATCCCTGGATCTCAGGCCCACCCGCGTCTGGTCTTATCCCGTATTCAAGGAGTAGGACCCCACGGGGCGTCGCCGATCTAACAGCGACCTAACTAACTAGATATGTTACTACTGGGGACAAAGGAAGCCTCTTGGAGCTCCCAACCAAGTAACCACGGGTAGGCAAGCCCAATGGGCCAGTAGTCAGCACCACATCATACGCATCATATACCGTATAAATGACTATATTCAAGTCCCAATGTCTCGGCCCCATTGCCCTAGGCGACCCAGCCGTAAGCTACTTATCTTCCGTAGTCTCTGCCTGGATGCCCGGTTCTTGAGGACTGCCCAGCGCGTCTAGCCAGTCCATCGCTTCAGTCGGTGTTTCAAAGAACAGGGATCTGCTTCTGTAGAAAACTTTCAATTTGGCCGGGTAGAGTAGCATGTAGCGATGGCCAGCTTCACGAAGTCTCCTTTTCACCGCCCCGAAGTGCATCGACTCCGCTGTACTTGTAGCGTGTAGTCAGGGTAGGCCGTGATCTTGGCCGATCCTCTGTCAATCGTTCCCCCTTTTCGAAAGAATTCAAGAATCTTTTCGCAATCCCGGTAGTTCAGAATTTTCGCGATCACCGGCCGCGGGGGGGCCCCAGGAGGCGGCCTCCTGGTTAGGGCCCTATGCGCCCTCTCGACTGCAAACCCCTGGGGCAGTACCCCGCCGGTAATCTCCTGCAAAAACATGGATTCCACAAATTCCGTGGGGTCTGGCCCTTCCGTTCCTTCAGGTAGGCCCACAATGTGAATATTGTTGCGACTGGCACGTCCTTCCGCCTGCTCCGCTCTGTCCTCCAGGTTGCCCACCCGTTGCACAAGGGCGTGTAGTTCCCTTTTATGAGCAGCGCAGTCTGCCGTGTTCGTGGCCGTCTCCTTCTTGATGGTCCCTGTGCGCTCCGAGATCGCCCTCACATCCAGTCTAAGCAGATTCACCTCCTCCTGGATGGCACCGATCTTAAGGTTTAAGCCTTCCTGTAGCTCTTTCATGGCGAGGCCCAACTTGGTCTCCCATGACACTTTTAAGTCCGCAATCGCCGCCAGCACCTCCTGTATCGTGCCCGGTGACTCCGCGGCCGTCACGGGGGTCTCTTTGTTCTTGCCTCCTTCCGCCCCTGAGGGGGACTTAGCGTAAGCCTCCATCGTGGGCTGTTTGGCCTTGGGTTTCACACCTCTCGTGGTCATGTTGTTGTATGAGTCGGGCGGGGGCCCGTCCCGCCAGGTACCGAAGGGGAGTCACGCCACTCAATGCTCAAAGCCTGGCCCACCACACCATGGGGCATCCAACACGCCCGGAGCACCCCAACCACCGGGCCCACGGTCCCGTCGTTACAGCTACATCCGTTCGGCCCTCCAGCTCGCTGGGCCACCGTGCGTCCTAGGCGGCGCTCACGTGTACTAGTCCCCAAGCAAAGGGACCCATGGGTCCTGCACTCGTGATCGCGACACTGACTTCACGATCCTCGGTGTTCGCAGCGTGTCGCCGCCATTTTGTCTTGTCCGCCTGCTCAGGGCTCGTCCCAGTCAATCGCATTTATTCCGGTTCCTGGGTCTCCCAGACATCACAAACTTTCACCGAGTGTGGTGGTGGCATTCCCACACCTGGACATCGATTTCCAGCGTCGGCCGTCCCCCGTGGACGTACCCCTCCATCAGGATCAAAACAGGATCAGCGGAGCTCCTCCAGAGTGCGACCCCTTACATGGCCGTCCAAGCCACGCCCCTAGGCTATATAATGCTTGTGCAGTTTGATGGGATATAAAATTATAAGTTACTCACCATAGTGACTAATGTACTCTTAGTCCATAGTCCCCTTTCCTCCATACTGTATGGGCATCCCTTTCAAGACACCTGAGGCAGAACCTTTTTCACCAGAAAAAACCTTCTCCCCTTTAAATTTATAGGCGCGCAAGGGTATGGCCCAGGGAGCATGCACTGCCCTGACTCCGCCCTCCAGCGCCACACATCAGTCCCCATTGACACGTCGACGATAGATTTAACATTGCCTAATGACGCCGGTATTATTAGGGGGGCGATTGGTGGGACGTATGGAGGAAAGGGGACTATGTACTAAGAGTACGTTAGTCACTACGGTGAGTAACTTATAATTACTCTCACGTCCCGTCCCCTTTCCTCCATACTGTATGGGCAGTTACAACTGATTGTAGCCCCATGGTGGAGAGGAGACCCTCCTTGAGCAAATAGGTTCCTGAGACCCGCCTGTCCGAAAGCCGAGTCAGATCTAGAGCCTGTTAGGCAGAAACCTGTGCAGTTCCCTTAGGGAACACTGCAAAAGATTTAAGACTACAGGTATAGCAGTAAACCCACTTGGTAGCAGTCTGCACCACCCAGATTTACCTGGTAGCTGTGGCTGAGCAGTCAGACTTCCCTCAAGAAGAGTTAGGCAGTATGCAAAGTATACACAATATGTACTCAGACACAATAGCACAAGCAAACACTGACCAGAGCTTGGTTTCAAAAGTATATAGTTATTTATTTTTAAGAACACATACGTTGAAAACACTCTAGCAAAGTATAGTAAAAACACTTCAAACACAGTTATAATGAAAGCAGTTTCAACCCTTACTCCTATCTAGTCAACTCTAAGTTAACATCACATAATTAAAACAGAGGTGAATGCTTAACGTTAGATGACACTCTAGAAGGTTCAAGGAAGGGATAAAAGAGAAACAGAAATGGGTTAAACACACCACTCTAAGGTCCAGAACACTTGCAATAGGCTCAAAGAAGCACAAAGTCACAGGTGAGCAAAAGTCACTAGGCAGGGCCCACTCTTAGAGTAGCCGGAGCGAAAATGTGCCCAAGATCACACTGTTATTAGGGATTCAAAGTCTTGCAAAGAGTTAGAAAGAGTTTAGAGTGGTTTAGAAAGTTTAGCCAAGGTGTTCCAGGCACTCCCAGGTTCGAAAGCCGGGGGCTAAATCTACCCCGTACAGTCGGTGGCAAGGGAAGCCAGGCGGAACACGGTACCTTAAGCGGAAAGGGTCCTCCAGCGGTGGCAGTTGTTCCAGGCAGTGGCAGCAAGGCTCGACGTCGGTCAGGGGAGAAGAAGTTCTCGCTGAAGAGCAGAAGAAGAAGGTCGTTGCACTGCCCGGGAAGAAACCAGCCGCGGAGTCCTCCGGTTAAAGGGTTGTACCGACTTTCGTGGTTGGGGTAAAAGAGGTGGGGTTCCGGTTGCCGGGGTGCTTGGCACTGGCAAGGCGGCCACGAGATACCTCGAGAAGCGAAAAGAAGGCGAAAACTGGTTGTCCCCACCAGTCAAGGGAAGGAGCCACTCCGTTAAGAGTTCTCCTCGGTCGTCGGGAAAAGTGGTGAGACGGTTCAGCAGGGCTCCACCGGGTGGTGTCGTCGAGGCAGGTCGGCTCAGCTCTTCCCTCGTCGGATTCTTGGTCCTGTGGCGACTTCTGAAGTCCCAGTCCCCAAAGCCCTGCTTTTATGCAGCAAACCCCCATTCACCCAGCCTAGCTGTCACTCAAACATGCTAAGTGGTGAGCCGGCCGGCTCACCACTTGGGCCAATCAGGACGGAGTGCGACTTGAGTTACCAAGGTAACTCAGTCCAGGGTGCCTAAATCCCCCTCCACCCCTCCTAAGTACCCCAAACAGAGTGGCACCACTTTGGAGGGCTTCTGTGGAGAAGCCCGCCAAAAGTGGGACAAAGGGCTCCACTTTGGGTCAGAGTTACAGAGGCGAACGCCAACGCCATTTTAGAATCAAGTTTTGGCAAAAAGTCCCAACCGGAGTTATACTAATAAATATATAACCCGGCGGTATGTTTAAGGCTACCGTAAATAAATAAATAAATGTGTTAGCCTAAAACAATGGGAAATCCCATAGGGAAATATTCGCGGTCGAATATAAAAAGTAGTTTCCACTGCCACCAGCCAAAACTCGATCAGGGGGGACGGAGACGTGCCCCCTCGACTAACAGACCCTGGGGCAATCGAATTGCCCCAGCCAGTACGTCCACAATATGATGGTTTGTACTGGTTCTGTTCAGGATTCAAGACTAGTAAAGTCTTTGGTGACTCTACATGCCCTGGGAGACAGTAGTCAGTCCCAGGGTATGGAGTCTATGTTGGGGAGTCCCTAGGACACCCCTGGGTCACGGCACAGAGGGTGCTGTGTAACCCACATCACAAAAATACATGAGGCCCTATGGAGTAAAAGACCCCATAGCCCATTCAACACAAGGTTTAACCAAGAAAACACACTTCAACATGTCCAAGAGTGAGGGTAAAAGAGTCTCACTCTTGGCAGGAGAAAAAAAAGAAACGCCAGAAGTCCAGCAAAGCTGCTGGGGGACTCACTAGGTAGGGAAATTCAGCCTAAACAGAGAATTCTCCCTAACACTCGCCCCCCCCAGACTAAGGGACAGGAGGATTTAATCCACTCCTGGATGAACCTCATACCTCTAGTCGATGATATACATCCAAGAGAGTCCATCAGCATTTTGATGGTGACACCTTGACCTATGCTTAAGGGAGAACTCAAAGGTTTTCTTTTGCAAGCTAAAGGACCTACAAACCCTTTGAGGAACATCAGTCTTTTTGTTATAGGGGATCTGGTTGACCAGTCCCTCAGAAGTTGGTACAACTTCTGAACCTATGTTAGGCTTTTTGAAGGGGTCCTTATAAAGGATTCCCTTAGATCTAGAGGGGCCTCCAAGGTTCCTCACCACCTCTCTTGTGGGAGCAGGTTGGGTCTTAGGCCTTTTGGTTGGAGGGATTGGGGTTAGGCAATGTACCTGCTTCCCCTTCCTCTTAGATCTACCCTTACCTATTTTAGGAGTTTCCCCCCTAATATTAGGATTTGAGTTGGGGTCTTCAGTAGAAGGTCCAACAGTCTGAAGGTTTTTGGCCTTAGACTTTTCTTTTCTGGTTTTCCACCAGCACTGAGAATTACCAGTTCTCTCAGGTCCAGATAGGGGCCTAGTTGGTCTATCCACCTCTTCCTCAGAAGCAGGGGGAGTCAGAGACTCTGAGACTAGGGGAACAATGATGGAGCTTGGTTGGGGCTCCCAGGTTCCTAGCATACTATCCTGAAAGGTGCCTGGGTCAGAGGTCAACTTACTAAACCCAAGGCTTGTAGTGGGGCTCTCAGTAGAGGGTCCCACAGGCTTAGAAGGGTCCTTCAAGGTAGCCTTTCTAGCCAATTTGGTTAGGTTCTGCTTCTCCATACTGGGAGGCCTGGGGGTATGTGACACTACTCCTAGAGTTCTTAGGTCATTCCCCAACAGGACCTTCCCAGGTACCTCAGTCTGAACACTGACAGGGATCCTCACTGTCATGTTGTTACACTGAATGAGGGCTGGTAGAATAGGAACCATTTGGACAGGGCCTCCAGACATCTTAGTGGGACCTTTGGGTGCTTTGGCCACATCCTCAGGTTGAAAGAAGCTTTCATCCACTACTGTTCTGCTGGCCCCAGTGTCTCTCCTGGCAGGAGTATCCTGGCCATTGACAAGAACACTGTCCACATAATACACCTTAGAGTTAACAGGTAGGGAGTTATACACAACCCTATTCTGGGGACTAACCAGACCCATAGGCTCTAAGTTTACAGTGGCTTGAAGACCCAAGGGTTCTTCAGCAAAGAGTTCAAAGTGGGCACTAGCCATCTGTACTTCATCCTCAGGAGTGAAGGCTAAGGAGACTGCGCTGATCCCTGCAGGTTTACCCTTGCACTTGGGATCTCCTTTGATATGGTCAGTACCCTGACAGACATAGCATTGTCCAAATGCTCTCTGGAAGGGTGGCTTGTTCTGACCTCCTTCTGGCTTGTGGCCAGAAGGTACAGTAGCCTGACTAGGTTTCCCATGTGGCTTACCCTGGTTATTTTGTGGTTTGGGGCCCTCTTTGGGATAGGAATTATTAGAATTCGCTTTGGAGTCTGTTTTTGGCTGTTTCTCCCCATCCCTCTTCTGAGTTACCCCAGAATCCTTGTGAGTGGCCCTGTTGGCAACCCACAAGTCAGCAGCCCTAGCCAGTTTCCGGGAATCTAATTCCTTGGAATCAGCCAAGTGTTGTCTGAGCTCAGGAGAGCAGGCATCATAAATAGTCTCCAACATAAACAAATTCTTCATACCTTCATAAGTGTTCACCTTGTAACCCTTAATCCATCCCTCTAAGTTTTTCAAACATTCACTCACCCAGGTAGCCCAAGGGGTACCATCATGCTTTTTGAGGTTCCTAAACCTCTTAAGATACTGGGAAGGGGTCTTCCCAAACCTAGCTATCAAAGCTAGTTTCACACATTCATAGTCCTTCCTATCCTCCTCCCCCATCTCCATTACCACATCAGTTGCAACAGGGGGAAGCCTAGAGAACAACCAGGTGAGTAAGTCATTTCCTGTGATGTTCTGGAGCCCATGATTATATTCAAACAGAGACAACCAATCCAACACATCCAACTTAGGCTCATACATACCAATCAATTCTTTAGGCATCCGGGGTCTTTTAGGACTGGAACTTCTAGAGGAGCCAGAGAGAGAAACATTCTCAACAGATAATTTCTTCATTTCTAAGTCATACTTGAGCTCCATTTCCCTTAGCCTTAGTTCTTTGTCAGTTTGAGCATTAAGCTTCTTATACTCCAATTCTAGCTTCATTTTCTCCAGTTCAAAGTACTGAGGACTAAATGTGGGACCTGGTAAAGGTCCAGTAGGTACAGCAGGTAGAGCAGGCAGAGGCCTAGGGGGGACAGTTACAACAGCCTCACCCTCCTCTTCTGACTCTTCCTCAGAATCATCAACATTTTGCTCCATGTTAACTTCAATACTGTCATCTACAGTTGCTGGAGTGGTAGGTTCCTCTGAACCATCACCCAGACTTTGGTTAGCCAACAATCTTTCAATCAGCTCCATTTTCTTGCCCTTAGTCAGGAGATCCTTATGTTTACAGAGCACTCTTAAACAATCAGCAGTTTTGGCTGCAAGGGACTCTTGACTATAGCTTTCTATAACTGACATGTTAGAGGATTACTTTTACAGTGCTAAGCTTTGTGGTTAGTTGCACTAAGGTATCTAAAGTACAATAAAATGTATACTCAATACAAATCCCACCGCTGTACACCAGTGTTAGGCAGAAACCTGTGCAGTTCCCTTAGGGAACACTGCAAAAGATTTAAGACTACAGGTATAGCAGTAAACCCACTTGGTAGCAGTCTGCACCACCCAGATTTACCTGGTAGCTGTGGCTGAGCAGTCAGACTTCCCTCAAGAAGAGTTAGGCAGTATGCAAAGTATACACAATATGTACTCAGACACAATAGCACAAGCAAACACTGACCAGAGCTTGGTTTCAAAAGTATATAGTTATTTATTTTTAAGAACACATACGTTGAAAACACTCTAGCAAAGTATAGTAAAAACACTTCAAACACAGTTATAATGAAAGCAGTTTCAACCCTTACTCCTATCTAGTCAACTCTAAGTTAACATCACATAATTAAAACAGAGGTGAATGCTTAACGTTAGATGACACTCTAGAAGGTTCAAGGAAGGGATAAAAGAGAAACAGAAATGGGTTAAACACACCACTCTAAGGTCCAGAACACTTGCAATAGGCTCAAAGAAGCACAAAGTCACAGGTGAGCAAAAGTCACTAGGCAGGGCCCACTCTTAGAGTAGCCGGAGCGAAAATGTGCCCAAGATCACACTGTTATTAGGGATTCAAAGTCTTGCAAAGAGTTAGAAAGAGTTTAGAGTGGTTTAGAAAGTTTAGCCAAGGTGTTCCAGGCACTCCCAGGTTCGAAAGCCGGGGGCTAAATCTACCCCGTACAGTCGGTGGCAAGGGAAGCCAGGCGGAACACGGTACCTTAAGCGGAAAGGGTCCTCCAGCGGTGGCAGTTGTTCCAGGCAGTGGCAGCAAGGCTCGACGTCGGTCAGGGGAGAAGAAGTTCTCGCTGAAGAGCAGAAGAAGAAGGTCGTTGCACTGCCCGGGAAGAAACCAGCCGCGGAGTCCTCCGGTTAAAGGGTTGTACCGACTTTCGTGGTTGGGGTAAAAGAGGTGGGGTTCCGGTTGCCGGGGTGCTTGGCACTGGCAAGGCGGCCACGAGATACCTCGAGAAGCGAAAAGAAGGCGAAAACTGGTTGTCCCCACCAGTCAAGGGAAGGAGCCACTCCGTTAAGAGTTCTCCTCGGTCGTCGGGAAAAGTGGTGAGACGGTTCAGCAGGGCTCCACCGGGTGGTGTCGTCGAGGCAGGTCGGCTCAGCTCTTCCCTCGTCAGATTCTTGGTCCTGTGGCGACTTCTGAAGTCCCAGTCCCCAAAGCCCTGCTTTTATGCAGCAAACCCCCATTCACCCAGCCTAGCTGTCACTCAAACATGCTAAGTGGTGAGCCGGCCGGCTCACCACTTGGGCCAATCAGGACGGAGTGCGACTTGAGTTACCAAGGTAACTCAGTCCAGGGTGCCTAAATCCCCCTCCACCCCTCCTAAGTACCCCAGACAGAGTGGCACCACTTTGGAGGGCTTCTGTGGAGAAGCCCGCCAAAAGTGGGACAAAGGGCTCCACTTTGGGTCAGAGTTACAGAGGCGAACGCCAACGCCATTTTAGAATCAAGTTTTGGCAAAAAGTCCCAACCGGAGTTATACTAATAAATATATAACCCGGCGGTATGTTTAAGGCTACCGTAAATAAATAAATAAATGTGTTAGCCTAAAACAATGGGAAATCCCATAGGGAAATATTCGCGGTCGAATATAAAAAGTAGTTTCCACTGCCACCAGCCAAAACTCGATCAGGGGGGACGGAGACGTGCCCCCTCGACTAACAGACCCTGGGGCAATCGAATTGCCCCAGCCAGTACGTCAACAATATGATGGTTTGTACTGGTTCTGTTCAGGATTCAAGACTAGTAAAGTCTTTGGTGACTCTACATGCCCTGGGAGACAGTAGTCAGTCCCAGGGTATGGAGTCTATGTTGGGGAGTCCCTAGGACACCCCTGGGTCACGGCACAGAGGGTGCTGTGTAACCCACATCACAAAAATACATGAGGCCCTATGGAGTAAAAGACCCCATAGCCCATTCAACACAAGGTTTAACCAAGAAAACACACTTCAACATGTCCAAGAGTGAGGGTAAAAGAGTCTCACTCTTGGCAGGAGAAAAAAAAGAAACCCCAGAAGTCCAGCAAAGCTGCTGGGGGACTCACTAGGTAGGGAAATTCAGCCTAAACAGAGAATTCTCCCTAACAGAGCCGGCATCCAAACAGTAATGCTTGCAGAAAGCCGAGGGGGAGGCCCAAGTGGCCGCCCTGCTGATGACTTGCGAAGGGACATGGTCCTCGAAAGCGATGGCCGTTGCCTTGGCCCTGACTGCGTGGGCATGCATGTTGGGTGGGAGCGGCTTGTGCTGGCCCTCATATGCTTCTTGGATGGCACAGACCATCCAGCGGGATATGTAAGCCTTAGATGCCCGATAGCCTGGCCTTGAGCCTCTGAAAGTGACAAACAGGGTGCCCGATTTGCAAAAGCCCTTGGTCCTGACTAAGTAGAATTTCAGGGCACGCCCGACATCCAGGCAGTGCAGCACTCTCTGTGCTTCGTCCTTGGAATCAGGGAAAAACGTAGGAAGGACTATTTCCTCGTTCAAGTGGAAAGCAGACGGAACCTTGGGCAGAAATGCTGGATGTGTACGCAGGACTACTTGTGAAAGGTAGTATATGGTTCTGAGGCGACCAGCGCCTGGGCCGAAGTGAGGCCGACTAGTAAGGCCGTCTTGATGGTGATCAGCCTGATGTCCACGGACACCATTGGCTCGAACGGTTTGTCCGCCAGGGCGCCCAAGACTATGCTAAGGTCCCACACCGGGTGCGGACTCTTGACGGGCGGGTAGAGCCTTGCGAGTCCTGTCAGATGTTTCTTGACGATAGGGTTGGACGAGGAGAAAATGCCTTCTTCAGAGTTCCTGTAAGCCCCAATGACTGCGAGGTATGTGCGGTAGGTGTCCACCTGCACGCCTGAGTGGGCGAGGTGTGCCAAAAAGGAGAGCACGTCGTCCAAGGTGCATGCCAGGGGGTGGATTCCCTTGGAGTCTGCCCAGTGGAAGAATCTGGTCCATTTGCTTTTGTACTGGGCCCTGGTAGCCTTGCTCCTGGTGCCCTGTATGATTTCCAGATTAGCCTGTGAGAGGCTAAGGTGCTGATGAGTTACCTGCTCAGGTACCACGCTGTGAGGGCTAGTTTCCCTGACGCAGGGTGGATGACTCTGCCCCCCTGCTGTGCTAGAAGATGTGCTGGGCCCGTCGGGAGGTGAATCGGGGGAACTTCCGAGAGACTGAGCAGCTCTGAAAACCATGGCCTGGCTGACCACCATGGAGCTATTAGAATGATGAGGAGTTGGCGAAACTCCTTGATTTTGTAAATTACCCTGTGGATCAGGGGAGTGGGCGGAAAGACGTAGTCCTGCTGTCATGATTCCTGCCCCTCTTGTCCCCAGCCCTCCAAGATGTCAGGCTGGAGCAAGGCCACGATCACCTACATGGCCCTCAAGGGCCTCTCCAGCCCTCCAAAGACTCACTTGGAGTCAGACTTGGTGCTTGTGGCACCAGACTCACTCACTCCCATAGGATAACATTGGGGATTGGACTTGTAATGCATTGATGGGGACAAGATGGATGCCCCCACATATTTTGGTTCCCAGAACTGCATGTGCGGTCTAGTCTTTTGGGTGTGGTTCAGCCCAGAGGCACATGGGATACCTAGAGACTATTTAAGCCACACCCAGGCTGAGAAGCATGCTTTGCGTTTTCTGCACCTGCAGCGTGACACTCACCGTGTTCGGATCAGTCTCCAGTTGGCCTGCATCTTTCTTCTGCGCCCAGCTCCTGCAAGAACAAGAACATTGTTAGGAACAGCCTTACCTTGCAGCCCTTCTGCCCATCATTCAACGCTCCTGTTCTGCGGGCATCTTCGGCGGTGTCATTCCCATCCCGGCACGCCGCTTCCTAATGAAGAGGAAAAGAACAGAGAAAAGCATTAGTAAGCATTTTACAGCTCTTCGCTTATTTTTTTCAAATACAGTACAAGCTTCAAACGCTTACCTGAATCCCAGCCGCTCTGGGGGAACTGTGTCTCTGGAACTTCTCATCGATCTGCGAGGGGGAAAAAGACACTCCACGTTAGTGTGGAAACATCTAGAGGCGCCGCATACCGCGCTTACTCACCGCATTTGTTCATCATAACCGGCATCCACGCTGACAACGTCACGGCACTATCACGCTCACCTGATTCCCACGGAGGCGCAGGTCTGGCTTCGAGTGCTGATGCTTCTTCAATGGTGAAGCGCAGGACTCAGAGGATGGACAGGTAGGGCCCCTCTACTCTGGCTTCTCTGGCTCGCAGGAATATTCCCCTGTGCGTGAAAAGGGAGTATTACCTACCGACGGAATAATGCTCAAGCCTCCCACTCCCTTCCAACCCTCCACGATACCCTTCCACGATTCCCTGTGAAGTCTCACCTCAGGGTCTGGAAGGATGAGTTCTCCATCCTGCTTCTGATGCAGGGGCGTGTTGAAACCCAGTTACTTCACTGGATTGAGGTTTGATGGGAGTTCAAATAAGCTTGACTATTCAGGTAAGGCGCTGTAAGAGTTCTGTTGCAAGTTCAAAAGTTCAAGCTTAATAATAATGTTCATTGTCTTATTGCAGCAAGCGCTAACGCTTATGTCTTTTTCCCCTTAGGGGCCGGGGTTCGGAATGCCGGAGATATGGCGCCGACCCGAAGTGAAACGTGCAGTTCCAGTAAATGACAGGTAAGTTCTGGATGAGCGTTCGGGTAATGTCTTTGCATTCGCTCATTCTATGTCTTTGTCTTTTTTACCCATAGGGGCCGGGGTCCGGAATGCCAGGAAGCGGCAGGACCCGAAATGAAATGGGAATGACCCAGCAGGTAAGTCTTAGAAGGAAACTGAGCTTTTCCTATTCCCTTCCTTCTCTCACCTTGTGTTCTTGTCTTTTTCTCTCTAGGCTCTAGGAAGTGGCTGCGGATCCGGATGATCGCTGCTGAAGATGGAGGTGCCCAGGAAAGGTGAGTGAAATGCAGCACTGCAGCGATCGAAGCGAAATGCTTTTAAAAATGATGTCTTCCCTTTCAGGATCGTCGGTGTGATGTCTCTGTGATGCAGCTTTAGCAGGTGAGGTCTTCTTTCTCTCCAATTCTCTCTTATCTCCCTTTGCAGGTGACCCAGGATGCTGACAGGCGTGGCTGAAGTCCATATGCAGGAGCTGACACGGTGAGCGTCCAGCTGCGAGGAGCAGAACAACGCGAAGCGTGAGTTGCTGATCGGGCGTGGTTTAAATAGCTTTGGAAGAAGTTCCAGGTATGTATCCTTCCACCGATCAGGTATGTATCCTTCCCCGACCACACCCAGGTGGAAAGTAGTCCCACAGGTAAAGTAGTTCCATTCAGGCCTCAAGAGGGCCTGGATGTAGCAGCATGGTCTGCATCAGGTAAGTGCACATTAAAACACTTGAACACATGTCTAGCTTTATGAGCCTGGCGCCTAAGGCACCAGGACAGGGGTCCAACATGAGCCTGGCGCCTAAGGTGCCAGGACTGTGTCCAAAGGGCCCCAGCTTGGGCCCGCTGGCACTTTCCTGGGGGGAATGATGCCTGCCTCTGGGGTTGCTGGGTCGGACCTGGCTCCTTGGAAGTAGGCATCATGACAGTACCCCCCCTCAAGGCCCCTCCCAAGGTTGTTCCCTCTGGGGGTTTTGGCTTTTCGGAAATCTCCGGTGGAAACTTTGTATTAATCGAGGTGCGTGAACATGGTTACTAGGCTCCCACGATCTCTCCTGAGGTCCATATCCCTTCCAGTCAACAAGATAGAAGAGTTTTGACTTTAACACCTTGGAGTCTAAAATGTCTTTAACTTCGAATTCTAATTCCCCTTCAATTTGAACTGGGTCTGGAGTCTTGGACAGTCGGGTCCCTGGTTGTACTGGCTTCAAAAGTGATGCATGAAAAACTGGATGAATACGCATGTTAGACGGTAAATCCAGTTTAAAGGCCACGGGATTGATTATAGCCTTGATGGGATAAGGTCCTATGAATCTGCGATTGAAGGTTCGCGGGCCCTTGAGGGGTAAATGTTTCGTTGCTAGCCATACCTGGTCTCCTACTTGGTAAGGAGGAGTTTTACTTCGGTGCAAATCAGCGTTTTCTTTATACTTTTTCTTGGCTTGCTGTAAATGAGTTGCAGCTTCTTTGAAGGCTCGGGTTATTGTGGAATGCAGATGATTTACTGCGGGCATTTCCAGGGTCAGAGGTGGATCTAGGTCAGAGGTCCGAGGATGGTGACCATACAAAGTATAAAAAGGAGTTTGTCCGGTTCCAGAATGCACTGAATTGTTGTATGCATATTCTGCGATCCAAAGGATGTCTTTCCAATTTAACTCGGATTGGTGTAACATGCACCGAAGATATTGCTTGAGAGGCTGATTGGTTCTCTCGGTTTGTCCGTCGGTCTTGGGGTGGTGGCTGGTGGATAACCGCACATCTATTTGTGCTAGTTGGCAACACTTCTTCCAAAAATGGGAGATAAATTGACTTCCACGATCCGAGACTAATATGGAAGGAAAACCATGTATGCAAAATATATTCTCCAGAAATTCCTTGGCCAAGGTGGAAGCTGAAGGCAAACCTTTTAAAGGGATAAAGTGGGCCATTTTGGAGAATAGATCCACAATTACAAGGATAGTGTTGTAACCAGCACAAGGAGGCAGGTCAGTTATAAAGTCCATTGACAAGGTGTGCCATAGTGCCGGTGGAATATCCAAGGGTTGAAGTAGGCCGGCTGGCCTTTTCTTTTGACCCTTGTTTTGGGCGCAAATTCCGCAAGACAATACAAAAGACTTTATGTCTTTTCTCCAAGAAGGCCACCAGAAGTGGTGTTTGATTTTTTCCTCCGTTTTAGCGATACCAGGGTGTCCTTCCATTAATGATTCATGATGATGGGCAATAACAAGTTCTTGCAATTCTTTACTTGGCAGAAACAACCGCTCCTGGAAGTAGGGTAAATCATCCTTAACGGTGTAATGAGGACCCTTTTGACTCCATTCCAGTAAGGCTGAAGAGTCTAGAAGTTGTTTTACTTGCATTTGGATGTCCTCAATAGTTTGCAATGAAGTTAGGCCTAGGATTCTTTGTTCAGGTATGATTGGCACAGGTTCTAAACTCGAATTGGGTTCTTCCATGCCAATCCGGGATAAGGCGTCGCTTTACCATTCTTGCAGCCAGGGCGATAGGTAATTACGAAATCAAATTCCGCAAAGAATAGAGCCCATCGGAGTTGTCGTGAAGATTGAGCTTTGGCCGTCTTTAAATACTGTAAATTTCTGTGGTCCGTAATTACGGTGATGGTGTGTTTTGCCCCGAGAAGGTAGTGACGCCAAGCCTTGAAAGCAGATTTAATAGCCAGTAACTCCTTGTCGGTAATTGCGTAGTTGATTTCAGGAGGAGAAAATGTCCTGGACCAAAAGGCCACAGGGTGTAGTTGGTTAGTTTCTGGGTCTCTTTGCGACAGGACAGCTCCCATGGCCGAACTGGATGCGTCGGTTTCCACAATGTAAGGGAGATCTGCGTGCGGGTGCTTCAATACAGGTGCAGAGGTGAATTTGGTTTTCTGGTCCTGAAAGGCTTGCTCGGCCTCAAGAGTCCATTCAAAGCATTTGTTTTTCTTTAGGAGAGCTGTGATGGGTTGGACTGTTCGGGAAAATTCCGGGATGAATCTTCGATAGAAATTGGTGAAGCCGAGCATGCTCTGAACTCCCTTCACCGAGCTAGGAGATGGCCATTTGAGGATGGCGTCCACCTTTCGCGAGTCCATTCGGACTCCTTGAGGTGTCAGGATGAATGCGAGAAACTCAACTTCTGTGGTATGAAAAACGCATTTTTCGAGCTTTGCAAATAGTCTGTGCTGGCACAATTTCTCAAGAACTGCCCTAACATGTTTTCTGTGATCGGATTCTGAAGAAGAGTACACCAGGATGTCGTCAATATAAACAATGACACAGACATCGATAAGTTCCCGAAGAACATCATTCATAAAGTACTGAAAGGCGGCAGGTGCATTGCACAAACCGAAGGGCATCACCTGATATTCGAAGAGCCCAAATTTGGTGCAGAATGCAGTCTTCCATTCGTCGTCTTCTTTTATACGCACCAGGTGATAAGCTTCTCGGAGATCTAACTTGGTGTACACACAAGCGTCTTTCACCTGGTCGATAAGCTCAGGGATCAGGGGCAGAGGATAACGATTCTTAATCGTTATTTGATTTAGGGCGCGATAGTTATACATGTTCTAAGGTCGCCCTCTTTTTTCGGCACGAAGAACAGATCTGAGGAGACAGGAGACTTGGACGGGCGAATAAAACCATTGGCTAGGTACTGATCTAAATACTGACGCAAATGCAGGTTCTCAGGTTCCGTAAGAGCATAAATCCTACTACAAGGTAGTTGAGCATTGGGTACCAGATCGATTTGGCAATCATAAGACCGATGGGGAGGTAACGTGTTAGCCTGTTCCTTCTGAAAAACGTCTTGGAATTCTTGGTATTCTGACGGTAGCTGTACAGGGGTGGAAGTTGCTGAGGCTAGACCCATAACTGGATTTCTTGGCTAACAAGTTCGTTCACAATCAGGAAAACTTATCTTCTTTGCTCGCCAGTCAATTCTGGGATTATGTGTTTCTAACCAAGGAATTCCAAGAATTACTTGAAATTGTGGGGCCTTGATCACATCAAACACGATTGCTTCCAGATGTCCATCCTGAACCACCAGTGTCATTTCAACAGTGGAATGCGTTACAGGCCCTGAGGCTATTTCGGTTCCATCTACTGTAGTAATGACATCTTGGGTTACTTTCGGGCAGAGAGGGAGCTTAATCCTGGAAGCCAATTCATGGTCTATGTAATTTCCAATAGCTCCACTGTCGATGTATGCTTTTATAGCATGCAACTGCTGAGGCTGTTTTGGGTCCAGGAGCACCATTGGCATGACAAAATGCGAGGTCAAAGAGTTTGTTTTCAAGCTCGGCAAGCGGACCCCTACGCTTGTCGGGCTAGGTCGTTTCCCGAATCAGGTGTCAATAAATCGTTATCAGTGGCTCCAACCACCTTCTTAGGTGGTTTAACCGGACAATTTCGAAGAAAGTGACCGGAAGTCCCGCAATACAGACAAAGTTGCATTTGCCGCCTTCTCTCTCGTTCCTTCTGCGTTAATGGTCCTTTAACACCGCCGATTTGCATAGGTTCGGATATGTCGGTACTCTTGGAGTTAGCGTGGGTTTTGATCGGTACTCGGGTTTCGTACTTGAACCGATCTGCTTTTCTATTTTGAAGTCTGTGATCAAGTTGAACCATCAAGTCTATGTAGTCTGCGCAGACCTGGGGTGGATCTACTATCTGAGCTAGAACATCCTTAAGCTCTCCGTGCAGGCCTTGATGAAATAATGTGATCCTTTTGTTTTCTGGCCATCCAGTTTCCACAACCAGTCTAGTAAAGGTGGCAACGTAGGACAGGAGATCCTGATTACCTTGTCGTAAGGATAGCAGTTCGTTATCTAGGGCCTGTCCTTGAGAGTGTCGAGCAAACAATCTTTCCATGCTGGCCTGGAAACCCTGAAAATTCTGGAGAATGGAATCATCCTGATTTACCAATGGAATAGACCAATCGGCAGCACTGCCACTGAGGTAAGATAGTATAAAGGCTACTTTGGTCTGGTCGTTAGGGAAGGCCCCGGGTCTGCATAGAAAGTGTAAACAACATTGGTTCATAAAGACGGCATATATCTTGGGATCCCCCGCAAAACGTTCAGGCGGGGCCAAAGGCATGTGTCCAGGTAGATTGATTTGTACCGGGTTATTCAAACCCATTGATGTGGAAGTACCTCCGGAATTAGATAAAGGAGTGTGCCCTGCCTGGGCCTGCAATAACCGTTTGGCCAGGTCATCTGTTCTTTCCTTGGATAGGATCAGTTCTCTTTTGAGAGCGTTAGTCTCCTGGCGGGCTGAGTGCACTTCTGCCCGTAATTCCCCCAAAAGCTGGGCCAGCTGATCTGTCTCGGAAGTCTCCATAGCGCCCGGGTGGGAAATTGTGGGTAGGCTTCGCGTTCTGTCACGCTCACCTGATTCCCACAGAGGCGCAGGTCTGGCTTCGAGTGCTGATGCTTCTTCAATGGTGAAGCGCAGGACTCAGAGGATGGACAGGTAGGGCCCCTCTACTCTGGCTTCTCTGGCTCGCAGGAATATTCCCCTGTGCATGAAAAGGGAGTATTACCTACTGACGGAATAATGCTCAAGCCTCCCACTCCCTTCCAACCCTCCACGATACCCTTCCACGATTCCCTGTGAAGTCTCACCTTAGGGTCTGGAAGGATGAGTTCTCCATCCTGCTTCTGATGCAGGGGCGCGTTGAAACCCAGTTACTTCACTGGATTGAGGTTTGATGGGAGTTCAAATAAGCTTGACTATTCAGGTAAGGCGCTGTAAGAGTTCTGTAGCAAGTTCAAAAGTTCAAGCTTAATAATAATGTTCATTGTCTTATTGCAGCAAGCGCTAACGCTTATGTCTTTTTCCCCTTAGGGGCCGGGGTTCGGAATGCCGGAGATATGGCGCCGACCCGAAGTGAAACGTGCAGTTCCAGTAAATGACAGGTAAGTTCTGGATGAGCGTTCCGGTAATGTCTTTGCATTCGCTCATTCTATGTCTTTGTCTTTTTTCCCCATAGGGGCCGGGGTCCGGAATGCCAGGAAGCGGCAGGACCTGAAATGAAATGGGAATGACCCAACAGGTAAGTCTTTGAAGGAAACTGAGCTTTTCCTATTCCCTTCCTTCTCTCACCTTGTGTTCTTGTCTTTTTCTCTCTAGGCTCTGGGAAGTGGCTGCGGATCCGGATAATCGCTGCTGAAGATGGAGGTGCCCAGGAAAGGTGAGTGAAATGCAGCGCTGCAGCGATCGAAGCGAAATGCTTTTAAAAATGTCTTCCCTTTCAGGATCGTCGGTGTGATGTCTCCGTGATGCAGCTTTAGCAGGTAAGGTCTTCTTTCTCCCCAATTCTCTCTTATCTCCCTTTGCAGGTGACCCAGGATGCTGACAGGCGTGGCTGAAGTCCAGATGCAGGAGCTGACACGGTGAGCGTCCAGCTGCGAAGAGCAGAACAACGTGAAGCGTGAGTTGCTGATCGGGCGTGGTTTAAATAGCTTTGGAAGAAGTTCCAGGTATGTATCCTTACACCGATCAGGTATGTATCCTTCCCCGACCACACCCAGGTGGAAAGTAGTCCCACAGGTAAAGTAGTTCCATTCAGGCCTCAAGAGGGCCTGGATGTAGCAGCATGGTCTGCATCAGGTAAGTGCACATTAAAACACTTGAACACATGTCTAGCTTTATGAGCCTGGCGCCTAAGGCGCCAGGACAGGGGTCCAACATGAGCCTGGCGCCTAAGGCGCCAGGACTGTGTCCAAAGGGCCCCAGCTTGGGCCCACTGGCACTTCCCTGGGGGGAATGATGCCTGCCTCTGGGGTTGCTGGGTCGGACCTGGCTCCTTGGAGGTAGGCATCATGACAGGCACCTAAAAGACACAGAAAAAGAACTCAGTTCAATACAAATATGAAAAGGGTGCTTCGCTGATCGTGCTCTCACTCACCTTCAGCACCACTCATCTCAGCAGCACGCCGCCATCCCCGGATGCCGGCCATCATCTAAGAAGGAAAGGAAAAAAGTTAGAGAACTGTTCAAAGACTCGTCATATTTACCAGGGGGACTCTCGCCAGTGAAGAAACTAGGCACCAACGAGCCCGCATCAATCAACGCGCTCCTGCGCTGAAAGCAGGATGGAGAGCACACCATCCAAGAAAACAAGGTGAGTTGTGGATCAAAGGGAAGGGTTGGACCTTGGGGAGGAAGGGTTCAAGCACACAGAGACAATAGGGAGTTAAACTCTACCAATCCTGTGTTTCAGGCACAGTCGCCAGTCGAATAGCCTCCAGGGAAGGGTTCGAGGTCGTAAGAGGCCAGGACCGGCTGAGTGACGTCCCCGTGGATACCAGGTGAGCGTTACACCTTCATGCCAGTCCACCGGAGGTGAAATGCGTCCCCCAGAGAGCCGGTGCCCTGACCTTGCCAGGATGCGAACTGGGGACACTTCTTGTTGTGCCAGGTGGCAAAGAGGTCCACTTGGGGTGACCCCACGTGTTGACGATCTCCTGAGTAACGAGGTTATTTAGCTGCCACTCATAATTGTCCGCTCCCAGCCTGATGAGCATGTCCGCTTCCAGGTTGGATTCCCCCTGGAGGTAGACTGCCGTGAGGTAAAAGTCGTTTTCCAGGGCCCACTCCCACATGTCGATCGCCAGTCTGCACAGAGGAGGGGATCTGGTGCCTCCCTGCTTGTTGGCGTAGTACATGCTGGTTGAGTTGTCTGTCTGGATGATAACAACCCTGCCCCTGAGAAGTGATTGGAATGCCCCGAGCGCCAGCCAGATGGTGATCAGCTCTAGCCAATTGATGTGGTATTCTTGCTCCTGTCGAGTCCAGGTGCCGTTGACCGAGAGATCATCCAGGGTAGCTCCCCCAGGTTGCAGGTGGCCTGCGGGGGCGCCCGGAAGGGCTTGCCCGTCCGTAAATTGCAGTGTCTGGACCACCAAGTGAGGTCCGGGTGGAGAGATGGAGGAACATTGATCATCTCGGATTGAGAGTCCCGCTCTGAGGGCGCAAAGTGCAGCTGAATCCTCCTCATCCTTAGTCTTGTATGAGGAACGGCCAATAAGACAGCTGCCAGTAGACCCAGGAGATGTTGGTACCACCATGCCAAGGTCACTTCTCTGCTGAGGAAGTGGGGAGTGGCCCTCTTGATGGCCGAGATTTTGTCCTCCACGGAAATACCTTCTCGGATCACGTGTCCCAGATGAGGCCCAAGAATGTCAGAGTCTGCGTTGACTGCAGCTGTGACTTCTTGAGATTGAGCGAGAAGCCCAGATCGTGCAGTGTTTTCATAAGGGCATGGGAAGAGTGGTGAATCGC
The DNA here is from genome assembly GCF_040938575.1 of Ambystoma mexicanum. Lineage (NCBI taxonomy): Eukaryota > Metazoa > Chordata > Amphibia > Caudata > Ambystomatidae > Ambystoma > Ambystoma mexicanum. The sequence goes on along the minus strand of NC_090928.1, from coordinate 237,426,064 downwards.
TTACCGAGATGTAGCCCTGACGAGCCAGTCGTCGAGGTATGGGTAGATGTGGAGGCCCTGCACTCTGAGGAGGGCCACCACCGCATTCATGAGCCTGGTAAAGACCCTTGGGCCGAGTTGAGGCCAAAAGGAAGGACCTTGTATTGAAAATGGAAGCCCATGATCCTGAACCATAGTAAAGAACGATGGGACTGCAAAATCGGGACGTGAAGGTATGCATCCTTCAGATCCATGGAGCACGTCCAATCTCCCATGTCCAATGTCTCAGCTATAAAAGCTGGCGTAACCATCTTGAATTTTTGCAGGGGGAAGGAGAGGTTGAGGGTGGAAAGGTCCAGCACAACTCTCAGGCCCGCCTGGTTCTTCTTCTGAATGGCAAAATTCCTGGAGTAAAAGCCAAAGCCTCGCTGTGAGGTTGGGACCTCCTACACTGCCTGGCTATCTACGAGCGACCAGATCTCTGCCAAAAGAGTTGTTGTCCCAACCTGTGGGAGTGGCGGGGAGGAGAGGCTGGGATAGGAAGGCGGTACCCTGTGGATACTATGGATAGGATCCAGGGGTCAGCGAAATTCTGGCACCAGAAATGTGCATGTAGAGCAAGCCTGCCCCCCACCGGAGACACTTGGACCCCAAGGGGCGTGTCATGCCATCTTTCCCTCGGAGGCGGTCGCTGAGGAGGTGGACTGGAAAAAGCCCTTACTCCCCCACCCCCTTTTTGTTGCCTGCGCCGGTTCTGAAACGGCAAGCAGTCCGGCTGCCGGGATCTGCGTTCCTGGAAGTCCCAGAACCCTCCGTATGTACAACCTCTTTCTGAGCGCCGCTGAGAATGAGTGTACTATTTGGGCGTGGTCTTTGTAAGGATGGACAAAGACTTAGCTGTTTTTCTTCTTGTCCAGCCCTTGTCCATAGATCTAGTATGCGTTCCTGGACATCAGGTTGAATTTTGTTGCCCGGAGCCAGGCTGTCCTTCTCATGTCTGTGGCAATACAGATGGCACGGCCTGAGGTGTCAATATGGGCCACTGTGGATTCCATGAGGTCATGCACGACAGCTTGGCTTCAGCTAGCCCCGCCTTAAAGCATGATTTGCTCTAGGTGCGGAGTTCCAGGAGGAAGTGCGCGATTTCCTGCCATAATCTTTGGTTGGCGGCTGCGAGCATGGCATCGCCGTTGGCCTGACGTAGATGTAAAGAGGCGTTGGAGTAGAGTTTCTTGCCATACGCCTCCAAGATCTTCTCCTTGCCTAGCAGCGCCGCAGAGGAAGAGGCTGAGGACGACTGGGGCTTGGAGTATAGTAATGCTGCAGCGATCACTGAGGAGTGTGGCTGAGGATGGGCCGAAAGCAAGAGTGTATCCCCCTCCATCTGCCTGTACTTGGCATCCAGGCGACAATTGACCGGTTGGGCTGAGTGGGGTTTGAGCCAACCTTTCTTGGCCAGAGAGACTACATCGGTCTGCATTGGAATCCCTGATTTGGCAGAAGGGCGTTGTCAGAGGACTTCAGCCAGAACCCCCTCTGCCGGCTGCTCGACCTCGGGTTGGGGTAGGCCCAGGTACTCCGCCAGACCAGAAAGACAGTTGTGGAAGGCCCTGGCCGAGCATGGCGTGTCCAGATTCTCCTCCTCATCTGTATCCTGCGGATCTGGGGGATCCTCTGGAGGAGGAGGAGTAGTTGGCACCGGAGGCTGGGGTACAGGGACTGCGGCCGGAGGCTGAGGAAGCGGCGGAGGTTACGGAGTCAGCTGTGGAGCCGGTCCCTCAACACTGTCACCAGAAGGATCAGAGGATCCCTCGGCCCAGAGGCCGGCAGCTGCAGCAGCCTCGGTGCAAGCGCTGGTAGAAGGACCTGACCGGTCCAACCTGCGGGGGAGAGTCCCTGGGAAGAAGTCTCCCTTGCGGGGTGCGATGGAGAATATCGGCCCTACCTTGGGCCTGGTTCGATGCTTCACGAAGTTCTTGAGATCCTCTGGAGGCGACTTCTGGAAGATCTCCCTCCACCTGGCTAGTCTGTTCTCAGAGCTTTCGAGGACAACGAAGAACAAGATTGCCAACCATGGTCTGGTCCAAGGCAATGTAGGCAGAGGGCGTGGGAGTCTGAAGTTGGGAAGAGCCCATTGCAGGACGGACACCTGCTGAACCCTGTAGAAGTCGACATGTGCCGGGGAGGAGCGTGACGCCTTAGGACCGAGTACCTGAATGATAAAAAGACAAAAAAGAAGACAAAGAGAAGAAGTATCCGCGCGTGGAATTACATGGCCGAAGCCAAACCCAGGAGTGCTGGTGAATTTGGCCTGTTCCCGTCGATGTGGAAAAGGGGACTGAGGTGTGGCGCCAGAGGGCGGAGTCAGGGCAGAGCATGTTCCCTGGGCCGCACCCCCGTGCGTCTCTAAATTTAAAGGGGAAGAAGTTTTCTTCTGGTGAAAAAGGTTCTGTGTCCCGTCTCTTGGAAGGGACGCCCATACAGTATGGAGGAAAGGGGACGGGACGTAAGAGTACTCTTTGATTCACGTTGGGCGAGGCCATGCTGCCCAGTTTTTACCTGTTTACTCTGCACACATAGGAGTCATGTCTTTCCCAGAGTACCTGCTATCTGCTCGTCAAAGGGGGAGCTTAGTTAACTCCCTTCCTACAAGAACGGTACTAGAAGGAGGGCACACGCCTCGTCCGTGAGGTCCCAACCCTTCCTCTAGAAACACAGGCTGCTTAGTTCAGAACGGCCAGTGATGGTTCATTGTGGGGTGGTTGTGCCACTACTATGGGTAGGCGACAGTGAGAATCTCTGGGAGTCATATAGAAAGTCACTTTGGTAGGCCAGCTGGATATCTTCCGGACGTGGACTCTATTGTGGGCCTGCTTAGTTCAATAGGGGGCTGCTGATCGGCATCTGATATTGCCAGTTGACCGAAGGAGAGCACACACCCCGATCGTGGGGGCCCAACCCTTTGAATAATTCCCACTTACGCCAGAATAATGTCTTCAGTTGTGGGAGTTCTCCCGGTGGTATCGGCTCGTATGAAGTGACAATCACGAGTAGAAGGATTCGAGAGTGGTTCCAGGAGCAAACCTTATTGTGTGCCCATCTCACATAAGTGATGTTCTCGGATATGAACGGATGGTAGGCAGAGTCGTTGTGGAACACAGATAGGCTCGCCTCAATGGGAGGAACGATGTTAGCTGGATGCAGACCCTATTGAGGGACAGTCTAGTTCACTCGTAGTTGGTCACTGGTATCCAAGAGTGTCAGTTACATCGGAGGAGGGCACACGCCCCAATATCGGGGGCCCAACCCTCCGGGAGATCTTTGTGGTGCTGTCCACTAAGTACCAGATATGCCAGCTGCTTGAATTAGGTCATTTGTCAAATCTTTAGGGTGCACTGACTTGGTTTAAGCGTTATTTCTTTGCTAGACCTGTTCTATCGGGGAGGAAGTCTATTCATCCTGACGAGTGGTCTTTAAGGTCACATTGTCATGCGAGTCAGGCCCCTCAGCCCATGTGTTTGTGGGGTCCACGTGAGGGTGGGCTTTATCACTATCTTCTAGGGACAGGTATGATGTCACAGTATTACAGTGTCTGCAATATTTCTGCTCTGCGCTATAAGATCGCCCCTGGTGCGCTGCCCTCTTTATGGTATGCAAGGCACTTCAAGGGATATGCGTTGGCGATGACTCAGATGCAATGGGGCCCAGGACCCGGGGTGTTTAAGAGTGATTCCAGGGATGTAATGGAGGGTGCATCAAGGCATTTATCCTTCATTCAGGCCTTCGGGTCCTTGAATGGGCTGGTAAATGCCACTTATTGGTTCGCACGTTTTAATGCTTTATGTTCTAGGACTTACTTCGTGCCTGCATTCATTTATGGAAGTGCACGGTGCTTTGGGTAGATGCTATTGATCGATGTTTCAGACTGCTGGCATGACTCAGAAGGCTTGGGGGGATCGAAGTGTGTGGCAAGGCGAGTCAGCTCTGCAGTTTGGACGTTGGTAATACAGAGCCAGGTTCCAGCAATGGTCTGTTAATGTTAGTGGTGTGGATCAGTGTCATTCTGTGTTGGGGTCCCCACGCGTGGCATCATAGGGCTTGTATCCAGTGCCCATGCTGTCACACGTCCTCGGGTGGGTCTCCGTTCATTTGGTAAGCCGTCTCCCATCTGACCGCTCAAATCAGATGAGGGGTGTTTGCACCTCAAGCGCCATGATAGCATTAGCACTAGCAGCCCCTTAATGCTATGATAGCAGAGTGTTTAGGGCGAGTCCATGAGAAACCAGGATATCAGGAACGTACTTGATCGTGGTGGGTAGAAGTTCAGGCATCCAAGGGCCGCGCTCGGTGAGTGCACCGCACCAGTGCAAATTCTCCTCGCAGCATGTACCTCTTCGGAGAGGTGTCGGCAGTGCCACCAACCTGGGGAGGGGGCCAGAGCGGGGATACATCGGAACGGATGGGGCCTCTCGGTCCACCAAAGATAGGCTGTTGTGGCGTTGCCTCTACGACGCGCCCATTCGCCTTCTGTAATAATTAACCCAATGTCAAGGGGGCTCCGGCGTCGCTCGCAGAGGTCAGGGTTCCATTTGCAACCAGTTTCAGTCCTCCTTGGATTCTATGACAAGACAGGAGGCTCATATTAAGCAATGCAATCTTTACTCTGAAACCACAGCAGCAAAGAAAAAAACTTTTACAAACAAAAAAAGTTGTAAAGAACAGAACTAAATAGAGTTCAATGTCAATGTAAGGGAGTTCCCCAACCCATCACGGAGGACAGGTCATGCCCTGCAGGAGACCAATGAGCAGAGACCCTTCCTTATATAAATCCATTACTCTAATACCAATCCCTCTTTCTTTGCTGCTGATTCCACAGCTAAGTCACTCCTCCTAGTTCTTGCTTAGTGTTGAATATCTGGAGTTTAGAGTGTTTTCTTTAGGTCATATAGAAAGAGCTTTGGTGATTTATAACAGTGTTCTGGTTAACTGGTCATTTCATGTTGTGTTTGCATTACCTTACTGAAAGTCGCGTTCGAACGCTGACCTCCAGGTCAGAGTGTTACATTGTAGCGGTTCTCCGTATGGAGCATTCCACTCGTTAATTGTTTCCTTTTTCTGTCTGCTAAGCGGCGTTCGTGCCTTGTTTAATTTCATTTAGTCGCGTTGCCTGCCTCATTTAACCCAGTCGGCGATGCGTAAAATGCTTTTCCCTCAAGAGAGGGTTTGTTTATTGTTAAGCGGCGGCCTCCCCGGAGCCAGCGCGCTCTTCCCCTCAGATTGTTTTGTGAGGCGCACGTCTGTTAAAGAAGCTCAGCTTCTTCCGGCGCGCGTCCCGGCTGTAAAGACTGGCCTTGTATTTCAATCATTTCACACGCATCGCGTGTATGTTTTTTCTATTTATATGCTGCTCGCGTATGCAGTCAAGGGCTCACAGGCTAGGCCTGTTCTTGGGATCCGGCTGGGAGGCTGTTCGCTAGGGCCTCATTTCGTTGGTGAAGCTCTTTAGTGAGCACTTCTGCAGCGTGCAGCTGGCCTCTTTCTTTTTAAGTCGAACGCCTCCATGTTTCTTTGTTTGGGGTTTATTATGTTTATTATATTTACTTTATATATTATGTATATATGGGTTCAGGAAAGCTTCTTTTGCTGCACACAAGCGACATAGCTCAATAAGAGGGTTGCAGGTTTACCATGAAGAGGGCCCTGGGTTCGATACCCCCATTGGCAGTATACACATAGGGGTGTGTATGTATATATTTATGTATATATATTTACATGTAGATATTTATATATATATTTAAGAATTGACTTTTTATTTGGTGTTTGAATTGATATTTCAGCTTATATTAACACTAGTTCGCTTACTGAAGAGCCTCATACACTGCAAATATGCTGTTATTTATTTATTTATTTAAACACTGCACAGGGCATAGGATTTGCCTTCACTGTAGGTGCCATAGCCTGTTCGGTTTCAAGTTCTGCTTGAGTTCTAATGCGAGGTTAACCCTTGTGTACTGCTGGTTACCACACCCTGCTGGGGTGCGCAGTTTGAGGTTCACATGCTCAGTGTACCCCTCCCTTAAACCTGGCAGTTTTTTGTCTAGGTGCCAGATGTCAGTATCTTCCCTGGAAAGGTGCAGCCACCTGCTCGGTGGCAAGGTTGCCTGTGTTTTTCTGCAAGGTGACCCCTCGTACGCTGCTGGTTCCACACCCTGCTAGGGTGAGCAGTTTGAGGTACACTTGCTCAGTATTTTCCTCCATTAAAGTCGGCAACTTTGGTGATTACATTAACTGGTGTGTGCCATAACCTGCTCGGTTTCAGGTTCTGCCTGAGTTCTAATTCGAGGTTACCCCCCTCGTGTACTGCCGATTATCACGCCCTGCTCGGGCAAGCAGTTGGAGGTGCACTTGCTCAGTGTATTCCTCCCTTAAGGTCAGCAGCTTTGTTTAGGTGCTGCACATGGCTGACGTCATTGTTTGTTCTTGTAAGCGTGCCATAACCTGCTCGGTTTCAGGGTTTGCCTGTTTTCTACTGCGAGGTGCTCCCTCGTGTACTATTGGTTGCCACACCCTGCTGGGGTGAGCAGTTGAGGTGCACTTGCTCAGTGTACGCTTTTGCTAAACACTTTTTTAAGTGTTGACTGGAACACATTTGCGTTTTCAGAATTGTCAGTAGCCCGGATAGCTCAGTAAGTGTAAGCTTATATAAGGGCATAGGGTTCGGACCCCTGTGAGGGCGTAACCCCTCTTCTTTGGATATTTTATATATTTTATATTATTTATTTATTAAGTACTTTAAAGAAAAGAGTGTGGAGGTTGTTGTAAACAGACCAATGCGGGGGGTGGTACCTTCCTCTCTACCCACTGGTGTTAACCTTCGTCTTTTAGTTAAATTCTGTCGCCCTTTACCTTAGTTAGTGTCAGGACAACTCAGTCCTTTCCTTAGGTTTTGCTTTCCCCGATATCAATTGCTCCACCCAATACCTGTGCTGATTAAGCTGCAGTATTTTCTCTCAACAGGAGGAAGAAAAAGATGATGCGTTCTGCCTCTATTGAGGTCTGCAGGGCTTGAGGCTCTCTTTAGTGGGGAAGTTTTTTTCCCCTATTTGTCCCATTGGACATTCATTATTCGATTGAACTAATGGTGGAGACAGGGTCAGCTCGAGGGTAACTGTTCAGTTCTGTTGCATGGCAAGTTGAGCAACCATGTTCTACTGGGATAGAGTGTTTGGAAACACTTGATGGTATCAGATAGCCGAGTTGCCAAATAATAACTTTATGGCGCCTGCCCTATGGTTTTCCTCCCAAAGCCTGGCCTGTGGTTCAGCTAACCGTCTAACAGTGTGTTGCAATTTCTCCTCTGTCTGAGGAGTTCAAGCAGGCTTCTGTACCCTCAAGAGCGTTGCTTAACCTCTTTCGTTTTATATATATATATATATATATATATATATATAGACATATATATTTTTTGCTACAGTGCAGCGAATAGAGTGCTGGTTTTCTCTTCCGTTCTGACCCTACTGATACAGGTTCCTCATTGGGAAAGGTCTAAATCAGTCTTTTATCCTGCTGAGTTCGATAAGTGAACACCTCACTCCACACACCATTCATAGTAGTGATAAGCACCACTCGTATACCTGAGGGTCGTAGTACTATATAAGTGCTGTTTTGCTATGGACTATGTGCTTAATTTTTTCCTTCCCCCGATTCCCTTAGTGGCCAGTCAGCCTCACACGAATACAGAGACTTGGACCTCTGGGTTTGAGGGGACAGTGGTCCCAGATTTCTTTCACAACCTTTTATTTATGGGGCATTGATAATTATCCCAGAGTGCCCCCCCCCCCTCATTCCCCTTCTCTCCATCCCTGGGGGAGATTGCATCATGATATACACCTCTTGGAATAACTCCCGATGGTTTCTGTTTTCCTTTTTACAAGAGTTCTGGCTCGTGACCAGTGCAGACTTTCACTGAGCATTTCCCTCCCGTCAGTTACTTTCCTTTGCGCTAATTCCTGGTATTTCAATAAGTTAAGCGGAGCCCGTCCACGGTTAGGGGATTGGTTAGAAGTGCAAGAGTGTATTTATTTCTCTTAAGGGTGTAAAGTGGGGCTTTAATGTGGTCCTCAGGGTAGCCTTCTTATAGCTTGCAAGGTTTTTCCCTTGGATAAGTGGGGGAGGGTTCTCCTCCTTTGGGAAGGCTCAATATCCCTTGGTGGGATAGAGGGGTCTGGGAGTGATCCTAATCTCCCATATAAGTTATTGCGACCCTCTATCACAATGTGTTCCAGCGTCTCTACATTACCTATCAGAAGGTGTCTGCCAGTGTGATTCCCAGAGGGCTGGGATATATATTTAGTTAATCTTTTCATTCTCCTAGTCACCTGCATGGCAGGTGGACCTTTTGGGTTTTCACAAGGGTTTATTTCTGCAATAAGGTGCCAGCTCAGGCTGCTGTGAGCTTCAAGGATCTTTAAATGGGCTGAAATAGAGGTTTGACCTCTTCTGATGTACAACTTCAGTTTGATTGTTTAGTGATCAGTTCTTTGCAGTTCAGAGTCTTGCTAAGACTTTGGAATTTAGGAGTCCTCTTTTGGTTAGTTTTTTTGATCCTCTAGGGGATTTATCAACCAGGGAGGAGGGAACAAGGTTCAGGGACCGGGCATATCTACAAAGGTGTTTACATATCACTATAATGGTATCGATTGGTTGTAAGATACTTTTTTCTTCTTGCCAAGTTTGGCCTTTTAAGGGTCAGGTTGGTAAATATTTGCCTTTTGCCATGGTATCAGAGTCCTTCTTCAAGAGCTCGGGAGGTCTGAAGGTTTCCGTGTTGGCGGTTTGACAGGTTTAGCTTCTCAGGTGGGGCCCCTCTCTTCCATTCTGCCTTCCTTAGTATACACATATGACATCCTTCCTTAGTATTGTCTGAAGACAATTGTGGGTTAAGTCTATTGCTTTTCTGCTCCGCTCGGGTTGGGTCGTCCTATTACAAATTAATAAAATTATTTTTTACTCCCATTTTACCTTTTTGAAGATTTGTCTTTCTCACTTGGTTCCCCCAATGTAGTTATGTGACATTGTCTCTTTCTAATATGATATCTTCCCTTAACGCATGGGATGGAACCTACAAAACTTTCACCCCTATGGGGTACTTTTCTTTATCTCCAGGAGAGCTAGGTGCTTATGTTTCTTTGGTTGGCTATCTAGGTTCCCAAACAGGGTATGAATTTAAGCGTTTTAAATGTTTGCTTGGACAACGGATGCGTTTATTTCAGATGTTTTTTTTTTCCTAACCTATAGTATAGGAAAACTTTGTTCAATGTTTTCCCCCTCTTTTAACCAGTTGGTTTTGGTGGCCTGTGAGGAACGCTGGAATTCGCACATCTTCCTGTTGTTTTTCTTGCAGTGGATTTGTCTATGCCTTATAAGACAGTTATTCGGGCAGCCTAATCTTGGGCAATTCTCTTGCGGTCAGCTGATAGATTTGATGAAAGCATTTAAAACATTTTCTTTCCTATTATTTTTATATTATTTTATGAGATTGTCTCTATTGTATTGATCATGTTGTACTAAAGGGATGCAAGGGCTTTGAACTTGCATAATATGAGCCTCCTGTCTTGTCATAGAGTGGCTAATCCCCCACACTAACGTGAGATGAGGGTTTAGATTCTATTAAAGACAAGGAGGCGATTATTATCCCACCCACCCTGGATATGATATGACATTTATGACACGTATGTACACAGATGGTTCAAGAGAGAACATTCTTTGGTTTGTTGTTCTTCCCATCCACCCACGCTTCTTGCTTCTTTTTCTTACAGCTTCGAGTTGAGGTTCTGATCAGGAGTGTGGCTCGCAGTTACAAGTTATGGAGTGCGTGGTACGAGAGCTTCGCTGGACTTGCCTTCATCGTTATCATCTGATCTGTGCAGTGGACGTCTGGTTCAAGACAGCTACAGAAAGAGGAACTGGGATTAGAGTAATGGACTGATATAAGGAAGGGTCCCTGCTCATTGGTCTCCTGCAGGGCATGACCTGTCCTCTATGATGGGTTGGGGAACTCCCTTACATTGACATTGAACTCTATTTATTTCTGTTCTTTACAACTTTTTTTGTTTGTAAAAGTTTTTTTCTTTGCTGCTGTAGTTTCAGAGTAAGGATTGTATTGCTTAATAGTCGCCTCCGTGTCTTTAACAGAATCTAAACCCCCTTCTCACGTTAGTGTGGGGGATAAGGCATTGTATGGGATTAATTCTCAGTCCCAACGGTCCTCGGCTGGGCCCTCCTCTGCACTTGAGGGTGTTCGTATACTTTCACTTTCGGTACCTTCTGATGTGCGAGACCGCTGCGGGGACACAGTTCTTCGATCATATTTCTCAACGAAATCCACGCCGATTTTCTTCAGGATTTCCCTCATCTGGAGGGGAACATTTTCAGACAGCTGCCAGGAGTAGTTTTACAAGGGTGGGGGGCCTATAAGTGGGAGCTCAAGCCACTTAAGGGATCTATGAAGGCAGAGCTCACACGGAGGTCGTAGTCATCAGTGCGCCCCCTGGTGGCCAGTTCCCGCTTTTAGTCTTTTTAATTGTATTAATTAATTCTCCAGCCACCTTTCTCCGCCTCTCAACCCTTTTGCAGCTTTCAGCTGCCTTTTCTTGGTGCGTCACGAGAAAAAGCCTACTTTTTCACTAGAGGCTATCTTTGTGCCTTCATCTCTACCCATTTGCTCTATAATTTTAGTAAGAGCAGAAGGACTGTCCACTGTCCCATCACCTTGGTGTGGCAACTGTGAACTAGGTATTTCTCTTATCCTAACAATATTCTGTTTGATATCTCCTATGCCAGATTTTATCTTGTTTATGTCTACTATTAATCGAGCCATACTCTGACTTCGTGTCCTTGCATTATGCAATTCAGAGACTGGTGCTTCTTTAGGTTGGCACTGGGTGCCTTTCTCTTTAAGCATCCTCGTCTCCTTACACATTATAGGTGATTTTATTTGTCTGTGTGAGACTGTTAAGGAGCCAGAGCAGGTCTCTCTCGCAATAACAAAGCCCTCAAGACGGTTAATCTTTGTTAAGATGTCGTTCATTGAGAGTTTAATTTCTCGGATCTCCAGATGGGTAAAGTCGTGCCCATTATCTAAAAGGTCCAGGATGCATATAATTACAGGGAATGTATCAGGACTGTCTGCATCAAATGCAGACGATATGTTATCGGCAAGGCCCTTGTCATGGAATGAATTAACCCTGTGCTGTTAGCACACTGACATCAGATTAACCATTGGTGTATGTCTATTCCTACACCTTGGTCTCCGTTCCTATTTTCCAACTGAGGCCCCTTGCTGTCATTCATTAGACTATTAAACTTGCATTTAATGAGGCTCGAGTGATACGCAGATGGCTTATTACTAGATTCATCCTTGCCACTATGCATGGCACCAAGTGGGTCAAAAGGCCTATCGATAGTCAAACCCTTTTATTAAGTTCCTCCATAACAGCGGGCCCAATTTTTGCCAGCTCTTTAGCTGATTCGTCTCTCCTGAAGGTTGTATTAGGTGTACTGGTTTCATACGAGAGAGCCGCAACCTGATCAAGTTGATTACAGCTTTCGATTTGTTCATTAAATGGGATCCCTTTAGGAAACGCGAGGATTCAGCAAAAACCGCAAGATCGGATTTTGCATCACGTACTTGGGCAGAGTGGAGGACCGGGTTAGTCAGGCATCCAGTAGGAGCCCCTGTCGACATTGAGAGGCGGCGGACCCATATGTATATGAATCTCCACGCCCAGATCTTCCACTTCATAGAACTGCCAGCTGGACCCCCCCCCCCCTCCCCCCCAACACTCCCGGAGTCATCCATGCCGGGATATGTGCTTTTCCCGGAGCATACCAATGAGTCATGTTCGTACTACCTAGAGAAGGAAATTCAGCGGGTCGGCCACTACCCAGACCACTCGCCATTGTTCTGAATTCACGAGTTTCTCCCAGCAGTGGGTTAACATATAGGTCTCACCTTCAACTTCCTAGGCACACCTCCACGTCATCCTCAGTAAGGACGGTAAAGCACGAAGAAATCCGCACACCTCCCCTTCCCCCCTCCTGGCCTAACAGCACACTTGGGATGCGCATGCACCCTACCCTACTATATATAGTGTGGCTGTGTGCACAGGGGACGGGGCTTCACCTCAAACGGGATCTAAAAGATAGAACAAAAGGCAGACCTAAGTAACGTAAAACAAATGTGTTTGCTCAACGCCGCCCAACCCTCCCGTGGACAGCCCAGCCCACAAGCTAGTTAATCAGGCACACACCCTCCACAGTCGAGTTACAATTATTGAATGTTTCCACTAAGTATTTACTTTGGTCTTAGAAGTCCTCAAAGTCTTTACAGTCCTTAAAGGCGTTTTGCCTTAAAACGATGGTCGTTCTTCCTCTTGCGCATACGGCCTTAGCAGTCAGGTAGGCACCAAGCAGCAAAAGGCCAGAGTGCCGAGCATAACAGCACACTTGCACACATGCTGCTTCAAATTGAGGATGATGCAGCTACTGGATCAACAGAGAGTGCAGAGGCCACGATGTTACAGCATACTAATCAGACGGAAGTAGGGGAGTGGAAGTCAATCGGTCAGTGAAGGAAACCAAAAGGTGCGCAAAGGGAGGACTGGCGAATCCGACTCAGGGGGCCTAATCCTAAAGTAAGGTCAGTTTAAGAGACCCGCTCGGAAACTATAAAAGACGCAGGGTAAAAGGTATATTTCAACATGGCAGAGACGGAGTGCGACATCCTGGAATCTATCTGTTCTGGTAACAGATGTTGTTACCCGGGACTCAAGGGGTTAACGCTCGGGAGCCCCCTCCGTTGGAAAGGCGGAGTCTGACTGTGCAAGGGGGTTATGGGGCACGTGCGCTGCGAAGGCCACTTCCTTTTAGTTGTGAAAGAATAAAGAAGTTCCTCCTATCTCTCCGTGTGTGCGTCCTTCATTTGGGCCTAGATCCCTAGGCAACATTTGGCGACGAGGATCTCTCCCGCGCACCGGAGTCCTCCTCCGACGGCAGTCCGCCTGTGGTGGCCGATCCAGCGAGCCTCCTCCTCCTGCTCCACCTCCGCGCAGCACGGCACTCCGCCGAATCCGCCTTGTCGGACCTCCTCCGTCGGACCTCCGCGACGGCGACCCCGCCCGCGCAAGGACGGGCCTTCTCTCCCAGGGGCCATGAGCACCTCCAACCCGGGGTCCAGCCAAGGCTCGCCTCAACTGCCGCGGGCGGCGAAGTCGATTCAACTACGACTGCCCCCGCCGTTCACTATGACTCCGCAGGCCACCAAAGGCCCCAGATGGACCGACTGGATGGACGATTTTCGACACTTTGTGAGAGGATCCGGCGACGGGGACTCCCCCAATATGAGGGACATTTTCCTTAACCTGGTAGGGGGAGAAATAAAAACGGTCGTTAAGGCCATTCCACCCGCAGACCAGGACACTTTTCCCAAGCTGATCGGCGCGCTGGACAAACTGCTTATTATCGAAGTCAATCGGGACTATGAAAGATACTTGTTCAATCAATGCACCCAACTCCCGCAAGAGACCGTCGACGAATTCATCACACGTCTACGGGTGAAAGGGGCGAACTGCCAATTTGATGCGTTCTCGTTAGAAGAAGCTATCCGGCTGAGGGTGATCGAAGGGTGCCTCTCCCCTGCACTCAAGAAACAGCTCCTCAAGAAACCGCTCACCATGCCCGAGGTCAGTGAACTCGCCCGCATCCACGAGAGGGTGGATGCGCAGGCCTCGGCCATGGGTCACTCCAACAACGCGAAGGTGGGCTCAGGGGAATTTGTGGCCGCCATACTGCCCCCCCGTCAAGGCCCCCAGCCGTATGGACCATCCACTGCCCCGCCGATGTCAACCCCGCGGCTGCAAAGACAGTGCTACCGCTGCGGGATGTCTTTCCCCCACTCAGGGTCCTGTCCAGCCCTGTCCCAGCGATGTACCAACTGCGGAAGAGAAGGACACTTTCACTCCGTCTGCAGGGAGGGCGTCCCATTTCCACCGATGCGGCCCCAGGCGGCCCCCAGAATGCCGTTCCGCCCGCAACCCCTGCAATACAGCCAGCCGAGACCATATCAACAGGGCCTCGGCCAGAGGCGTTACGTTCGTGCGATGGACGAATACCTAGCGGCAGGATATGCCCCTCCGTATGACCAGGCCGAACAGCCCAGACATTTCACGGATGAATACGACAACCCGCCTGCAGAATACAGGCCGGAAACCCTCTGCCATGACGACCAGGCGGCGGCCTACTATGCGCCGCAGGACCACTACGACCAGGATGAGTTCGTAAACCTTATCCTCGACAACAAAGAGGCCAGGGAGGCCCCGCAGATCCCGCTCAAGATGGCGAACTGCCAATTTCAGTTTATGATTGACTCTGGGGCCACAGTGAACATCATGGGCGAACAAGACTACGTCAGGATACCATGCCCGCCACAGCTCAGTCCGTCTCGCTCCAGAATTTTCCAGTGGGGTGCCGCCACCCCGCTCCAAACGTTGGGTCAATTCACCCAGTGCCTTCTCCTGAATGGGCGGCAAGTTGATGCGACCATTCACGTGATACGGTCCCTCGCCAAAAGCCGATGCCTCCTTAGCTACCTCACGGCGTCGCACCTCGGACTGATTGAAATTCACGTGAATGTGGGTGACGTGATCACTGCCGCAGCGGCCAAACCCGGCCAGGGGTACACGGAAGATGTGATTGCCTACCATCAAACTCAATCGCTCGTCTCACAAGAAGACATCGCGGGGGCCTTCCCCAAGCTCTGCGTGGGGCTAGGAAAACTACGGGGACCCCCAATCCGGCTCCATATTGACCCCAACGTGCGTCCAGTGCCGCAGCATCCCAGAAGGGTCGGATTCCACCTTCAGGAGACAGTTTCGGAGGCGCTCCAGCAACTGCTCCGCGACGACATCATTGAGCCGGCGACGGGTCCGACGCCGTGGGTGTCCCCCCTTGTGGTGGTACCCAAGGAAGGGGGCAAGATCCGTTTGTGCGTGGACATGCGGGTGGCCAACACGGCGATCCAACGGGAACGACACCCGGGACCATGTATTGAGGACATGATTGTGATGCTGAACAGTGCCCAAATGTTCTCTAAACTGGACTTAAATCAGGGATACCATCAGCTGGAGCTCCACCCTGACTCCCGGCCCATAACCACGTTTGCGACACACGATGGACTCTTTAGATACCGGAGGCTGAACTTTGGAATCTCATCTGCCGCTGAGATCTTCCAGGAAACTATACGCCAGATCATCCGACCTATCAAAGGGGCCCTCAATTACAGTGACGATATTCTCGTCTTTGGATCGTCCAAGGAATCCCATGACAGGGCTCTACACGACACCTGCGAGGCCCTTCAGGGTGCCGGCCTCACGCTCAACATATCGAAATGCCGGTTCGGCAAAACAAAACTCAAGTTCTTTGGACATATCTTCTCCAAGGACGGCATGCTGCCTGACCCCGAGAAGGTCGAGACGATCACCAACCTCGCCGAGCCCCGACAAGTGGCGGATGTCCGTTCGTTCCTTGGCATGGCAGGATACTGCGCAAGGTACATCCCCCACTATGCCTCCATCACAGACCCACTGAGGAAACTGCTACAGAAGGAGTCGCCGTTTGAATGGACACAGGCCTGTCAACAGGCTTTTGCGGACATCAAGCAAGCTCTCGCCGAGGCCCATCGCCTCGCATATTTCAACCCACAGTGGCACACCGAGGTGGTAGTCGATGCCAGCCCAGTAGGCCTCGGCGCCATTCTGGCCCAAACCAGTGGCGCAGATGTTAACCCCAGACACGTGATTGCATACGCGAGCCGAGCGCTATCAACGCCTGAACTAGCCTACTCCCAGGCCGAGAAGGAGAGCTTGGCAGCGGTCTGGGCGTGTGAGCATTTTCATAACTTTATAATCGGAAAGAAGTTTACGCTGATCACCGATCATCAGGCGCTTCTCTCATTGTTTGGGAACCCGCATACCAAGATGCCACCGAGGATTGAAAGGTGGGGCATCCGCCTCCAGGAATACGATTACGATATCGTACATCGCCCGGGGGGCGACCTTAACCCCGCCGACTACCTCTCCCGACACCCAGTAGGGGCCCCGCTGGCACGGAAGGGGGACGTTGCGTATGTGCAATATGTGGCGGCTCAGGCGCTGCCCCCGGCACTGTCACTCGAAAGGGTAGCGGCCGCGTCGGCAGCCGATCCGACGACAGCCCTGGCGATCAGCCTCACGACCGCCAACAAGTGGAAAGATCACCACAGAGCCACTCTAGCTCACCCGGGGGTGAACAAGCAAGAAATCGAACGGCTAGCCAGGGTCCATGGTGAACTGGCGGTAAAGGACGATAACATTCTGCTCAGAGGGTGTAGGATCGTCATCCCTGCCACACTCAGGAGCGAGGTGGTTAGCATAGCTCATGAAGGTCACAGGGGAGCCGAGAACACAAAGAAGCAGCTCAGATGCCATGTGTGGTTCCCCCTCCTGGACGCAGCTGTGGACGAGTGGGTGAGGAACTGCCACGCCTGTCAGTGCACAGCCCCTGCAGAACATCCGCCCCCGCTCCAACACACTCAAATACCTGAGCACCCTTGGGAACGAGTAGCCATGGATTTTTACGGGCCCACTGAAGCGGGCGACTATATTCTGCTCTTCGTGGATGAACACTCAAGATTTCCGATTGCCAAGAGAGTCAGCTCCACAGCGTTCTCTCAAGTTGCGGCAACGATAGAAGAGGTCTTCAGTGAGTGGGGGATCCCCAAGTGGGTCAAGTCCGACAACGGACCACCGTTCTGTGGGCACGAATTTGGGACACTGGCAGAGCACCTGGGGTTCAGGCACATGAAGATCACACCACGCCACCCCCAGGCGAATGGAATGGCGGAGCGATTTATGGCATCGATTAAGAAGGCCATTCAGAGGGCACGGCTGGACGCCGTTGATACACACCAAGCCCTATGCCGCCTGTTAAGAGACTACAGAAACACTCCCCATGAGGTCACAAACAAGACGCCTGCTGAGCTCATGTTTAGATATGAAGTGCGAACTCGCATCCCGAGGAGTACGGTGCAGGCTGAGCCGGCCGACCAAGATCTCCTCCAGAGAGATGCGGTGGCAAAAGAGAATGCGAGGCGTCGCACCGATGCTCGAAGAGGAGCGGTACTGCCGGGGCTCCAGGTGGGAGATGAAGTCCTGGTACAGCAGCCGGCAAGCAGGAAGACAGACCCGAGGTTTGCTCCAAGCCCCCTGAGGATTGTTGCCATGAAAGGCACGATGGTGACGGCGGAAGATGAGAACAGGACCGTCACCAGAAACTGTCAACAGTTCAGGCTATATGCAAGGAGAGAGCCCACGGAAGGAGCTCAAAGGGCACTCTCACCGGAACCACTAATGCAGAGGGATGATGAGTGGTTTCCCCCGGAAGGGGACCCCCGGGATGTGGCCCCGAGTGAAGTAATTGAAGAGGAGCCCGATCTGGGGACTCGAGGTGAGAGGCCGAGACGGCTCATAAAGAAGCCGATGAGACTTGTTGAGGAGTGTTAAGTTATGTGTTGAGACACAGGGTGTCAAGTTGATGTTTGGACATATTGTCCGGGGGTAGTGTTACCCGGGACTCAAGGGGTTAACGCTCGGGAGCCCCCTCCGTTGGAAAGGCGGAGTCTGACTGTGCAAGGGGGTTATGGGGCACGTGCGCTGCGAAGGCCACTTCCTTTTAGTTGTGAAAGAATAAAGAAGTTCCTCCTATCTCTCCGTGTGTGCGTCCTTCATTTGGGCCTAGATCCCTAGGCAACAGATGTGGGTGTTAGGATACTGCGCACTTTGCCCTGAGATAGCAGGTGAAACACAGCCGGTGGTTTTTACCCCAGGTAAAGGTAGGTTCTGTTTTTCACACCAAGGTTCTTTTCGGGGCTGGGTTAGGTTGGGGAAATGTTTGTTGGGGGGACAAGGGGAACGGGTTCCCGCTGTGCAGGGGTAGCTTTGAAGTTTTTTGTGGTATGGTATGCATATTTAGCAGCCACAAGGTGTAGTGATCAAAATACAAGAAATTCAAGTTCATATCATTAAACATTAAGAGGCTGGGGGCCATGGTTACAGAGTCATGCAATAGGACGTGTCTCGTTGAGCTCCTGTGATCCGTCCATGGGATTCTACAAAGTATGAGGTTATAGACAAGCCTATGACAAACAGACTGCAACACTGCCTGAAGAAACCTGGTGTGCACAGCTGGACAAAGTGTGGACATTCGAGGTGCCCCACGGAAGAAACAGCAGCTGAAAGAACACTGCGCTGCTGTCCCTGAAGACGAACCCCAAGATGGCGGCTGAGAACAAAGGGTACTCTGCAGAAAGCTGATGGGTCAGAGCAGAAGGGGATTCCAACAGACACGGATGCCCGGAGCCTAATAGCGTGAGCAGAAGCAAAACAACCGCTGTAGGAGCAAGCGCTGGGGGCCTGGTGTATTGCAGCGCGAAATAAAGAGCAGCGCAAGTATATCGGAGACACTCTGGTAATGTTCCAGGAGGAGCGGCACCGTGGATCATCGGCTGAAGAGAAAAGCACTCTAGACCGTTCCGTGGCATGAAGCGCAGCCAGCTCAGCTGCAATCCACTTTATATGAGGGCGGGTGCACGGTGACCTAGCGAGGCAACAGACTACCTAGAATGCGAATAGACCACAGCATGTTCCAGATTTCGGGAACGGAGGGTGCCAGAAGCTATCAACATACCCTGCAGCCATCAGCGAGGATACGTCCCGGGGCTGACAGCGTTGTTGTGTGCTGCGACACACACTCAGCAGTTCCACAAGACACTCTCATGGAGCACGTGGGCAGCAAGCAGGGCAAGGGGGCAAGCACAAAGCAGCCAGACAGGACTATAAGGGAAGAACAGCAGAGTACACGATAGGCTGAGTAGTGTGGGCTCCCCTTCGCTCTAATTCCTAGACCCTAGTACCCCTGATAAAGAAATAATAATACAGACAGGGTTTTTGTTCGTGGAAAAATTATAGGCCGTAGGCTTGTTTATTTTCTACAGAAAATAACACCAAACAATAATCATAACAACCAACAATAACACCAACTCGCTTTTGGGCACTTCGTGTCCAGGGGGTGTATAAGCCCAGCCTTCTCCTTGGCTAGTCTTAGTTACCCTGGGGCATCCGTTCGTCGCCTCGGCTGCTCAGGTCCCCCCAAAAAGCGTCCCTATCTGCATCCTCGCTCAGCTAAGGCTCTAAAAATCTTATCTGTAAAAATTCCCATCCCTTTGCTAGATAGGTGTACCCCGTCCTGGTGGAACATCTCTGGGTTGTTCTGCGACAAGCCATGCTTTATAAACTGGAGCCCCATACTCCTACAGTACCTTTCTACCGCCTTGTTGAGCTTTTTCCGTGCAACTTCGATGGCATGCCTCCTGTGCGCCCCGTACCAGACTCTGCAGGTAATCATCGCAGAGATAAAAATGTTGGTTTTCCACCAGTTGTGTGCTATAGCCCTTAGGGATTCACACATGTTGCACATCAGTTCGCCCCTATTTGTTTTGACCAGGTCATTATCACCAAGGTGGATTACCAGATACTCCGGTGGGTCCCTAAACCCGATCATGTCCGATAACCGATCGTGAATGTCCTCCCAATGCATTCCTGGGAGGCCCCACCAGGATGTTATTGTCTTTTTAAAATGCAGGCCCTCTTTGAAGTCTTCGATCCATCTGCCTGCCCGTGTCACAAATGAATGGCCGACTATCCATGCCGACTTGTAGGGGCTCGTATCTGCATGGGTGGATGGGAGAGGAATATCAAATTTTCTCTTACATATCTTTTGAAGCATTGTGACCTCCACCCCCCAATTTTCTTTACGCCTTTCGCTCCCAGGCCTCCTGCCCATGCCGACGTGGCTGCCCCTATTCTAAAAGAGTGGGTCCCAAACTTTGCTGCATCCCACCCCGCTTCAGCTATAGTTTTCTTAAGCACTGCTTGGAACTGATATCTGCTAAGCGCCCTGCCGTCCCTGTGTATCAGTAGCTGTCCCCCGACTTCTGGCCGTACCTCAATAAATTTCTGGGTGATGCACCTGGGACAATGCTCCCTATCCTTAATGCAATTCAGTTCTATTGTTCTACCTTTCCCGATCTGGTCTGTTTTCGATTTCATCAGTAATATCGACATGTCTTTGGACGCTATGCTGACGTCGCCTCTTGCTAGCCCGTCCCCTGCAACTGTGTTGCGTGCTACCAGTTCCCCAATCCTAAAAGCCCCATAATATGCTAGTGCAAACGCCGCCCTGAACAGCATTGTCTCATAACTGTCGCTAAACCTACTATGCAACAAATGTAACAGTTTAACCACTTTTCCAAAATTCAGGGGTCTCCTGCTGTCTGGTTTCTTTCCCTCCAATTTTGCCCAGCCCTTCATTGCATATTTTATCCGTGGGCTAACTGTTGGGTCTGTCACCCCGGCCACCTTAGAGGTATATGCGACTGCGGCCAAATGCACTGCTGCCCAGCTTTTTCTTTTCCCCTGTGCAAATGCTTTCGCCAGGAAGTCACACATTTTGGAGATTGTAATCTCCCCCACTTCTTGCAACCCAGTTTCCTTTAAAACATTATTTACATGCTTCTTGTACTGCTTACCAGTTTTGTATGTTATAGCGTTCCTGGCCAATCTTTCTATCACTTGACCTTGCACCTCCTCTTCTGAGTCAACCTTGTAGTTAACCGTTTTTCCTCCATTGCTTTTAATGGGACCCATGCCTTCTGTGACGTGGGCGTTTTTATCCTGTTTGCATCCGGCCGCAGCTCTCTGAACTTGCCCCACTGGAAACGAGACAAGGCGTCAACGACCACATTTGCTTCTCCGGCGATATGCCTCGCCTTTAGGACAACATTATTATTCAGACAAACCAATGTTATTGCCCTCATTAATTCCAAGACCAGCGGGCATGATGCGCTTCCATTATTTATTACATGCACTACTGCCATGTTGTCTGACCAAACATTTAGCTCTTTGCTATTTAGCTCTGCCTCCCATGCACACAGTGCTACCCAGATAGGAAACAGCTCCAGTAATGTGATATTACTCGTCCAAGCTGCATCCTGCCATGCCTTTGGCCACTTTTCTGCGCACCATTCTGAACCCAATATTGCACCAAAACCAAATCCCCCGGCTGCATCTGTAAATAACACCCTATTGTTCTCCTCGTTTATTGGTGAGCGCCAGATCACTGCTCCGTTGAATGATTTAAGGAATACACCCCATACCTCCAAATCTTTCTGGATTCCCCCGCCAATTCTGACTCTGTGGTGCCCCTCCTTGGCCCCTCTTGTTCTCTGTTCAATCCTTCTTTGGAATATCCTGCCTTGCGGTATAACCCTACCAGCAAAGTTTATTTTACCTGCTAGTGATTGCAATTCCTTCACCGTGGCCTTGTTTCTCCATTTTAGGCTTTTGATTGTTCCCAATAGGTCCGCCACTTTTTTCTCCGGGATCCTGCACACTCCTCTTTGTGAGTCTATTTCTATACCTAGAAATTGGATCCTTTGTGTTGGGCCCATTGTTTTTTATTCCGCCAGCGGGAAGCCCCAGTCTTCTGTTCATGCCATGAATTTATTCAAGTTAGCCCTACACAGTTCGGAACCCTGTGGTCCCACAAATAAAAAATCGTCCAGGTAGTGGACTACTTGTGCCTCCTCCATCTCCTTTGTGAGTGCCCATTGTAAGAATGAACTCACCTTTTCAAAATATGCGCACGAGATGGCGCAACCCATTGGTTGTAACGCTCACCTGAACTCTGCGGGAACCTTCTGGAACTCCAACTGACTTCTACCCCTTCCTGGGAACTAGACACGGAATTTCTGTGAAGAAAATAACAATTTTCCCTTCCTTAGTTTTCTTGTTAAATAGGAGGAACAGACTGGTAACTATAGGACCAGCGATAGCTCACCTTGTTATTTAATTTGTTGAGCTCTCCATCCTGTTCTATAAAGGGGCGCAAGTCCTGAAGATGGGACACAGGAGAATGTTTTCTTTTAAGGGGCTAAATGGGCTCTGATGGAGAGCAATTATCACTGGGAAGAGGAATGATAGAAACCCTATCCTAATTTGACCCTAAAAGGGGCAATATGCTGTGGTGAGATGCGTGTGTAAAAATACAGACAAAAGAGCAGTGAAGACTATTACGACTTGCCAACTTCCTCACAACAATGCGTGACTGAATAGTAAACCCGTATAACCAAGAAGAAGGGTCAAAGAACTACTCAGTCGGAAACATGGAAGCACCTTATGACCTTGCGTAATATGAACATGAGTGTGCCCAAAAAATTCTGACTAGAAACAAACTTCCAAGGCAAACTCCACAGCCAGGCACGAACCGTTAATGACAACGTAATACCCTGGAATGCGTGAGGAATTTTAGTAACATTTATACACAATTCAAGTATCTGATAAGGCAGCAAACGAAACAAAAGCATTTGCACATCACTGGGAGTACTTGCGTGAGAGAAAACTGCAACGGACTGTGAGGTGAGGAGACCGCTATGACAGGAATCCGGACTATGGACTGTGACGGAGCCGGGGCGACTGCAAACTGGAAAAAACAGGAAGGGAACTAATATCTAGTAATAGTTACTCAAGGAATGAACGGTAATTAAATGTGGACAAGGAATATTTAAGCTGTGACAGGAAACGGAGGTACGCGGCGAGCGTTCCATCTGAACTCAGACGAACGACGCGAAGCGCGAGCCTCCTGATGGGTGGGGCTTAAATAGCCGGCACATGAAAACAGCTAGACCCGCTAGCTAACTGACTAAGAGGCACCACCTAGCGGCCATTAAAGAAACTCCAACCAACCATTAACATGGGGGAATTGGAATCAATAACCAGCTAGGGCAAATGAATTCCATATGAACCTGTATCTCTTAGGACTAGTATGGGAAACTTAACCTGTGGTCATGACAGTACCCTTCCTCAAGGACTCTCCTCCCGGTTTATAAGGGTGATTCTGATGAAACCTCTTTAACAATCTAGTGGCATGTATGTTTTCTTTAGGTTCCCAAGATCTATCTAAGGGACCGTAACCTTTCCAGTCAACCTGATAAAAAACCTTATGCCTGACAACCTTGGAGTCTAAAATATCCTTCACTTCATATTCAGATTGATTGTCTTCAAGCTCAACGGGAGCAGGAGCTGGTTCTAAACGAGTATCTGGCGTAACTGGTTTCAGTAAAGACACATGAAAAACTGGATGAATTTGCATCTTCCGAGGAAGGGTCAATTTCATTGCCACTGGGTTGATGATGGCTTCTATGGAGAACGGACCGAAAAATCGGGGAAGAAATCTCTTTGAACCTTTCAACATCAAATTTCTGGAGGATAGCCACACAGAGTCTCCGACTTGAAACTTAGGAGCTACACTTCGATGGCGGTCAGCAAACTTCTTCTCACTTTCCTTGGCTGCAGATAAGCTAGTTTGAGCCCTAGTGTGGGCCGTTGAGATGAACTCATGGAGAGTTTTCACAGCAGGCATCTCTAAAGGTTCTGGAGGGTCAAAGGCAGAAGTTCGAGGATGTCTACCATGTAATGTATAGAATGGAGTAAGCCCAGTAGAGGAATGAGTTGAATTGTTGTAAGCATATTCTGCCACCAACAATATATCCAACCAAGAGTCTTCTGTTTGGTGAAGCATGCAACGTAAATACTGTTCTAAAGTCTGGTTGGTGCACTCCGTCTGACCATCGGTTTGGGGATGTTGGCTGGTGGATAGTCGAACATCAATCTTGGCCAGAGCACAACATTGTCTCCAAAATTTAGAAACGAATTGACTACCTCGGTCTGAGATTACAATGGAGGGAAAACCATGCGCCTTAACAATGTTCTCCAGAAATATCTTGGCCAATCCAGAAGCAGTCGGAAGTCCTTGGACTGCAATAAAATGTGCCATCTTGGAGAATAAGCCAACCACCACTAGAATGGTGTCAAAACCCCTACATGGAGGAAGATCAGTAATAAAATCCATTGACACGGTATACCAAGGACTCGGTGGTACATCCAAAGGTTGAAGAAGACCGGACGGTCTTTTCTTAGTATTCTTATTTTGTGCACCGGTTCCACAGGTTTGAATAAATTGAATGACATCCTTGCGCCACGTAGGCCACCAGTAGTGTCTCTTGATTTTTTCCAAAGACTTTGTGACCCCTGGATGACCCTCAATCAAGGAGCTATGGTAGTTAGCAATTACTTGTCTTCTCAGTTCTTCAGTAGGTAGGTGCAAGCGATTTTGATAATGAGGTATATCCTCCTGCAGGGTGAATTGATCGCCTCGATTAGTCCAGGCAAGCAGCTCTTCAGGAACCACATTCCTCTTGACTTCCTTCAGTAGTTCTTCATAAAAAGGGTCTGAAGTGTTTAGCAATCCTAAAATCCTTTCTCCAGCAATGATGTTGTTTGGAACTTGGGGAACAAAGGTCTCTTCTTCATTGCCAATCCGGGACAAGGCATCAGCTTTCCCATTTCAAACTCCTGGTCGGAAGGTGATGACAAAGTCGTACTCTGCGAAGAATAAAGCCCATCGCAGTTGTCTAGCCGATTGGGCCTTGACTGAACGGAGATACTGCAAGTTTCGGTGGTCAGTAAGGATGGTGACTGTGTGTTGAGCTCCTAGCAAATAATGTCTCCATTCCTTTAAGGCGCACTTGATTGCCAACAGTTCCCTGTCTGTAATTGTATAATTTCGTTCTGCAGCTGAAAATGTTTTCGACCAAAACGCCACTGGATGCAAAACTTGAGTCTGTGGATCTCGTTGTGACAAAACAGCCCCCATGGCAGCACTCGAGGCATCTGTCTCTACAATGAAAGGTAAGTCAGGACGAGGATGTCTCAATATAGGAGCCTCAGTAAACTTGGACTTGAGAGTCTGAAACGCAACTGTGGCCTCCGGGGTCCAGGCAAACTTCTGGTTCTTTTTAAGCAAAGACGTGATGGGATGAACCAACTGCGAGAAATTTTCCACAAATCTTCTAAGGAAATTTGCAAAGCCTAAAAAACTTTGGACTCCTTTCACAGAAGTTGGAACCGGCCATGATAGAATTGCCTCCACCTTACGAACATCCAGCTTAACTCCTTGAGAGGACAGCACAAACCCTAGAAACTCTATTTCAGGAACATGAAATGAACATTTTTCCATTTTCACAAAAAGGGAGTTCTCTCGCAATTTTTTCAAAACTGCGGAAACGTGATTCACATGCTCCGAGGGGGTTGCTGAAAAAATTAAGATATCGTCAATGTAGACTACTGCGCAGACATCGAGCAAATCCTTCAAAACGTCATTCATAAAGCACTGAAATGCTGCTGGCGCGTTGCATAACCCGAATGGCATGACTTGGTATTCGAAGAGGCCATATTTTGTGCGAAATTGTCATGATGCCTACCTCCAAAGAGCCAGGCCGGGCCCAGCAACCCCAGAGGCAGACATCATTTCCCCCAGGGAAGTCTCAGCGGGCCCAAGTCGGGGCCCTTTGGACTCAGTCCTGGCGCCTTTGGCGCCAGGCTCATAGCGGACCCCAGTCCTGGCGCCTTAGGCGCCAGGCTCATAGAAGAGGATATGTGTTTAAGTGCTTGGGTGCACACTTACCTGATGCAGACCTTGCTGCTTCATCCAGGCCCTTTTGAGGCCTGAATGGGACTACTTTACCTGTAGGACTACTTCACCACCCGGGTGTGGTCGGGGAAGGATACATACCTGATTGGTGGAAGGATACATACCAGGAACTTCTTCCAAGGCTATTTAAACCCCACCCGAACAGCCACACGTGCTTCGCGTTATTCTGCATCTGCAGCAGGACGCTCACCGTGTCAGCTCCAGCGAATCTTCAGCTCCGGATCCTGTAATTACGAAAATTACCTGCTGGGGACCAGTCTTCAATCTTCAGCGGCTCCTGCAAAACAAACGGCACAGATTAAACAAAGGCAAAGTTAGCGCTTCAACTCACCCGATCCATCGGCAGCATCCAAGACTTTTTGTCAGCATTTCTCGTCCGGCATCGGGCCTGCAAAGACAAAGAACATTGGTTAGTAACGCTTAGTTACAATACTGCTTACCTGTGTTGCGCTAGCTCCAACTTGCTCGCACTGCATTCCGGCACCTGTAAAGACAAAAGGGGACATTAAGGTGCATTCTACGGCCCTAAGGCAGCCTTCCTACTTACGTGCCTTCGAATTCATCATCTTCTTGTCACGCTCTCTGCCACGAATCGGGGAGAGCAGCTTCTTTGGCATCGACAGCATCTGAAAAGATAAAAGACATAGACCTAAGGAAAAGACATTTGAAGAGAGCAATCTGAAAACTTTAATACTTACAAGTCACGGTCGTGCTGCAAACGGCGGCTTCGCTCTCATCTACCCTCTGCAATCAAGAGGCGGAACTCACATCCAGTGAAGTAACTGGACCCAGCGCCCCTGCACAAGACGCAGGATGGAGAGCTCAGCATTCACTTACTTAAGGTGAGCACAACAATCACCCGAGCACCACGGGAGAGAGGGAGAGAGGGGCTAAGAACTACTCCCAACCTTCCAGTCACTAATCCTTGATTTTCCACTTGCAGACACCTCACTCTGCAGGTCAAGCTTTCGGTAAGGAAGGGGCCAAATCCGGGAGCCAGACGAATCCTACGCCTAACGTTGAAGATGTTTTTACCGCCCAGTCAAGACCTGCGCCTCCGAGGGAACCAGGTGAGCGTTACAGAACGCGAAGCCTCATCATACATTTCCCGCCCAGGCGCAATGGAGACTTCAGACACAGACCAATTGGCCCAGTTGCTCGGGGAGTTGAGAGCAGAAGTACACGCAGCACGCCAGGAAACAAATGCCCTAAGGAGAGAGCTAGTGGTTTCTAAGGAGCGAACAGACGACTTGGCTAGACAATTGTTACAAGCCCAAGCGGGACAGACTCCTCTGCCTACCCCTGGTGGAAGCCATGCCCCAACGGCTTCCCCAAATCCGGTGCAAATTAATCTACCAGGAAATGTACCTCTGGCTCCGCCCGAACGCTTTTCAGGTGATCCGAAAAGATTTGCTGTGTTCATTAATCAGTGTCGTTTGCACTTTCTGTGTAGACCTGCCGCTTTTCCAACGGACCAGGCTAAGGTGGCCTTCGTGCTTTCATATCTTAGTGGCAGTGCCGCAGATTGGTCTATTCCTTTAGTGACTCAAGATAACCCTATTCTTTACAATTTCCAGGACTTCCAAGCTAGTATGGAAAGATTGTTCGCAAGACATTCTCAGGGACAGGCCCTGGACAATGAACTTCTTTCACTACGACAGGGCAGTCAAGATCTTCTGGCCTACATTGCATCATTTAACAGACTAGTGGTTGAAACCGGATGGCCTGAGGATAAGAGAATCACCCTTTTCTATAGAGGCCTTCGTGGAGAACTTAAAGACGTTCTGGCCCAGGTGGTGAATCCTCCTCAAGACTGTTCCGAATACATCGATCTGGTGGTGCAATTGGATCATAGAATACAAAATCGGAAAGCCGATCGTTCTAGGTTTGAGAATCGAGTTTTTTCAAGACCACAGAGCTCCGTTAAAGGAAATGATACAGTGGAACCCATGCAGATTGGGGTGGTGAAAGGACCTCTAACCCAAAAGGAAAGAGAAAGGAGAAGACAACTGCAATTGTGCCTCTATTGCGGGAACTCAGGGCACTTCCTCCAAGATTGCCCAGTGAAACCAAAGAAGAAGACAGTAGGAGCTTCCGATAAGGGTGCCAAAGGTTCGGAGTCGGAAAACGACCTCGCCCGACAAGTGTAGAGGTCCGCTTGCCGAGCGTAAAAACCAGTTCTTTGACCTCGCATTTTACCATGCCCATGGTCCTCGTGAGTCCGGAGCAAACCAATCGTATGCATGCCATTAAAGCATACATTGATAGTGGCGCAATCGGCAATTACGTGGACTGTGAATTGGCCGCCAGGATGAATCTATCTCTTGTTCCTAAGTCTGTGAAAGATGTCATCACCACCGTGGATGGTACGGAAATAGCTTCCGGACCAGTTACTCACACCACCCTGAAAGTGACGTTGGTAAGCCAAGATGGACATCAAAAGAAGATCGTGTTTGACGTGATCAAGGCTCCACAGTTTCAAGTTATCCTGGGAATCCCTTGGCTGGAGAAACACAATCCTCAAATTGATTGGCGAGCAAAGACAATCCGGTTTCCAGAATGCGCACCTACCTGTTATCCGCAGCCCCCCACGAAGCTAGCTGCAACTGCTTCTGAGAGTCCTCACTTGCCTCCTGAATACCGGGAATTTCAGGATGTCTTTCGGAAAGATCAAGCTAATTCGCTGCCTCCTCACAGATCATACGACTGCCAAATAGACTTGGTTCCAGGATCCACTTCTCTATGCAGTCGAATTTATGCCCTCACAGAACCTGAAAATCTTCACCTGAGGCAGTATTTGGACCAGTACCTGGCTAATGGATTTATCCGTCCCTCGAAGTCCCCAGCCTCTTCAGCTTTGTTCTTCGTGCCAAAAAAAGAGGGAGACCAAGAACATGTATAGATTACCGTGCCCTGAACCAGATTACGATTAAGAACAGATATCCATTACCATTGATCCCTGAACTTCTTGACCAGGTTAAAAGTGCCTGTATCTACACAAAACTGGACCTCAGAGGAGCTTACCATTTAGTACGAGTAAAAGAGGGCGATGAATGGAAGACGGCCTTTCGTACTAAATATGGACTGTTCGAGTATCAAGTAATGCCCTTTGGGCTTTGCAACGCTCCGGCAGCCTTTCAATATTTTATGAATGACGTCCTTAGAGAGCTCATTGACGTATGTGTAGTTGTCTATATTGATGACATTCTAGTCTATTCGTCCTCTGAGGCGGAACATCGAAAACATGTCACCGCAGTACTGGAGCGGCTCCGAAAACACAGACTCTTTGCAAAATTGGAAAAATGCGTTTTTCACGTCACGGAGGTCGAATTTTTGGGATTTATTTTGTCACCCAATGGAGTCCACATGGACTCAAGAAAAGTGGACGCTATCATTAAGTGGCCCTCACCAACGTCAGTGAAAGGAGTACAAAGCATGTTGGGCTTCGCCAACTTTTATCGAAGATTTATCCCAGATTTTTCTCGAGTAGTCCAACCCATTACAGCCCTCCTCAGAAAGAATAAACGTTTCGAGTGGTCTACAGAGGCTGAACAAGCTTTTCAGGAACTGAAAACAAAATTCACCTCGGCTCCAGTTCTAAAACATCCTCGCCCGGAACTACCCTATATCGTAGAGACTGATGCTTCCAGTCTCGCAATGGGAGCAGTGCTTTCGCAAAGAGACCCGGAAACAAATCAGTTACACCCAGTGGCATTTTGGTCCCGCAAATTTTCAGCTCCTGAAATCAACTATACTATTACAGATAAGGAACTTTTGGCTATCAAGTCCGCTTTTAAAGCTTGGCGGCATTATCTCTTGGGAGCCCGACACACCGTCACCGTCATCACGGATCATCGTAATTTACAGTACCTTAAATCAGCCAAAGCTCAATCCTCCAGACAACTTCGCCGGGCATTGTTTTTCGCCGAATTCGATTTTGTGATAACTTACCGACCAGGCAACAAGAATGGTAAAGCAGACGCCCTCTCCCGAATTGGAGTAGATGAACTCACGACCAATCCTGAACCCGTCCCCATAATTCCGGAACAGAGAATCCTGGGTTTGATAGATGCACAATCCATTGAAGACATTGAAGCTAAAGTTAAAGATCTTCTGACTCCAGCAGAAGTGCAAGACTGGCAACTCAAGGGAAACGATTTCACAATGGATAAGAACCTACTATACGTTCGAGGAAGATTATATTTACCATGTACTGATTTAGAAAGACAGGTGATCTCTTGTTACCATGACTCCTTAATGGAAGGACATCCTGGCATTACCAAAACGTTGGAAAAGATAAAAAGACATTTCTGGTGGCCGTCTTGGAGAAAGGACATTAAGGATTTCATAAATTCCTGTGGTGTGTGCGCTCAAAGCAAAAGCCAGAAGGAGAAACCAGCAGGCCTCCTACGTCCAATAGACATTCCTCCACACCCATGGCATACTCTCTCCATGGACTTCATCACGGATTTACCACCATGCTCCGGATTTAATACAATCTTAGTGATTGTGGACCTATTCTCGAAAATGGCTCATTTCATCCCATTGAAAGGGTTACCTACAGCTCCAATTTTGGCCCGAGAATTCCTTGAAAACATCGTTCGGTTACACGGCTTTCCTTCAGCTTTAATCTCAGATAGAGGGAGTCAATTTATTTCCCACTTCTGGCGGAGTTGTTGTCGCCTAGCCCAAATTGACATAAGGCTTTCGACCAGCCACCATCCCCAGACCGACGGGCAGACCGAGAGGACCAACCAAACCTTAGAACAGTATCTACGCTGCATGTTACAACAATCAGAGAGCACTTGGAAAGACATTCTCTGGATTGCGGAGTACGCTTATAATAATTCAGTCCACGCCGGAACCGGAAAAACTCAGTTTTTCCTTTCATATGGAATCCACCCTCGCACATCAAATCTTGACCCACCTCAGACTCTTGGAACACCCGCTGTAGATCATCTGCATTCAACAATCACTCAAGCCTTTAAAGAGGCCACATCTCACCTTAAGCAGGCCAAGGAGCAATACAAGAAGTGTGCGGATCTACATCGAAAAGAAGCTCCTCAATATCTTGTGGGAGATCTGGTCTGGCTATCCACCAAACATTTACCCCTAAAAGGACCGCGTACTTTCAATCCACGATACCTGGGACCTTACCCAATCACTGTCATAATCAACCCAGTGGCAGTTAAATTGGGCCTTCCTGCCCATATGAAAATACATCCAGTTTTCCATGTTTCACTACTAAAACCCATGCAACCTGGAACCCGTTTGACAAAATCTCCAGACCCTATTCTTGTGGACGGAGAACTAGAATTCGAAATACAGGACATATTAGACTCCAAGATTTCCAAATCTAAATTATACTATCTGATTGACTGGAAAGGTTATGGCCCCCAGGAACGATCTTGGGAACCGTCGGAACATGTTCATGCACCTCGTCTGGTTAAGAAGTTTCATCGAACTTTTCCTGATAAACCAAAACCCCCGGAGAAGACAAATATGGGAGGGGCCTTGAGGGGGGGTACTGTAATGATGCCTACCTCCAAAGAGCCAGGCCGGGCCCAGCAACCCCAGAGGCAGACATCATTTCCCCCAGGGAAGTCTCAGCGGGCCCAAGTCGGGGCCCTTTGGACTCAGTCCTGGCGCCTTAGGCGCCAGGCTCATAGCGGGCGCCAGGCTCATAGAAGAGGATATGTGTTTAAGTGCTTGGGTGCACACTTACCTGATGCAGACCTTGCTGCTTCATCCAGGCCCTCTTGAGGCCTGAATGGGACTACTATACCTGTAGGACTACTTCACCACCCGGGTGTGGTCGGGGAAGGATACATACCTGATTGGTGGAAGGATACATACCAGGAACTTCTTCCAAGGCTATTTAAACCCCACCCGAACAGCCACACGTGCTTCGCGTTATTCTGCATCTGCAGCAGGACGCTCACCGTGTCAGCTCCAGCGAATCTTCAGCTCCGGATCCTGTAATTACGAAAATTACCTGCTGGGGACCAGTCTTCAATCTTCAGCGGCTCCTGCAAAACAAACGGCACAGATTAAACAAAGGCAAAGTTAGCGCTTCAACTCACCCGATCCATCGGCAGCATCCAAGACTTTTTGTCAGCATTTCTCGTCCGGCATCGGGCCTGCAAAGACAAAGAACATTGGTTAGTAACGCTTAGTTACAATACTGCTTACCTGTGTTGCGCTAGCTCCAACTTGCTCGCACTGCATTCCGGCACCTGTAAAGACAAAAGGGGACATTAAGGTGCATTCTACGGCCCTAAGGCAGCCTTCCTACTTACGTGCGTTCGAATTCATCATCTTCTTGTCACGCTCTCTGCCACGAATCGGGGAGAGCAGCTTCTTTGGCATCGACAGCATCTGAAAAGATAAAAGACATAGACTTAAGGAAAAGACATTTGAAGAGAGCAATCTGAAAACTTTAATACTTACAAGTCACGCTCGTGCTGCAAACGGCGGCTTCGCTCTCATCTACCCTCTGCAATCAAGAGGCGGAACTCACATCCAGTGAAGTAACTGGACCCAGCGCCCCTGCACAAGACGCAGGATGGAGAGCTCAGCATTCACTTACTTAAGGTGAGCACAACAATCACCCGAGCACCACGGGAGAGAGGGAGAGAGGGGCTAAGAACTACTCCCAACCTTCCAGTCACTAATCCTTGATTTTCCACTTGCAGACACCTCACTCTGCAGGTCAAGCTTTCGGTAAGGAAGGGGCCAAATCCGGGAGCCAGACGAATCCTACGCCTAACGTTGAAGACGTTTTTACCGCCCAGTCAAGACCTGCGCCTCCGAGGGAACCAGGTGAGCGTTACAGAAATGCAGTCTTCCACTCGTGCCTTCCTTAACTCGGATCAGGTGATACGCCCCTCTAAGATCCAGTTTGGTGAATATCTGAGCTCCTTTAATTTGGTCCAACAAATTTGAAATGAGAGAATAGGATATCGATTCTTGACAGTAATCTGGTTGAGTGTGCGGTAATCGATACAAGTTCTGAGATCGCCTTCCTTCTTGGCGACAAAAAAAAGAGGCAAAGCAGCAGGAGACTTAGAGGGTCGAATGAAACCATTGGCTAAGTATTGGTCTAAGTATTTCTTTAGGTGAGAATCTTCTTTCTCCGTTAACGAATAAATCCGACTACACGGAATTTCACTTCCAGGAAGAAGATCAATCTGATAATCATAGGGTCGATGTGGAGGAAGCTCCTCGGCCAATTTCTCTTCAAAGACGTCTCGAAATTCTGCATACTCGGGAGGTAGTAAGCCGATTATTCCTAACTTTGAAACAGAGACCTTCTTCATTAAGTGGGAATCATCCTGGGTGTTTGTTTTACAGCAAGATTCTCTACACTCAGCAGCAAAGGTCAGAGACCGAGTTCGCCAATCAATCCCTGGGTTATGTTTCTCCAACCAGGGCAAGCCAAGTATAATTTGGAGTTGGGGAGCACTAATAAGGTTGAACGTGATTCTCTCTTCATGTTTCCCCTGACAACACATAATAAGTTTCGCCGTGCGTTGAGTAACAGGACCTGAAGCCAAAGGCGTACCATCGACTGCTGATACATTTTCAGCTTCGTGCTTGTTCACACGAGGAAAACCCATCCTAGTTGCCAAATCGATATCCATAAAATGTCCAACTGCTCCACAATCGATGTAGGCTTGCAAAGTCTGCATTCTGGTGGGCTGTTCTGTACTGGATAAAGTAATGGGAAAAACAAAGTGTGAGGTCACCAAACCTTTTTCCATGCTCGACAAGATGACCTCTACACTTGTCGGGCACTGGAGTTTTCCGAATTAAAGTCCTTCTTGTCTGGGTTAACACCTCCAATAGGCTTCCGGGAAGGTTTAATAGGACACTCCTTGAGAAAATGACCAGCCTTACCACAGTAAAGACACAACTGTTGTTGGCGTCTCTTGTCTCTTTCAGCTTGTGATATCAGTCCTCGGACGGCTCCCAACTGCATGGGTTCAACGGAACTCTCTGAACTGGCTCTCAACTGATTTTCCTTGGGGCGCACAAAATAAGTTCTGTTTTCTGAGCGAGAGCGATCCATCCTTCTGTCTTGCAATCTCTGATCAAGTTGTACCGTTAAATCTATAAATTCTGCAATTCCTTCTGGAGGATTCACCACCTGAGCCAAGAGCCAAGACGTCCTTCAATTCATTACGTAGTCCTCTCTGAAATAAGGTGGTTCTTTTCTCTGTGGGCCAATTTGTTTCTACCACCAATCTGTTAAAAGTTGCTACATATGCCAACAATTCGTGGTTACCTTGGCGAAGTGAAAGCAACTCATTATCCAGAGCCTGCCCCTGAGCATGACGTGCAAACAATTTCTCCATCTCCTTCTGAAAGTCTGCAAGATTCCTCAAAATCGGGTCATCCCTATTTACTAACGGGATTGACCAATCAGCTGCATACCCACCCAAATAGGATAATATAAACGCTACCTTGGCCTGATCAGAAGGAAATACCCCAGGGCGACAGAGGAAATGAAGCCGGCATTGATTGAGAAAAACGGCAAACTTCTTAGGATCTCCTAGAAAGCGTTCAGGAGGAGCTAATGGGATATTGCCGGGAACAATTACTTGAACTGGTGAAGGAGGCGTGACTGAAACGGGGGCAGAAGCACTGGCAGGAGGCAAGGGAGTTTGACCCGCTTGGGCTTGCAACATCTGGCGAGCTAAATCATCAGTGCGATCCCAGTTAACAATTAATTCTCTCCGGAGAGCACTGGTTTCTGAGCGGGCTGCATGGACCTCAGCCCTTAGTTCCCCCAATAACTGGGCCAACCGGTCTACTTCTGGAGTTTCCATAATGTCCAGGCAGAGTACTTTTCAAAGTGGGCTTCGCGTTCTGTAACGCTCACCTGAACTCTGCAGGAACCTTCAGGAACTCCAACTGACTTCTACCTTCCTGGGAACTAGACACAGAATTTCTGTGAA
The DNA here is from genome assembly GCF_040938575.1 of Ambystoma mexicanum. Classification (NCBI taxonomy): domain Eukaryota; kingdom Metazoa; phylum Chordata; class Amphibia; order Caudata; family Ambystomatidae; genus Ambystoma; species Ambystoma mexicanum. The sequence continues at coordinate 237,391,424 of NC_090928.1, read as the reverse complement.
GAAAATAACAATTTTCCCTTCCTTAGTTTTCTTGTTAAATAGGAGGAACCGACTGGTAACTATAGGACCAGCGATAGCTCACCTTGTTATTTAATTTGTTGAGCTCTCCATCCTGTTCTATACAGGGGCGCAAGTCCTGAAGATGGGACACAGGAGAATGTTTTCTTTTAAGGGGCTAAATGGGCTCTGATGGAGAGCAATTATCACTGGGAAGAGGAATGACAGAAACCCTATCCTAATTTGACCCTAAAAGGGGCAATATGTTGTGGTGAGCTGCGTGTGTAAAAATACAGACAAAAGAGCAGTGAAGACTATTACGACTTGCCAACTTCCTCACAACAATGTGTGACTGAATAGTAAACCCCTAAAACTAAGTAGAAGGGTCAAAGAACTACTCAGTCGGAAACATGGAAGCACCTTATGACCTTGCGTAATATGAACATGAGTGTGCCCAAAATATTCTGACTAGAAACAAACTTCCAAGGCAAATTCCACAGCCAGGCACGAACCGTTAATGACAACGTAATACCCTGGAATGCGTGAGGAATTCTAGTAACTTTTATACACAATTCAAGTATCTGATAAGGCAGCAAACGAAACAAAAGCATTTGCATATCACTGGGAGTACTTGCGTGAGAGAAAACTGCAACGCACTGTGAGGTGAGGAGACCGCTATGACAGGAATCCGGACTATGGATTGTGACGGAGCCGGGGCGACTGCAAACTGGAAAAAACAGGAAGGGAACTAATATCTAGTAATAGTTACTCAAGGAATGAACGGTAATTAAATGTGGACAAGGAATATTTAAGCTGTGACAGGAAACTGAGGTACACGGCGAGCGTTCCATCTGAACTCAGACGAACGACGCGAAGCGCGAGCCTCCTGATGGGCGGGGCTTAAATAGCCGGCACATGAAAACAACTAGACCCGCTAGCCAACTAAGAGACTTTATATCGGCCTTCGCCATCCATGCCCCCTCCCCTGCTTTCCTGACCACCTGTGCTGCTTCCTGAAAATCTGCATAAGACACCGACACTGCATCCTGTGGTATGCCATCGTTCACCGATGCCCCTGGAGGGTATGATAAGTGGTGAATCAGCCTAAATTCACCTACCTCCTTCTTTGGGACCAGCCCCAATGGTGAGCATATGTATTCTTAAAATGGAGGGGATCTGTATGGGCCCCCTATCCTCCCCAGTTCTACTTCTTTCTTGTTTTTCTGGCCCACTAACACACTGTTCTCTAAAGTGGATTTCAGGTTTTTAGTGGTATTCTGGGACCCTTGCCCTTCAAATGGAATATTGAATCCCTCCTGGAAGCCTCTCCTGATCGTCTCTGCAACTTCCTTGTCTGGAAAAACCTGTAACCACCTCTCCATTCTTTCAATCTTAACTGGCGTGGCCCCTTTCTCATCGCTTTTCTTAACTCCGTTTTTCCAGTACCCTGTGCGTGCTGGATGCTGCTCTGGTACATTTTGTTGTACTATGTTCGCCCCTACAATTTTCGCATCTGTGGCTGAATTTGCATTTCTTGCCCCAGCTACATGGTACCCCATTCTCGAAGTTTCGACATTGCGCTGCCTCTGTCCTTGTTGGCCCATTGCTTCCCCTACCTCCCCCTTGTGCTGTTGGTAGAATGTTGTTCTGCCAACTTCTCTATGAGCTGTATTGCCTGCTCCGAAAACTCTGATCCCTTGTTCTGTCATAATTGCTCTCACATCTTCTGGTATTATATTTATAATCGTTTCTAAAATCGTTTTGCCAATATTGCCTCCTTTGATAGCCTCCCGCACTACTCTGTTCCCTGGTGTCCCATTTTTCTTTTAGCACATTGAATATGTACAGGTTGAAGTTCTCCTCATCCCAACCTATGTCTGGGAAGCAATCCATTCCTTTTCTAAATTTGTGGTCATATTCCTTCCATGCATCACCCCAAATGCTTTGTAAACCTTCAAGACCCTCTGCTGGTATGTTACCATTGATAAACCGTCTTCTGGGTATTTTTGCAGTATGATAGTGGACATTATTTGGAAAGCCGTCGTCCAATTATCAAAATTCCTTGGTACTGGTGCCCTTTTTAGTAAGCCCTTCTCATCCTCCTTTATATCCTCTAATGATACATTCTGCTCTCTCTTTTGGACATCTAGTAACGAAAAGATATCTATAAATTCTTTTCTCCATATTTTTTCCTTCACTTTTTCATTAATGTACCATGCCTGAGCCTTCATAGAACGCCCTTGGGCGTCTTTCCCGACCGTGAGCCTGCCATATTTTGTCATAACTGTGGTTGGTTCTTGTACTGTTATCTTTGTAAGCCCGGCCGGCGTCACCGGTAGGCTGGTGGTTGCCCCCTGGGGAATGGACCATGGCGGAACCCCTTGTACCCCCCCTTGTGGAATGGGTACCCCGTTGTCTGCTGGACTTGGCCCACCTGTCCCCTGACCGTCACCTGCCCCATCTATCCTAGCCTTTCTCTGTTTATCTTTACGTATTACCCCCTTCCATTTCACCCATGCCTGCAAGTGCTCCCTTTCTTCATCCTCACTACTATCCTCCTCCTCAGATGTCACTGCCAATAGTTCAGCCCTGTGCTTGTTGTGTCTCTTTTCTTTCTCTTCCTGGGTTCTGGGCGACTTACCCTGAACCGTGATGCATTCTTTCAACATTTTAACAATTTTGTCCCCAATGTTATTATTAATTTTTTCTTTACCTTTTTTGTTGGTTTTCTTTTGCCTCTTCTTGGGCTCCTCCAGCTGCTCCTGTGGCCTTCCTGCCACTTCTCTTGCCCTCTTCTGGCCTTGCGGTAATGCTACATCCTCCTCACCGCTGCTGGACTCCTCTAGCAGCAAAGGCGACATTGCCCTTGCCTTCTCCTCCTTCTGCATCAGCTCCAGCACCCACTGCGCTCCATATCCTTTTTCTGCTTTTGTAGCCCATGCGCTAAATTCTTGCGCTCTTCTTGCCCTTTCTTCAGCCATTGCTCTCAAAATTCGTATTGTTTGCCTTGCTTGAGGCTTGTGCTCCTCTGACGTGCAAACATTTCTTCTTCTGTGCGTTCCGGCTGCTGTGGCTGCTCGTGTTTTGCCGTGTAATAATGTTGCTTGTCCTGGAGTTCCAGGACGTTGGATTAGAACTCAGGCTCCCAGTGTATCAAACCCAGTGAATTTACTGTTTGTACATTGGTTGCTGGTAGTCTTTGCAGCCCAGGCGCACGGTTTGTTCCTGCTTCCGTGCTCCGTGTGCCTGTACCTTTAAGAAAAATTCCCAGCGCGTCCGCTCCCTCTGATTGCGTGTGCCTGGACCGGCCAGGCCCCCTCGTTACCGCGCATTCCTTCCTTTACCCGGCTTTCGCGGGCTTCGTCCGGCACCTTTCCTTGCCCTGCCGGGCCTCTTCACGGCGTTGCTCCTTTGCAGACGATGGACTCCTCTAACCTGCGCGGCCGCTGCTCCTCACTTCTTCGCTGTGGCTGTTTCCACGGTGGACTTCCTCGCTCGCTCCAGACATCCTCGCTGCGTTCTTCTGCTGCGATCGCTGTCTCCTGTGGCTGCTTCCTTTCGGCGTCCACGGCTCCTGAAGTCTTCTCCACACGGCCCCGACGCCGACGGTAGGCCAGCAACTTCCCGCCGCTCTCCAAAAATGCTACGGCTCCTGAAATCTTCTCCACACGGCCCAGACGCTGACGTTAGGTCCGCTCCAGCAACTTCCCGCCGCTCAACAGAATGCTGCGTGTTGTGGGGAAACAAAGTCACGAAAAGCCCGCAGAGGCAAAACGTTTCCTTCTCCCCCTTTTCCAGGCCCTGGGAGCTTACTAGAATGAGGTGAGCTCCCTACCTGGTTGTGCCTAGCCTGCTTTTCGTTGGGGTACTTATATCCCCCTGGCCCTTTGTTGTACTTCTGGGGGGGCCAGACCTCCTCCTGCCCCCCTGTTGCTTTTTCTTCACACCTTTCCCCATATGTGTTTGTGTTTCCTTGGCAACGCCGCGGGTGGGGGCGCCGCTTGGCTGCCCCTCCCCTTACATTTCGCACCGTTTTGGTTCCCCCACCCTGCGCCTAACCCCCCAGGCCCTCTATCGTGCCGCACTTTGTGCCACACGGGGCCTGGGGCAGAAGTCACATTTGTTGACATTGATCCGGAACGAAAGCGGAGTGTGCAATGCAGGAATAAGAGGCCCGGGCACAGCAGGCATGATACGAACAGAGCATATTATCTCATTAAAATGGGAACAAAGCAGTGAGTGCAACGCCCGATGACCTGACAAATATGGAGGCTATGCTGCCAGAAATACATAATGAACAGCTGTGAAATTACACGCTGCTGAGAGCTGCTAAACGTAGCTATACTGTTGCTCTGGCTGGATTTTGCTGTGCCCCGGAAGAAGGTGAGGAGGTGTGTGCCGTATGGCAGACATTGTGTGCTTGCCCGCGGACAAGGTAAGAGCACCCAAGTGTGTCTGGGGGCTGCGCCCAAGTAGAGGGCAGTGGAGAGTGCTGCGCCCGCAGGACCGTGCAACCTCACCCCCACAGGGACTACCATGGGTGCTACAGGCACAAGGGTCTCCTCTGGGAAAAACCTGAGACCGCACAGCGCTGATGCTAAGACTGTATGAGCCAAAGAGAGTGTAACTAGGACATCAAGCGAAGTGGGGCCCTAAAAGTGTGTGAGGTGGAAGGGACAGACCAGGGGGCGCTGCGCTACCAATGAGGCCAGCCATAAGAGCGAGATACCATATGAGCTTGGCTGTGAAGAACACAGCAGGCCACAACATAAAGGGTAACACCTGGTAAGCCTGAGGCTAGGAGTGCCTGAACAATCCGCATACGCAGTGACACATTGGAAGCTAAAAGGGCCCGGAACAGAGAACCATCTGTGAACTGTGACTTTGAACAAACACAACTAACACAGGTTAAAGAAGTGTTTTGCAAAGAATAGCCTCACATGCAAGTGGGGCCACAACGGTGTAGCTAAACAGACGCAGTGTGCATTGGTTGGCAGATGCTCCATATTATGCGCTACTAGACTGCTAAGAACAACACAGATAAGGGAACCCTGAGGAACCCATCCAGTGGGAAAAGCGATGCTTAACAAACGCTTCAGGTACCTCTGGAACGAAGTTGGGTGGGCGAGACGCTACTCACCCGCACTGAGAGACTAGCAGACGGTGACTATGGAGTGCCAGGGCTACCTTAAACTTGGTTAAAGGGGCGAGGAAAAAAAGAGGTGGCGACAAACATGACATGCAAGAACCAGAAAGGCAAAGGGAAACAACTCACCCTGGAGGCATGCAGGAAGGAACAAACCCGACTGAGTATGTATAAACCCTGTTGCAGCAAGAAATTGGCGCAGGAGCTCTTAGTCAAGGTTTCACGAGGAAAGGGCGCACAGGTCACTGGTGCGGAAGCCACGGCTGGGAGCCCTGCCAAGGCCGATAATAGACCAGATTTTGTATTACAGAGATAGAGAAAAGGTCCTTGAATATTTTTGCGAAGGAGGGACGATACAACGAGCGTCAGCCACGATAACGGTATATCCAGACTATACACTGCAGGTCTGGAAAAACGAATGAGCTACATAGTGGTCAAGAGGGGATTGCGAGCGGCTAACCAGAATTACATGCTGCTGTTCCCCGGCTGAGTTGAACATGATTCATAAGGGCCGCGCAATCTTTTTTGAGACCCCTGAGGAAACACAACAATGGATGGATGCACAGAACCTGGCAACAGGAGACAGAGCCGAACCAAATGGTCAGGAATAAGCGCAGACGAGACTTATGACTAATAGGACACAATGAGGAGTTATCACGAAACCTCAAGATAAAGTTAAATTCAGGAGCCAAAATGTGGTGCTTACTCTACATCGCACAACATAGACACGTCCTACACCCAAATTTGCACCAGACTGCACGGATACTAGCAGTTACATATCCGCCCGCCGCACTTTTTGCACTGCGCTTTATGCACCAGGACAGGATCCCGGGGCAAGAGCGAGAAGTGGGTAGGCCTGAGCACAAGAAATTGAGCTAGGCTATGGGTTGGAGGGGCGGGTGAGGGAGTTGGGGTTGTTGGGAAGGGTGTTGTGGTAGTTAGAGGGGTGTTGGCCTACAGTTATGCACACACTAGGGATAGCAAACGCAACATGGTGGATAGGAGAGCGGGAATCATGATAGAAGATGGGGGAACTTAAAATAGTAACCTGGAATGTGAGAGGCCTGAACAGCTATATAAAGAGGAACTGGGTGATGGCATATCTAAGACTCCAAAAAATAGACATGGCCCTCTCGCAGGAAACTCATCTAATTAAAGACAGACAAGATAACTTGGCATGTAAGTGGGGAGGGGTGACCGTAGGTTCAACATAAACGGCTTATGCTAGAGGGGTCCTAACCTCGGTGGCACGGTCAGTCCCATTCAGGGTCCTCCAGACCTTCTTGGACCCAGATGGCAGAATATTACGGGGAATGGTGGAAAGCAAGGAAATATATGTGTCCAACACGTATGCCCCAAATCAAGAGACAGCAGCCTATTTTAGATCCTTTGGGGGGATATGCTGGAAGGCCCGAGGATGGGCTGCCAGTGTTACCAATCACCAATCGATGGGAAATTGACACATTCCGGTACCTGGGGGTAGACATCTATCACGATCCTCAGACAGAGCACACGCAGAACACGGTAAATGCTGTAAGCAAAATGGAAAACTCCATGGCATTCTGGGCTAGACTGCCATTGTCCATGATGGAACGCGCAGCGTTGCTAAAGATGGTGGTGCTGCCGAGACTCCTACATTATTTTGCAAATGTACCGTTTGCGATACGGAAACAGTTTTTCAGTAAACACCATAGTATATGCAGGAGCTTCCTATGGGACAACTCACGGTGTAGGGTGGCATTGTGGAAGCTTCAAAATCCATATGAACAAGTGGGTATAAAATTGCAAAATTTTGAAGCATATTTTGTGGCAAGCCAGTTGCAGTTCGGAGCAAAATGCCTGTCTAATGAGCAAACGCCTGATTTGCGGCTGCTGCATACAATGTGTACCCTGTTCTTCTTGAACAAAGTGATATTGGATAACCGATCCACGTAAGGCTCGCTTTGCCGCTGCTGCGACTGGGTTGTGTAATGTGGCGCACGGCCTGCCACTTGATGGGGAACATAACACCATATTCTCTGCAGATCCCGCTTGAAGGGGTTGATGAACAACTGAGGTTAAATGTGCCAAGATATTGAGAACCTAGGGGGGTGGCAACGGTAGGAGATGTAATGAGAGAAGGTTTACCTAGGGATTTTGAAGAACTGACAGGTGCACAGGAGTACATCGAGGACAACACCTCACAGACTCCCGTCTGCTGAGGACCCTTAGACGCAGATGGCCGGAGACCAAAGTGCCCTTGATATTAGACGATACGATAGACACATTTTATGATGCGTCGGAAGGTGGACACGAAGTCTCGCGTATATATGAATTATCGATGTCCAAAGTGGGGAAAGAGCTGGGGCAAATAAAGCAGAATTGGGACACAGAGTTACAGGAACGAACATCACAGGCAATGTGGACTAGAGCTATAGCGTACCACAAGAAGGTGTCTAGAAATGAAAGGCTCCAACAGATTCAATTATATATGACCCACAGAGCATATCTAACTCCGGATAGAACAGCAAGGTTCAACCGGGAAGTAACACAATCCTGTCCGAAGTGTAGGGAGATTAATGCAAATCTGATCCATATGTTCTGGGTCAGCATAGAGATTGGGAGATTCTGGGGAGAGGTGGGCCAAGCATTAGCAAAAGCAGACATTACCCTAGATATCGGATCCCCTCAGGCTTGTCTTCTAGGGGGCTTCGCACGACCCAAGAGAGCTAAACATGTGAGTACACTTAAGGATTTAGCGTATACATTAGCGAAACGCAGGATAGCAATGGGTTGGAAAGCACAAATGAGTTCTATAGTACAAATGTGGTGGAGAGACTTGATAAAATGGGCAAACGCAGAAACTGTGGTGTGGCAAGAGGCAGCAGGTAAGAACACGGAACAAGAGGTAGGGGCGATAGACGCCTGGAGGCAGTTGATCGCAGAGCTGACCAGCTCTCCACAGGGCACCAAAGATTCAGAGAATATTCCTGTACAAGAGGGTGCCGATACGAGGGGAGTGGACGAAGGATGAAGGGGGAGGAGGCAGAATTATGTGGTGCGACGTAGGCTGGGCAGTGGTGAGCGTTTTTGGGGGGGGGTGCAGACAGCCAAAAATGGAAATGTAATGCACTATATTGCTTATGTAAGTCTGTAAATTACCATGGTTATACAAAAAATACAAATTGTTAAAAAAAAAACATTATGGGGCTTAATACTCTGCTTAAGTGCAGGAAATTGGAAGGCTCGTTGAGGCACTACCAAACAGACTTGGTGGCACTTCAAGAAAATCATATTCAGTGCGCAGACAGACGCAAATTACGTTTATATCAGTATCTGGTCATTATATAGATGAATGCAGTAGGGAAGGTGGCTGGCGTGCTTATAGTAGTTAGGGCTGGTACCCAAATCAAAGTACAGCATACCAGGGCCCACACACCCTGGCAGTTAGAGGGCAGATATTTATTTACGGTCTTCCAGGTAAGCTCCATTACTCTGACGGTGGCCACATTGTATGCCCCCAACACAGGGCAGGAAGGGTTTTTAAAATATGTCATGGGGCAGCTAGAATCCTTCAGGGAGGTGGAAATAGTACTTTTTGGTGATTTTAATATGGCATGGACCCTGCGTGAGATCGCAGCACAAAGTCACGCTGTGCTCAAGCCCCCCCCCCCCCACCCTCCTTGGGTACCCTACAACAAAAATGTGCACAATTGTCCCTAGTGGATGCTTGGCTAACTCTCAGGGGGTTGGACAAAGGTTATACATTTTATTTGCATGTGCATCGCTCATTTGCACCTATAGATTACGCTTCGATCTCCATCCCATTGTTAGGCAGTATCACTCAAATAACGACCCATACCATAACATTATTGGATCACGCACCAATAGAGTTAGATTTAAAGGTTAATAAGGAAAATCATAGACTTTGGGCTTGGAGATTCCAATTAGAATAATTACAAGACCAAGTTATCAGGGAAAAAATAGCAACGCAAATAAGCATGTTTTTTTACTTGAACCCTGTGGGGGAGATTGTCATAAATCTAATATGGGACGCCTTTAAGGTGACTCCGAGGGGTGTTCTTATAGTGGACAAGGCAATTAGACGTAAGCAGAAAATGGCACTCGAAATAGAATTAGAGGACGAACTCAGACACGTAATGAAAAATATGGAAACGAAAAACTGGTCCGGGTATACAGAAAGCGTTTAGGGCCGCAGCCGGTAGGCTTCATTTGTATCAAACTAAGATGGCCGAAAAATCTCTTCTCTTCCTTAGACAAAAATATTATATTAAAGCTAATAAGACAGATCGTCTCCTGGCCACCCAACTCCGTCAGACAGTGGCTTCCCAGACAATACAGCAGCTAAAATACTAGCTAGATTCCTGGCAAACAGGCTGCTGAGGGTGATTGGGTCTCTGGTCCACCCGGATCAGTGCGGTTTCATGTTGGACAAATCTACACAAATTAACCTCTGCGGGATCCGGGTGGCCCTAGACCGCGCGGCTGAGTTCCCAGATGCACTGGCCTCCTTGCGGTTGATTTTGAAAAGGCCTTTGATTCGGTGGGATGGGACCCCCTATGAGATATAATGGAGCGTATGAGATTTGGGCACTACTTTATGTCATGGGTCAAACTTCTTTACACCCTCCCCGTACCATCTGTGCGGGTCAATGGGAAATCATCCAGGACATTCCCGCTGGGCCGGGGGACTAGACAGGGCTGCCCCTTCTCATCCCTGCTATTCCTTCTCACCATCGAGCCTTTGGCAATCAGAATACATACAGATACACAATGGATGGGGTTCGCCTGGCACACGGGGGGGTGAGGAACGCATCTCACAATACGCAGATAATCTCCTGATTTACCTGAGCAAGCCAGTAACCTCCTGCCCGATAGTAACCAGGACCCTGGAGTAATACCAACACTTTGGGGGCCTTTGCGTTAACACACAAAAAAACTATATACTTCCCTGTTCAAGGGGGAGACAAAGCAATCCCAGAACCCTGCACATACTCTATCTCGATATTGGGCTTTACCTACCTGGGTATACAGATAACTGCAACACCAGGCAACTTCCTCAAACTGAATCTACACCCAATAATGGAAAGATTCGAGAATGACGTCGCTCACTGGCAAACTCTCCCACTCTCACTACTGGGCAGGGTGGCACTATTTAAGATGTTGGCAGACTCGAGATTTCAATACGTCCTCCAGAATGCCCCACTCCCAATTCCAGCAGCCACATTCACAGATATCGATAAGTCCCTACGCACGTTGCTCTCGGGAGGCAAACAGGCCTGCATTGCCCTCAAAACACTCCGCCAATCTGTGTGGGAGGGAGGCATAGGACTGCCCGATATCCGTATATATTATTGGGCTGCACAAGCAGGGGTGGCAAACCAATGGCTCCATGGGGACCCAACACTCCCACACATCCGGGTCGAAATAAAGGACAGACCTTCTGCCCCCCCTACACATACTCTACGATGACAATAAAAATCTGAAGGGGGTCCTTTCACATCCGTCGAATTTGGAAGGAAATACACAGACACATTGGCTGGGAGGGCAAACCAATCCTGATCCAACCCTTATGGCACAACGCACACCTTCCCGAAATCCAGCGAATGGGCCACTTTGACACCTGGGAGAGAAGAGGGCTATCCACACTGGCAGATATTGTTCACAAAGGAACGGCTGAGAGACTTCGATGCGCTGAACACAACACACGGATTAATGCCCATGGACCGTTTTAGGTATCTCCAACTCGCACACGCTATCAGTGCCCAATTTCAGAGCCTCACCGACATACATGCATGCTCCACTCTGGAGACAAATACCCTCCCACACCGGATCCCCTCCAAGGTGACTTCCACCCTCTACCAGGTGATCAACTCCTTTGGCTCTAGGGAACTCACACACCTCAGAGGACAATGGGGGCACTAGAAGCAGAAGAATGGGCGGAGGCATTAATGCCCCCGTGAGAGATTGGCATAGACGCAAAAAATCAGATTGATACAACTCTGAATCCTACATAGATCTTACTACTCCACAACACAAATATCTAGATGGGGGGGGGGGGGGAGACGACGATACGACCTGCCTCCGCTGTAAAAGCGCAGAGGGCACCTTTTACCACATGATCTGGGACTGTGTGGTACTGCAAGAATTTTGGACAAGGTGCTTATCGCGCCTCTCCAGATTGCTGGGCGCCCCAATCCCAAAGGACTTAAAACTTATTCTATTGGGAAAAGGGGGTGAAACAGACCTTACTAAATATGAAAAAACATTTCTGAGTGCGGCACTAGGGCTGGGAAAGAGACTAACGGCAAGCACCTGGGGCTCTGCAGACAGGATAAGCGTTGACCGGTGGACCAATGAAATGGGCAGGTGCGCCTCCCTGGAAAGGCGAATTTACACGGCAAGGGGGTGCCCCCGGAAGTTCCTGAAAATATGGCTGAAGTGGGAGGAATAGGAACAGCACCAGGAATCGGGGAGAGCCTGGACACACTTCGAACAGCCTCACGGTGTACTGAACCAACCTTATTCTCCCGTTGAGGGATTCACTACCAATTGCAATGTCATGTGTTATGTTCCCACTGTTAAGTCTCCAATTGAGATTGTGAATGTGTACTTATGCTGTTTTCTTGTTGGAAAAACCTAATTTCTTAAAAAAAATAAAAAATGTATTGTTGCATTATTAGTTTACATGAAACCTTATACAACACATTACACATGATAAAAATGTACAATTCATTTTGATAAAACAGCATATATGCATAAGATAAAAGATGAAAGAATACAAAAAAAATCCTCAAAATCAAATCAACCACAGCCCTTGATAAAATCTATCACAGCCCTTAATTTTCCAATATAAAACCATTGCGTATAATATTCCTTTTTTCCAATTCCTCCGTAATATCTCGGATTAATAAATTCAATGCTAAGATTGAAGAAATATTTACACCCCACATACAATGGCTCCAAAACAAGTGGATAGACATTTCAAGCTCACTGTTAAATTTATCTTTAAGATAGAGTATACGTTTAGACTGAAAATGGTTACAGGTTAATACAAGATGCTTAAGAGTCTCTTGCATTCTGGTTTCTCCGCAAAAACGACATGCGAGATCAATATGTTCTTGATTAAGTACCTCATCTTTATGTCCCCAGTGCCGTATCCTTTCTAATGTTAGAATCTGATTGAGTCTAAAACGCAAAAATATTGATCTCGCCCTGTGACAAAGGAATCTTTGTAAATAGAGGGGGATACATTCCCTTGCATGTCCAAAATTTGCATACTCCTTGTAGGAGGAATAAGACTCCACACCATTTATTGTATCCACCCAATCCGCCTTGAATAAAAGTCTCTTGACCAGTCCTGGTCGTTGTACCAGATCATCTTGACAAAGACCTAGAGTATCCAACAACAAATTCATATTGTCGCTAAACTTTCTAATAGATATTACTGACCCAGATTTAACAACCTTATTTAGCAATTCATATAAAGTGTTTACAGGTGGATCATTCATCTTTCTAAACAAGGATAATTGCCTCCAAAGATATCTCGCTTTAAGTGAAATAAGACATAACTCATGACGGATAATGGCATTGGGGACTGCCATCGATAGGCCCAGTAGTTCTTTTCACATTTTGCCCTGAATCACATTCAGGCATGAGCTCATATCGTGGGTACAAATGTCCAAGCCATACAGGATGACCGGCTCACATTTTGCAAGATAAAAACACCTTATAGGTAGGAGCGAAAATGTACATACCCTAGCCTTCAAGAACTTCATTTGAACCTTTAGTTTAGATGTTTTTTCTTCCAGGCTGTTTCCACATCTTCAGGCTAGATCTATTAGTAAAGTTGTAGCCTAAATATGTTCTAGCCTGGACCTGTTCCACCTGATCCTCTCCCATCCTCCAACTATAAGATTTGATGGTTCTTTTCTTAGTAACCACAATCGTTCGGGATTTAGATGCATTAAGGGAAAGATTGTTCGCCATTGCATAATGATAGAAGATGTCCATCTTTCTACGAAGGCCACTGTCATGATGCCTACCTCCAAGGAGCCGAGTCCGACCCAGCAACCCCAGAGGCAGGCATCATTCCCCCCAGGGAAGTGCCAGCGGGCCCAAGCTGGGGCCCTTTGGACACAGTCCTGGCGCCTTAGGCACCAGGCTCATGTTGGACCTCTGTCCTGGCGCCTTAGGCGCCAGGCTCATAAAGCTAGACATGTGTTCAAGTGTTTCAATGTGCACTTACCTGATGCAGACCATGCTGCTACATCCAGGCCCTCTTGAGGCCTGAATGGAACTACTTTACCTGTGGGACTACTTTCCACCTGGGTGTGGTCGGGGAAGGATACATACCTGATCGGTGGAAGGATACATACCTGGAACTTCTTCCAAAGCTATTTAAACCACGCCCGATCAGCAACTCTTGCTTCGCGTTGTTCTGCTCCTCGCAGCTGGACGCTCACCGTGTCAGCTCCTGCATCTGGACTTCAGCCACGCCCGTCAGCATCCTGGGTCACCTGCAAGGGAGATAAGAGAGAATTGGGGAGACAGAAGACCTTACCTGCTAAAGCTGTATCACGGAGACATCACACCAACGATCCTGAAAGGGAAGACATCATTTTTAAAAGCGTTTTGATCGCTGCAGCGCTGCATTTCACTCACCTTTCCTGGGCACCTCCATCTTCAGCAGCGATCATCCGGATCCGCAGCCACTTCCCAGTGCCTAGAGAGAAAAAGACAAGAACACAAGGTGAGAGAAGGAAGGGAATAGGAAAAGCTCAGTTTCCTTCTAAGACTTACCAGTTGGGTCATTCCCTTTTCATTTCGGGTCCTGCCGCTTCCTGGCATTCCGGACCCCTGCCCCTATGGGGAAAAAAGACAAAGACATTGAATGAGCGAATGCAAAGACACTACCCGAACGCTCATCCAGAACTTACCTGTCATTTATTGGAACTGCACATTTCACTTCGGGTCGGCGCCATATCTCCGGCATTCCGAACCCCGGCCCTTAACGGGAAAAAGACATAAGCGTTAGCGCTTGCTGCAATAAGACAATGAACATTATTATTAAGCTTGAACTTTTGAACTTGCAACAGAACTCTTACAGCGCCTTACCTGAATAGTCAAGCTTATTTGAACTTCCATCAAACCTCAATCCAGTGAAGTAACTGGGTTTCAACGCGCCCCTGCATCAGAAGCAGGATGGAGAACTCATCCTTCCAGACCCTAAGGTGAGACTTCACAGGGAATCGTGGAAGGGTATCGTGGAGGGTTGGAAGGAAGTGGGAGGCTTGAGCATTATTCCGTCAGTAGGTAATACTCCCTTTTCACGCACAGGGGAATATTCCTACGAGCCAGAGAAGCCAGAGTAGAGGGGCCCTACCTGTCCATCCTCTGAGTCCTGCGCTTCACCATTGAAGAAGCATCAGCACTCGAAGCCAGACCTGCGCCTCTGTGGGAATCAGGTGAGCGTGACAGCCACGTGGAGTGCGGTCAAAAAGAATAAAATCACCGGCAAATGCCATCCAATCGGCAAACACCCCAACCTAACCGGTGCAATGGAAGGGCCCTGCCACATGTCCTCCACATCGCACACGTATAGGTTGAAGAGCGTGGGTGCGAGTGAACAGCCCTGCTTGACCCCAACTTTAGTATCAATGGGCTCAGAGAGGGTACCTTCGTGTGTCAAACGCACCCTGACCGAGGTATTACTATGCAGTAGAGCCAAGAGTTGGACAATCTTTCGAGGGAAGTTCATTGCTAGCATTTTAGTCCATAATCTCACTCACCCCGTCAAAAGCATTAGAAAGGTCTAAGGATGCCATAAAAATTTCACCCATGTTAGATTAATGGACCGTATCTCTTAAATGGGCCAGAATATTCCCATTCAAGTTAGTTCCCAAACCCTCTCTAAAACCCACCTGAAATTTGCTAAAACAAGCATTCCTCCTGATCTCTTTGTTGAGATCTCTTAATAGTAAGATACCAAAGACCTTACTAGCCGCATCTAAAAGTGCTATGGGTCTATAGTTCTGACAATTGAGGACATCATCTTTTTTAAATATGGGTACAATAATGCTTTGAGCCCACAATATGGGGATGGTATGTTTTTTTTTTTTTTAACTTTGTTTTATTTTAAATCAAGGCAGGATGACAATTACATAACAACTTGTACAATCATTTAAGCATGTTAACCCACAGACATTTTCTTACTCTCTTCCTCTCCTCCCCCAGCACCCAGGCCTGGATTCCTCCTTCTAGAGCCGTTTGCCTCGTGCCCCGCCATCTATGTGTCCTTTTCGGGGTTTTCTTGATCCCTCAGGGTCCAGCATGCATTAGTGGGTTTATAGGTCAGTGCCGGGAATCGCTGGTCGTATTCCAACTCTGGGGCCGAAATGTTCTGGAATCTGTGGAGCGCACCCGCCTTTGCCGCCGTCACCTTTTCCGCAATCAGTATGTCCCAGAGTTTCGTCCGCCACTGGGCCATGAGGGGTGCCTTCTGGGGACTTCCAGGCGCGGGCCAGAACCATTTTCCCGGCTAGTAGGCATTGGGTCAGCAGTTTTGCTCTATTTCCGGCACGTGGGTAGATCGTGGGGATTGGCGCTCCCAACAGGACGGGCTCCGGTTCTAGCGGGATCGCTGACCCAGTGATTTGTGCGATGGTCCCCAGGCATGCCTTCCAGAATTGCTGGATCTTTGGACAAGTCCACCACATGTGGAAAAAGGAGGCTGGGTGGCCGCACCCTATCCAGCAGGAGTAGTCCACTTGGGGGTTCATGTGATGAAGTCTCAGCGGCGGGTAATACCACCGTAGTATGATTTTGTATGCACTTTCCCTGTTGGTGATGCAGGTGGATGAGGCGTGCGTCCGAGTCCAGATGTCTACCCAGGTCTGGTCTTCTATCGGGTGACCTAGTTCGGCTTCCCATTGGGCCATGCAGCGCGTTCTCATGCTCAGGAAGTCACCCAAAAATCGCCTGTAGAGGGTGGATACCCTCCCACGGGCCGGGATGTCCCTGAGTGTCAGTTCCAGGGCGTGGGAGGACGCGTTGCTGCCTGCCGAGTTAGGGGGGTGAGCACATCAGTGACGCAATTGAATGTAAGTGTACCTGTCCCTTTCTTGGAGTTGAAATTTTTCTTTACTTTGTTCAAATGTGAGGGGTGTCTCTCCCACGTATAGCTGGTCTATGGTTTCAAGGCCGCCGTTTATCCAATTTTGGAACTTGCGGGGGTTTGCTCTGGGCAAAAAAGCCAGGTTATGAAAGATCGGGGATTGTGGGCTCAGACCTCTCGGAACCCCCTTTCGTTTCAGTGCCCAATCCAAGGAATTTAGACTGTGTCTGGTTGCCAGTAGAAGGTCTCCCCAGTGCGTTCTGAGGGGGGATGGGATGTGTGGCAAGAATCGCAAGGGTAGGGGCATTCGTGACTGTTCCAGCTCCACCCATCTGGGGCGATTTGTAATTGTTTGCCATGCGTGGACCTGTGCTAATTGGGCAGCCACCCTGTAGGCCTGTAGGTCCGGGACTCCCAGCCCTCCCAGTCTGCAGCCCCCCCAGTAGCGTCTTTAGCGGGATTCTCGCCTTCTTACCTCTCCAGATAAATTTCAGCATCTTCCTCTGTAGGTCTTGGAGGGCTGGAGTGGGTATCGCCACCGGGAGGGAAGCACAGGCATAAGGCAACCCCGGGAGGATTTTCATCTTGCACGCTGTTATGCGTCCCAGCAACAAAATCTCTTGGGCCGCCCAGCGTTTCAGGTCTCCTTCCAGTTCTCCGAATAACCGGGGAAAGTTTGCTTTGTATGTGTCTTTCGGGTCTGCTGGGATATAGACCCCCCAAGTAGGGGATCGCCCTTTTTTCCCACGTGATTGGGCACATTTTAGCCAGTGGCTCCCGGTCTCCTGGAGTGAGGCCGATGCTTAGGGCCGCTGATTTGGCGAAGTTTACTGAGAAGCCGGATACCTCTCCATAGCTGGTTATTTCGTCTAACGCGTGTCGCAGGGAGGAGCTGGCTTCTGAAAGCATGAGTAGGACGTCATCGGCGTATAGGGCGATTTTATGTTGCGATGGGCCGAACTGCAGGCCTTTGATCTGGTTGTTTTGCCTAATTCTCTGGACGAAGGGCTCCATGGTCAGGGCGAAGAGCAGTGGCGACAGCGGACAGCCATGTCTAATCCCGCAAGTCAGGGGGATCGGGGCCGAGTTATGTCCGTTGATCCTCAGGAGTGTCTTTGGGGCTGTATAGTTAGCCAGGACCATTGTTTGGAATGCTGTCCCAAAGCCGAAGGCCACCAAAGTGTATTTCATAAATGTCCAATCCACCCTGTCGAATGCCTTGGTCACGTCTAGGGCCATTTAGACCAGTTTCTGGGAGTTCCGGGTAGCAAGGTCCACTAGGTTTTAGGGTCCTCCGGATGTTATCTCCTGCCGCCCGGTGCAGAATGAAACCTGCCTGGTCTGGTTTAATGATCTCCGGAAGGACGCGACCAAGGCGGTTCGCCAGAATTTTAGAGTATAGGTTTGCGTCAATGTTCAGTAGTGCAATCGGCCTGTATGAGGCCAGGTCCCTCGGGTCTTTCCCAGGTTTTGGCAGGAAGATGGTGGTCGATTCCTGCATGAGGGGGTTACCGACCCTGTTTCCCTGAAGGAGTTGAAAAGTGTCACCAGGGGGGGAATCAGCTGCGGTCTAAATAATTTATAGAACCTGGCCGAGAATCCGTCTGCGCCCGGGGCTCGTGTTTTGAGTGATTTAATGGCATCTCCAATCTCCTCCTCTGTGATGAGTGCGTCCAGCTCCTCTCTTGTTGTATCGGGAAGTGGAGGCAGTACAGCTTTATGCAAGTATTCCCTTTGTTGAGGTTGGTTCCGTGGGGTGGCCGTCATGACCTTGGTGAGGTGCTCCACCGCTAGTTGTTTTTTGGGTTCCGAATATTGGACAACTCCTTTGGGGTCACGCCGGCCTGTGATCATATTGGTTCGTCTTATCTTGGCCAGTTTGGCCACTCGGATTTTATTGGCCTTATTGTTCTTCGCATAGTATGATTGTTTAGCTTTAGCCATGAGTAGGGCGGTTTGTTCCGCATAGTGGGCTTCCAATTTCTTCCTGGCTGTACACATAGCTCTCTGTCTCTTAGGGGACCAGCCTTTTTTCTTATGAGCTTCCTCTGCGGCCCCTAGTTCTTCCTTCAAGGCTATCCGGGTCTGTCGCTATGGTAGGCTGCTCCATGGGCGATCAGAGTGCCTCTGATTACTGCTTTCATAGCATCCCAATTGTCTGCCACAGACGTATCGGAAGCTGGGTTTTCTTCAGAGAAGTTCTTGATGGATTTCGCGATCTTGTCCCTTGTTGCCATATCATTGAGGATAGGGTTGTATAAAGTCCATCTGCGTGGGCTGTCGGATTTAGGGTTCTGTGCCCGGATCTCCAGTATCACTGGGGCATGGTCAGATAGGGCTCTCGTGCCGATGGATACCTCCTTGACGAAAGCCAGAGTTTGGGGGGAGGTTAGGAGGAGATTTGGGGGGTTTGACAGACTGTGGACCTGTAGGCGCTGGTCGGATTAGATGGTCCGGGGTTTGTTAGTTTAGCAACTTTCACAGGTAATGGATGAGTCAAGTTTGTTTTGTGTTAAACACGTGATTTGTTTTATTTCCTTAGTTAATTAGCACTAATGAAATACATTTGTATCATAATGGCACTTCACACAGCCGACGCGCATTTTGACCTTAGTCTTTTTCAAGGCTGTGATTTTAAAAATTGGTGTGGTAGTGATAAGGTGTACCCAGTGTGGTGATTTTCAAGGTCAATCAGTATTTGATAATGGTAATTTCATACACATAATGCATATATTCAAAAATGATTTTTGAAAACAAAACCAGTTGAGACAAAATAAATGCGAAATCACAGCATATAGTGACACCCAGGAGAGGTGATTTACCATGTTGGGTGATGGTAAGTGATAGTGACAGAGGGCCTCATTACGACCCAGGCGGTAAGTTACCGCCTGGGCCGTGACTTTACCACCATGGCGTAAACTACGTTTACGCCATGGTGGTTGGCGGACTTACCGCCCCATTCCGAGGTTGGCGGGGCGGTAAGTCCCCAATCCCCATTTACCCTTCCCCATTCCCATTTTTGCCCCATAGGGCATAATGGGAGTGGGGAAGGCGTTAATTACGCCACCGTAAATTACGGTGGCGTAATTAACTCCATGGTCCCTTAGCGCCATGGATTTTAACACCTGCTAAAAGCCCCTTACCGCCTGAGTCGTAATGAGGCCCAGAGTGTGGTAATTTAGACACTGTCATATAGCAGTTAGTTATAAATCAAGAAGCCAAGTTGTAATATGATTTGTAGTAGAAAAGGAGACAAAGTACCAAGGGAAAGAGAAGAAAAACGAGAATTCATAGTTAGTATGCGGAGGGCTGCATAGGTTTCAATTTGCCCAACAAAAAGAGGGTTACAAGGTCTTACCCAATTGAGTTATTTTGTGAGCTTCAAAGAGGTGGGCTGGTCCTACCCAGGTGAGGGTGCCAGGGGGCTGGATAGCCGTTTCTGAAAGGAAGATGGTTTTTAGAGTTTGAGGGAGGGGATACATCAGAAAGGAGCTAGCGGGTTGGCATAGGAAGGGTGAGTCGCGTGTGTGCGCGCCATTTGATTGGGGCTACCAAGATGCTTGTAGCATTACTAATAATGAGTCCCTTGTTGCCCTCGAGTTGAGAGGGTCATTGTTAGCTGGTGAGAAGGATGTTAAGTTGGCCAATGTTGCCTTAGGACTTGCGTGGTGCAATTGTGCCTGTAGTTTGGAATTGTGAGGTTAGCAGGTGGGCAAGCTCATGTTAATTACCATGAGTGCCCGCTTGCTAGTCACGTTCTTACTCATGGTGTTAAAGTGGCTGGTGCCTAATTACAAAAATGGGGCTGGCGTGTGTGTGCTGTGCCACCCATGTGGGGAATTCCCAGGTGTCTGGGTTCAGCGGAGTGAGGGGGGATAGGTAAGCCTGTCCCTCATGACAGCGTGTTCCGGGGGTTTATAGCATGGAGGCTGGCTATTTGCATGGATGCGCGCTCAATTGAGCCGAACAGCGCCCTGTGGGCAGTGCGTAGCAGCCGTGTGGGCAGAGGACTAAGAAGCATGGTGCAAGTGATCTGTCTCGTCTAATTAGAACGACTGCATACGTGAGCGGATGTATGGGCGAGTTTGTGAAAGCGAACGTGATGCGCAGGCTCCATTGAGCCGAGCGTCGCCCTAGGGGCAGTGCGTAGTGGCCGGTGTGGACAAAGGACTTAGAAGCATGGTACAAGTGATCAGTCTTATCTAAATAAAACCCGTGTACGCGAGTGGATGCATGGACAATTTGTGAAAGCGAACGTGATCAGCAGGCTAGAGCAGCTGTATTCTGCAAGGAACGCGTGGTACTGCGCTCGAAGCTTACCTTGTCCGGTTAGGCAGGAGGGTACATGGAGTGGTGGAGGCGACAGTCGTCTCGTGGGAATGCACGTTACTTCCTGTAGATAAGGAAGGTGCAATCTGATTGGTTTCGAATTCTAGCGATCTGATTTGCTCGTTGAGAGCCGCCCAAGGATAGGCTATTCACTTTGTGTCTATTCCATTCGTGTCTAGGTGCTGACTGGCGCGGCGCACCGGCACGGTTAGTAAGGCATGTATTAGGTGGTAATCACCAGGTTGTTAGGTGAAGGAGGTAAGTTTGTTAATACAAGCGTCACATTGATATATGAACCTGAAGGAAGGTGGACAATCGTGTTCAAAAAGCAGATAATGAAGTGGCCTAAGGTGGCTGAGTTAATGAAGGAAGAATTGGAAAAAGCCCTGATAAGGTTGACAGGGGGAGTTCAATGACCAGTTGGTGGCCAATGAGGGTGGTGAGGAGGACAGGATTGTCAAGGGATAATGCGGCTAAGGTACGCGGTGGGGTGGAAGGGCAAAGGTTGCCACACATCAGGTTTTAAGGTTTGGGGGGTATGATGTGTCCAATAAGGGTTTCCTATTGACACTCACACTCTTTGAAGGTGATGGTAAAATGAGTCATGCAGATTTCAAAACAAGGTTGAAATTTTTATAAGAAAACATGAAAGTCGTGGTCACTGTTTAATCCAAAGGTGACAGATCAATATTTGCACATCAGTTTGGCTTCCTTCTGACGTAGTTGGAGTTCTCGGTCTCCACCTCTTATATTGATTGGGATTTTCTCCAGGCCCATGAAGGTGATGTCTTCCTTGTTGTCCCACTGGTGTTTTTCTTGCCAGTGTAGCGCCAGTGGGTATCGGTTGTCCTGAGAATGCAGGGAGTTCAGGTGCTCCCTAATCCTTGTCTGAGCTCTCTCTTGGTGCTCCCAATATATTTGCGGTTACAGACACAGTTGATAACATAAACCACGAATTTGGATTTGCAATTGATATATTGTTCAATCTTGTGTGTGTCAATGGTACTAAAAGTTACAGTTTTGGTCGTGGTAGCGAATTTACACATGGAACAGGTTCCACATTTATAAAACCCTACTGGTTTGTTGTTAGTAAGCCAGTTGGTACTGGTTTTGGTGATCGGTGCCATGAAAGATGGACTAAGGATGTTTTTTAGTGTTCTTGCTTTGGTAAAGGTTAAAGTGGGTTTCTCTGGGATCCATGCCTTGATATCTTCATCAATTGTTAAGATGTGCCAGTGTCTTTTAAGGATTTTCTGAACTCGGTGGCTGTCACTGCAAAATTGGGTGATGTATCGAGGTTAGGAGGAGGTCGATCCTCGAGAAGGTCCGGTGGACGTATGAATAGAAGGAGAAGTCTTTTTTTCAGTGGGGTGGAGCACCCGCTATGCGTCCCCCACCTCTAAAGATCGGAACATCTGGAGGAGTCTCAGCGGCTGGGCGAAGTCGCTCGGAGTCGGGGGGTGCGATTTGTCTCTTGTGGGGTCTGGAACGCCATTGAAGTCTCCTCTGATTATCGTTTGGCCTTCTATGAAGCGTGAGAGGGAGGAACCCAGTGAGCCGTAAAAATTTGATTGTCCGACATTGGGGGCGTATACCGAGATGAAAGTGTATAGATCTCCCAGCAGAAGGCGTTTGACCGCTACAAATCGGCATTCCGAACACGTTTTTGTTTCCAATATATGTGGGTTTAGGTCCTTCCTGAAGAGGATCGCGGTGCCCACTTTTTTAGTTCCTCCTGAGGCAAACAATTGGAGGGGGTACCATTGGGAACGGAGCCGGCCCACATCTGTTTGTAGCAGGTGTGTCTCTTGGAGCATGGCTACTGCCGCCTCTTCATCCCGAAGTTTTAGTAGGATTGTTTTCGCTTAGCAGTAGAGTTCAGCCCATTGACGTTTAGGGAGAGGAGCCTTAGGGTTTGGGAGTCTGCCGCTAGGTCACTCTCTGTGAGTTGGGTTGGGTGGTGGGGGGGGGTCGAACGGGGGTGGATCAACTGCCATTACTGTTGAGAGTTAGGAGTGTATCATCCTGCACTTGGGGTTTTAACACGTGCCCCCAATGGGGGGGCGTAACCTTAACCAGCGGGTGGGCCGACATTGTGTGTGTGGACGCACCCTTGGCCAACTGGGCCAATGAACGAATCAAGGTATAGAGTACCGTGGGTTTCCAAGGATTCAGCATTGGAACTTTCTTTGGAGTGGGTATGAACCATGGGTGTGGCCCGCCGCCACCGTCAAAGAGATCTATTTATCTGGGAGTGAGCTGGTGGTTCCATAGTAGGTGAGGGCTGTCAAGCCGAGGCCGATGTCGCCCAGATCAATGAGGCGTGCACCGACCCAGCCTACCTCCTCCTGTGGTTTCGCTGTACCTTCGACCATGATGATCGCCTGGGCTTCGGGGAGGGGGGTGGTTCAGCTTCCCCAGCCCCCTCTACATTCGGTGAGGGGGTCTCCTCGGGTGAGGTTGGATGCATGATTTTGTTTGCGTCTTCCAAGTGGCTGATTCGCCGAACAGTGCCTTTATATGAGAACTGAAGTGCCGTTGGAAATAACCATCTGTACCGCACCGGTTGGTCTTGGAGAAAGAGTGCCAAGGGGCGGAGCGCCCTTCTTTTCTGTAGAGTGAGTAACAAGAGATCTTGATAAATCTGCAGTGAGGTGCCCTGAAACGGGAGTTTGTCTCCCGTTCGGCTAATCACTGAAAGGCCTCTTTAGTCGTGAAGAAGTGAACCCTGGTGATCACATCTGGGGGAGGGTCTGACTCCACTCCCCGGCGTGGGCGCAGTCTGTGCGTTCGGTCTAGCAGTAGTTGGGATTTGCCAAGATACGGGAGCAGGGCCTGGAAGAAGTACCCTATGTATTCTGTTAGCTTGTTGTCGGGGACAGAGGATGGAACCCCTCGGATCCGGAGGTTATTGCGACGCGCCCCGTTTTCAAGGTCCTCTTGTTTAAACTCCAGGATCTCATATTTATCTTGTAGGGTGTTGATGGATCGCTGGATTTCCTCCAGGGAGGTAGTGTGGACTTGTGAGCGGTCTTCGATCTCTCCCAGCCTCTGTTCAACCTCTGTTACCCTCTGGTCCGTCTGCTCTACTTTGGAGGTGAATTCTGATAGGCAGGAGCGGAATTCAGACTTGATGTCTGCCATGAAGGCCACTAGGTCCCCTCTAGTAGCGAGAGCATCCTTTTCCTCTGGATGTTTCTGTGGGGTTAGTTTGGGAGGATCATGCTTTTTGCCTTTGTCCGCTACTGCAAACATAGTGGTTATGTCCGTGGCTTTACCGGCCTTAGTTTGTTTAGTCATGGTGGCTAGGTGGGGGGGCCACGTCAGAGAGGTCTCGGTGTTCACTGGGGCCACTAAGAATGTGAAGGAGGCCTTGTAGGGGAACTCTCCAAGTGGGCACCCTAACGGATCAGGTCCTGCGGATTTTGCATGTTGCTGAACTGGTTGGTTGAGTGTGTCCATTAACAAAAGGGGAAGCCGAAGGTCCGTTGCGTTGATCTGGGCTGGGTCCGCGCACTGGGTGGGTATGTGGGCCGGGGCGCCACAGGAAAGACATAGGGGTTGGGAGTCCGTATTACACTGGGCCTTAGCTGGAGGGGCTTCCGTGTGCAGTGTGTTGCGTTGGGCCAGGCTGGTGTGGACTTGCTCCTGGTGTGCTTTGTTTCTCGGGAGGGGGGGAGATCTCCTCCGGGGGTGCTGTGCTGTAGGGCCCCTGGTTATTACGCTGCGGTTGGTGCTGCCTCTGAAGCTTCTTGGGGCTCAGTTCCGTTGGTGCGTATTGGTGGGGGCAACCATCCGACGCCTCACCTCCCTGATCCTGCTGTACCTGGAGTGGCCGCTGATGTGTCTGTTGGGCGAAGGTGCCTGGGCCTCTCCTGGAAGTGGGAGGCCTCCACAGCTCCCCATAGCGCAGGCTCGCCACCAAGGCCCCGACCGAGTTTGGCGGAGCAGTCCCTCTCTCGCTGCCCGCCCCGGCGGAATTCCGGGAATGCCGCGGGGCCCGAGTGAGAGTCGCGGCAGGCTTTTTCTACTGCAGCTGGGTCTGCGGCTGCTTGTGCTGTCGGTGTCAGTGCGCCCCTCCTCTCTGTTTTCTTAGGTCGCCACATGCCCCCTGGCTCAGGGATCGTTTGCTTCTCTGGGGTTCGCAGGCGTCCGCCATCTTGTTATTCATGAAGGGCCCCGGGTGCAGGGTTTGGCAGCCAAATTCAGGAGTAACACACACGCGTTAGTCGGTCATCTTCGACCTCGTTGTACCCCAATGGTTCCGATCACCTTGAGTGGTATTGGTGATCGCGTACCTTCATTGGAACCGCATGAAATTCGCAGCGGCGGCAGGTCACCCACGGGCGGCTTCAAGGGAGCGACCGCATCCGTGTCGCTCCAAGCCACGCCCCCTGATGGTATGGGTTTTAAAGATGTCATCAAATATGGGTTTAAGCAACTCGGCCCATATTTCTGGCGCCGCCTTTATAATGAACGGAGGGATGCCGTCCGGGCCTGGCGCTCTGGATGGTTTAAGTTTATTAATGGCCCAAATGATAACCTCAAAATCCCAAGAACAATCACCCACCACTGGAGGACCCAAATCCATGTCCTGTTCCCTGGAAAAGGTAATCAACAATTTAAACTTTTTCTTATAAAAAGAGCACCAAGCCTCTGCCTGAATAGGGCAATCAAGTCCATCTTTAACTGGAGTGAGGGTGTTATTGACAGTAACCCAAAATATAACATCTCTGCCCTTACATAGGTTATACATCATATGTTGGTGGACTGCAAGCTATTGATCCATTTTCAGAGACTTAATCAGATTGTTGTATTTCAGGATGATTTTTCTCTTCCTCAGCTGCAATTCAGCAAATGAGATGGGTAAATTCTTCAGAATCCTTAGATCCCTATATTTAACACGCTTGGATCTTTGGATTGTGGAGTCTCCAACCCTCCCCTTGGGTTTCGTTGCATCCCTGTCACCCTTCCTACTAATTTTATAGGCACATGACAACATAATATTGTTATAATAGGATCCCCCTAATGAGAGATCCTCTTCTCTCAAAATTCGATGCAACACTAGGGTCAGGTTCTCCAAGACCAGGGCATTAAATTTCATAATCGTTTTCTTATTCCAAACAATCGTTCTCCCGTTATTAGCTGCCTCTAGGCCCATAAACTCTGGATTAACATGGATATCTGGACATGGAAGCGATAGTGAAAAGAGTAGAGGAATATGATCGCCCAGATCTACCGCCATAAGCGTCAATTTTCCACATGCTTGTTTCTAGAGCTATTGCTTCCCCTTTTCCAGGTATGTTTGGGTAAGTTCCAATCTGAGGCATGGTCTAGGAGTCCCAGATCCCAATGTTCAAGGAATTTATCCCACCATATACCTCTCTTAAGATTAGGTAGGAGCACTTTCGGGGTAACCCCTCATTCAGCATAGAACCCTCAGCACAGGAGGAGTTAAAATCTCCTCCCATGATAATACGATTTCCAAAGCCCTTCGCGAACCAACCTCCCAGAATTTCTCCAAGAGAAACCTCCACTATTTCAAGGGCCACCTTTAGAGGATTCCAATATAGGCTCAACAGGAGAATTGGATCTACATTATTCTTTGAGGACAAAACAATACTCAGAAGCCATTCGATCGTAAAAATCACATTACCATGAAACCCCAGATTGCGATCAACAGCAATAGTCAACCCACCACTAGGCCACCCTGCTTCCCCCCTCGATGCTAATGAAGAAAAGGTATAAAAACCATCTATGTACATGTCAGTAAGCATCATGGTTTCTTGAAAAAAGTAAATACGGGGGCAGGTGTAAGTGTCGCCTTTAGTTAAAAATGTATTCAAATGTGAGCCCCCGCATGAGTTCCAGGAAATAACCTCGATATTAAAGCTGCTAGGTGTACCCATTGCCTTGTCTAAGGGTCTCTAAAGTTTTAAGAGCTGGTTGCAACCATGACCAATCCTGGCCGCTGTTGAAAAGGCTAGACATTAGGGCCAATGCTGGATCTGAGTTTTCTAGTTTTTTAATACCCAAATGAGTACTTTGTTCAGTTTGGATGTTAGTAGGTTCCTTATATTGTAGGAAACTGTCAGCCTCTTTATCATTCACTAGACTAAACAGGTCATAACCCAGAGAAGAACAAGTTACTTCTTACCTGGTAACGTTCTTTCGATGGGATGTTCCTCCGACGTATTCCTTACCTTGATAGATCATCTCCAGCTTGCTGGTTTCGGAATTTTTTTTTCAGTAGAGGGCGCTGCGCGTCGCTGTCCCTCGAGCCGATGTCCTTCGACAGCCTCCGTATCGGCGCCGACGTCATCATGCGTATAAATAGACTCGCGCAGCGTCCGTTGCTCAGTTCAGTTTTGACGTTAACAGTTGTTTTACATGAATTGGTTAGTGACACAGAAGGAGCGTAAGCTGTAACCACAAGGGAAGTTTTACTGAGGGGATGGATGGGAGGGGCGATAAGGAATACATCGGAGGAACATCCCATCGAAAGAACGTTACCAGGTAAGAAGTAATTTGTTCTTCGAAGGGATTGCGTCCTCCGACGTATTCCTTATCTTGATAGACTCCCATAGCAGTGGTGTGTAACTGGGGGTGGGAGTAAAATTGCCATGTTTCCCTTCAAGGGTGAACAGAGTGCAACACAGCTTTGCCAAATCTAGTCTCTTGGCTAGAGGAGGAATCCAGGTTGTAAAATCTTGTGAAGGTATGTGCAGACGACCATGTGGCAGCTGCACATATGTCTCGAATCGGTACCCCTCTTTGGAGGGCCGAAGAGACTGCGATACCCCTGGTTGAATGAGCCTTAAGATTTTGAGGAGGCTCTTTCCCTGCCAGTTTGTAACATTCCAGAATGGCTAAAATAATCCATCTGGAAATGGTCTGTTTTGTTATCGGTAATCCCAATTTGTGCCCTGAGTAACCTACGAACAGTTGGTCTGCTTGCCTAATCCTAGCAAGTCTACTGATGTAAAAGCTCAAAGCCCGTCTTGGATCCAGCCTATGCAGCCTTTCTTCCTCTTTCCCCAGGTGGGGAGAGGATAAAATGAAGGTAAGGTAACCTTCTGAGTGATGTGGAATTCAGAAACCACCTTTGGGAGAAAATTAAGCTTCACTTGTAGGACAACTTTGTCTTTATAAAAAATTGTATGAGGGGGTTTACAAGATAGAGCTTGTAATTCGCTCACCCTCCTAGCAGATGTCAATGCCACTAATAAGGCAGTTTTAAGGGTGAGAAACCTTAGTGAACAAGAGTGGAGTGGTTCAAAAGGAGTATGTAATGCTCACCTGACTCCCACGGAGGCGCTGGTCTAGTCTGGGTTGCTGTGGCCTCTTCGAGCGTGATGCGCAGAACTCGGAACACCGACTGAACAGGACCCTCAAATCTTGCTTGTCTGGCCCGTAGGAATATCCTTCTGCAGATGAGAAAGGGGATTAACAATCTGCAGAATAGTGTGCTTGCTCCCCCTCTCCTCCCTTCGTTCTTCTCTAACTTCCTCCGAAATCCCCGGTTGAAGCTCACCTTATGGTTTGAAAGGATGAACTCTCCATCCTGCTTCTGGTGCAGGGGCGCGTGTTTGTCCAGTTACTTCACTGGTTTTCAGAATGGCGCTGGCAAAATCCACTTGACTTTTTCCGAGCGGAACGCCGTAAGTATGAAGATTACAAAAGTTCAAGTGCAGAGCCTCCTTTTCTGTTGCCTTCCTAACCTGTGATCTGTCCTTTATTTCAGGTGCAGAATGAAGGCGATGCGTTGAGGGATTGAATTGCCGATGGTAAACTCAGGTGAGTTAGCGATGGGGGCGATCCCTCTTAATGTCTTTATATTCCTCCAGTAATGTCTTTTGTCCTTTCCCCTTAGGGGCCGGGGTGCGGTACCTGCCAACGAAGCGGCGCCGACCCAAAATGAGGAGTGGTCCACCAACAGAAGACCGGTAAGTGTTATGGCGGAAAATTAGGCTTTCCTCATATGTTCCTTCTGCTCACCTTTTGTCTCTTCTTCTCTCCCCTAGGCGCAGAGATGTGACGACCGGTGCAGACAGTCGCGGTGGAGCCAGAAGAACTCCCGAGGACAGGTGAGTGAAGCGCGGCGCTGCAGCAAGCAACGCAGTGCTTTTAAATGAAAGTCTTTTCTCAGGAACGCTGGCGTGAAGGTTCCGGATGCAGGTAAGAAGTTTGATAAAATTCTTGGTTTTCACCTTTCTCTTCTCTTCTTTCCTTACAGGTGTTCTAGGATCGAGGCGGGCGTGGGTGGAGACCAGCTGCAGGAGCAGACACGGTGAGCGTTCAGCTGCTTGGATGCAGAACAACGCGAAGCATGAGCTACTGTCAAAATAGTCCCAATGAAAAAATAGTCCCTTTCAGGTCTCAGGGAGGCCTGAATCTTGCAGCATGGTCTGCATCAGGTAAGTGCACAAAACACCTTCCTTTATGAGCCTGGCGCCTATGGCGCCAGGACTGATGTCCAACATGAGCCTGGCGCCAACGGCGCCAGGACAGAGTCCAAAGAGCCCCTATAAGGGGCCGCTGGGCTTTTACCCGGGGGCATGATGCCTGCTCCCGGGGGTGCTGGGCCTGGCGCTCCGGGGGTAGGCATCATGACAGAGTATCCATCAGGACATTTAAGATTAATTTAAGTCCCATAAGGGAACTTGGAATGGTCTTGGAGGATAGACATTGGTTACTCCCTTCAGAAATTGTATTACTAAGGGTAACTTGAAATACAATGGTTCCTCTGCAGTGCGCTTGAAGATCGATAGCGCTGCGAGATAGCCCTTGACAGTGCCAACATGAAGGCCCGAATTTGCCAAATAGAGTAGAAAAGATAACACCGTTGGTGTACAACATGAAAAGGGGTCGATATTATTTTCTCTACACCAGCTGCAAAATTTGTTCCAACGGCAGCGGTATAAAGTCTTTGTTGCTGGCCTTCTTGCCGAAAGCAACACCTCCATGACGTCATCTGGGAGGTCCCAATCCTTGTATCTCAACCTTTCAGATACCAAGCATGAAGGTTGAGGGTTCTGATGTCTGGATGGAGAACCTGACCTCCCTTCTGCGAGAGAAGATTCTCCTTGAGTGGAAGACGAATTGGAGGGCAGATGGACAGGTCCAGAAGGTTTGGGTACCACGTTCTCCTGGCCCAGTCCGGGGCAATTAGGATCATGGCTTTCCCGGAACCTTCTCAACCTCCTGATCATTTGAGGAATGACAGGGACTGGAGGAAACGCGTACAGAAGTGGAAACTCCCAGTCCACTACGAACGCGTCCCCTAGAGCTCCTCTCGGGGGAAATTCCCTTGAACAAAACTGATCGCACTTCCTGTTGATGCTGGTGGCGAACAGATCCACTTGAAGGGTTCCCCAAAGGGTGATCTGTTGAAGGACTTCCTGAGATAGTTCCCACTCGTGGGAGACTGTACTCTGCCTGCTCAGAGCGTCCACTGTCAAGTTTTTCTCTCCGGCTAAGTGAACTGCCGATAGAGAGATTCCTTCTTGGATTGCTCAAAACCAGAGCTGCATCGCCTCTCTGTACAGAGGCAGTGATCCTACGCCTCCTCTTTTGTTGAGGTAGTGCATGGCCACTGTGTTGTCCGTCATTATCAGGATATTTTTCCCCTGTATGGCTGGCAGAAAAGCCTTCACCGCTAGTCTGATTGCTCTCAGCTCTAACAGGTTGATATGTAGTCTGGACTCCGATGGAGACCAACAACCGCTGATGGTCAAGTCGTTGGCATGGGCTCCCCACCCCGTGAGTGAGGCATCTGTGACTACTGTTATCTCCGGCCATGGTTGCCAAAACAGTTCTCCTCTCAAGATGTTCTCCTGGCAGGCCCACCACTCACGGTCTCGTGCCACCTTGTCCGAAACCTGAAGGAGATCTGTCATTCTTCCTGAGAATTGCGACCACTGAGTTCTTAGTGCCCACTGAAGAGATCTCATTCTCAGGCGAGCCTCTGGCACAAGGAAGATGCAGGATGCCATGAGGCCTAGCAACCTCAAAAAGTCGAAGGGCCGTAGCAAAGGACCCTGTTTTGCGCCGAGTTCCCACTCCTCATCAACACACGGAGAAGGCAGGAGCCCTTCTCCCACTCTCCCGAGGATCAACACACGGAGAGGGCAGGAGCCCTTCTCCCACTCTCCCGAGGATCAACACACGGAGAGGGCAGGAGCCCGTCTCCCACTCCCCTGAGGATCTGATGCTTCAGGAGCAGCCCACAATCCCTCCAGCAGCCCTCCAGACGCCAGCCACAATAATACAGCGCTTCTGACACCGCGCTCTAACAGGTTTGGAACCCTGATGTCACCGGATTCCAAACGCACGTTTCATTATGTGCATTTATTTCCTGCTTCCCGAGCAATTGCAGTGAAATCCCATTTTGAAATGGCCGCCCACAACGCCCACTAAGTTCGAATCACGTTGCCCAGCAACGTTTGTGCATTTAATTACATGTTTCCGCCGGCAGGCGGAAGGAGCCGGCATCAGCCCTTTCGGCGAAGGGCCGTTGCAAAGTGCCCTGTTTTGCGCCTGTTCTGCGCATGGGCGTGCGGTACGGCTACGAGGTTCAAAGACTAAAAGGTACGCAGTTACCCAAACCTCCACCAATACTAAAAGCACCTCACCGTGCATCCATGGAACTTCCATACGGCACCCCTTTGCTTAGCCTCTGGCCACTCCTCCCTCATTACTCTGCTTTGGCTGTCTTAAAGCCAGTCATGCTGTCATGCTATTAGCTGCGTAGGAACTGCATGAGTCATGCCATTGTAGATGACCTTGGTTTTGCTGTGCATATGACGACTGCATCACACTCAGCGAGTGCAAGTTGATTGGTACTACAGTCACTAGCCCAAGTGACACACCACTAGCACTACTGGCTTCCCACTCTATTGTTTTTTAAAATAGTACAAATACATCCACATACCTGCTACTGTTCCATATTTAAGAAGCGACTGCCAGCGCTCCGTACTATCCAACACTGTTCAAAGCATTTGCGCCCCTTCATTTGTTTGCAAACTAACTGGAACATCGCTAGTTGCTCCTGATTTGTAGATACTACAATGTACATGAGTGAAATACGTTGCTAGTGTGCTTCAACATGCTGTATATTGCTTAATGTCCACTTTACTATGCTCAAATGTTTAACTGCTGGTTTTGCTGCCCCTAGCGCCCCACTGTGACCTCGAATTTAGGTGCTCTAGCATCATACCGCATGCTACTTGGCCTTTGCCTGCTAAAATGTACAACGCAACATTTAGTCTGCTATGTTTCTCCCCCATCATGTTGCCTCACTCCTTACCTGCCCCGCTTACATTTGGGGAAAGCGCCAGTGTATCTGCAGAGCCCATCATTTGTATGTTTCATGGTCACTAGTAGACCACATTTTGATTGTGCTATGCCTTATGGTCACTAGCAGACCACTTTTCATTGGGTTGTGCCTTATGGTCGCCAACAGACCATATTTGATTGTGTTGTGCCTTATGGTCACTAGCTGACCACATTTTGACTATGTTATGCCTTATGGTCAATAGCAGACCACATTTGAATGTGTTGTGCCTATGGTCGCCAACAGACTATATTTGATTGTGTTGTGCCTTATGGTCATTAGCTAGCTGCCACTCTAAACCTACCTACTAGTCGTGCCATACACAAGCTACCTGTAAGCGTGCTTCAAACCCGAATCCAGCGATACCTCTAACTAGCCTGTCTGCCCCTGGGCCTTTTAAGCATTAGCGCAGCCTACAACTTCCATCATCCCTCTAGTATCCCATATCTGAACCATGCCAGCCTGGCTAGTACTCATGTTACCCTTCTGCATCCTGCCCGATTGCACACCATGCAGCAGAAACAGCTATATCCCATTTAGCAATGGACTCACCAAGCTTGGCTGTCTAAGACACCACCCCATTCCTTGCCCCACACCCTTCCTGCCCTCCCAGCCTCCTTTCCCCCACATTGCTCCCACAGACCAAAGCACCAAAATTAGCATTACTCTAAGTAACCCTCCACCCAACTTTGTCACAGACAACCACTCTGACAATATCCTGAACACACGCAATTTGCTCGAACTTCGCCCTACAGCCCACCCTAACCTTATGATTCGCAACAACAGACTAGGCTGGAGACTCCCTACCTTACTTATCGAAATGACCAACAATCTTACACCTAAAGCCACAAACAAAAATATCATTGCTAACACTATGCCACTTAAAGGAGCCTTACTCAATGTCAGATCTCTTGTGGCCAACCCTACGGAAATCGCCGACATCATCCATTCAGCAAAATTGGATTTCCTCGCCATCACAGAAACCTGGCTTCATGCCGCAGCAAGGTCCCTCCCTAACACTCGCGGTTCCAGACAACTACTCCATCCTCAGGGCAGACAGACCTAATGCACGTGGAGGAGGTGTAGCACTTATATTCAAATCCTCATTGGATATTAGATCCGTGACCTCCCTTCCTCTAAACTCCTGTGAACATCTATCAATTAAAATTCAAACTACCCTGAAAAATACCATCACCCTAGAATTAATATACAGACCTCCTGGTCCCATAGGTTCCTTCGAGGAAGATATAACGTCCCTCATAGCTGAAAAATACAAACTCTCATCACAGAACATTATTCTAGGTGACTTTAACTTGGGATACAACGATCCTCACGACACTCCAGCTTCCGCCCTTGCAAATGCACTTGACGAACAGAACTACTTTCAACTCAACACCTTACCCACACACATCAGAAAGGCAGAACCTTAGACTGGCTTGCCGCCCATAACTGCAACATTATCTGTAAGGACCCCCAACCACTCATGTGGACCGACCATTTCCTACTCTCATTTGACATCAGTACTAATAATCCACACCATATACCGTGCCCACCTGCACCAGCGTGCCCGACGAGAAATAAGCGGAACATCACCGCTGAAGCCCTCATTCCACTGATTCTACCCACGCTAAATATGATCCCCAACTCAGCAGACCTCAACCTACTAGTAGACACCTACAATAATGCCATGACCAAAGCTATCGACCTTGTCACCCCTCTAAAACTACGTAAAGGTAAACCTAAAGCACATATCAGCTCCTCTTGCACTCCTGAACTTAAAATACTTAGAAATAAAAAATCCAAAATGGAAGCCCTTTGGAAAATGAACCCAACAGAGGAACATAAAATCAATCTCACAAATGCATCCTCCCTTTATAAAAGAGAAATAATTTGCACAAAAAAGGAAGCCTATAGCATAAGAATAAGTAATGCTAGTTCCAGTACCAAAGAACTATTCACCATCCTGAAGGAGTTAGAAAACCCTAATCCACCCTCGGACACGTCCGTGAAGGACCAACTCTCGTGCACCAGCATCCAAGATGCCCTCGCGAACAAAATCACTGGCCTACAAACTAAAATTGATAACAAAAGACTAAAACTCTCTAATAGCAACCCCACCCTTAGCCCCCCTATCCCCAGCCCACCTACCACCCCTAACACCAACCATGGCTTCACCTTTAAAAAAAAGTCACTGCTCTAGAAGTGCAAAAAATCATAACTTCCTTCAAACCATCTAACTGCAAAGGGGACAGTTGCCCTGCACAGATTATAAAAGACGCAGCAAGAGATCTTGCCCCCTTTATTTCCAAGCTCACAAACTTGTCTTTCTCCACCAACTCAGTACCCAATCACTTGAAACAGTCATGGGTCCTCCCGCTATTAAAAAAACAGACCTTGGACCCAGCCATCCCTACTAATTACAGGCCTATCACAACCGTACCCTTCCTGTTAACAATTCTTGGCAGAGTCGCTTACTTGAAAATTCACCATTACCTAGAGTCTAACCAATTACTCGGTTTGCGTCAGTCTGGCTTCCGGCCTCAGCATGGAACAGAAACGGCCCTTGTTGATCTTAAGAGCCAGATTGACGAAATCAAAGATAAGGGCAAGGAGGCTATCCTACTCCTTTTAGATCTCTCAGCCGCCTTTGACCTGGTTGACCATAAGATTCTCTGTAATCACCTCTCCACTGCCGCCCACTTCTCCCCCTCTGCTGTCGCATGAATACAGTCCTTCCTGGCCAATAGAACCATCAGAGTCTTCTCTCCGGTGGCAGCAGCAGACCCTATCCCCATTACTTGCGGTGTCCCGCAAGGTTCATGTGTTTCACTGACCTTATACAATATTTTCACAAAGCCCCTCTTTGATAAACTGGACCGTCT
Organism: Ambystoma mexicanum; assembly: GCF_040938575.1. NCBI lineage: Eukaryota > Metazoa > Chordata > Amphibia > Caudata > Ambystomatidae > Ambystoma > Ambystoma mexicanum. Next base: position 237,356,619 of record NC_090928.1, on the reverse strand, counting down.
GGGTGTCACCTACACAAACTACACGGATGACACCCAGATACTCCTCACTATCTCGGGCAACTACAAAACTGATGTAACCAAGATCAATGAAATCTTCTCCGTCATTCAGGCATGGATGGCCACACATGGCCTCTGCCTAAATGACGAGAAGACTGAACTGCTCATTGTTGGTTCACCTAACAACTTACAAAAACTAAGTCCCAACTACTCCAACATCATAATCGACGGTAACACTATCCCGATTGCCAAAAATATAAAAACACTTTGCTTTTACCTTGATGCTAATACCAACCTTGCCAAACAAGTCAATTCGACCGCCTCAGCCACGGCCTATACAGGAAAACTAATTGGAGCTTGTAGACCGTTTCTTTCCTCTAACAGTTGCCTCACACTAGCTAGAGCTCTTATACAATCTAAGTTAGACTACTGTAATAGCCTCTACCTAGGTGCCAATCAAGCGATAATTAGCAAACTCCAAGTCCTTCAAAATAATGCTACGGGCAGCATTAAACATTCCCAGGCGTGAGCATATCTCTGCCACTAGAACATCATGCAAATGGCTCACCATCCAACATAAAATTGATCTAAAAACCCTCTGCCTTACCTACAAAGCACTCAACCAGCTAGCCCCTCCCTACCTTACTAACAAATTTACTCTGAGATCTTCCCCTAGAACTACGAGATCCTCCAACACCCTATGTCTCACAGTACCTAGATTTACCTCTAAAAGATCCGGAGGTTCGAGCTTCACTGTCCTCGCCTCCCAACTCTGGAACACCTTGCCTCTGAATATTAAGACGTCCAAATCCTTCCAAACGTTCAGGAAGCTGGCCATTGGGTGGCTTCTGACAAAAAGTCTACCTTCAAGTTAGACCTCAGCTATAAACTGTATATATTGCACATGGCTCATTTCTGTCATTTTGGTTGCTATTACCACTGTCTGTATATTGTGTGTATGTATATATATATATATATGTACATATATCATGTATACTTGTTGTTCTACTACTGATTATTATCATGTACTGTGCCTTGTAACTTGTACTAAGCGCCCTTATACTCCCGGATCCGGAGCGCTATAGAAATACAATAAACAAACAAGCGTTGGGCATTTTGAAACTTGGTGACCATCTGCAGAATATCTTGAGCCCTCACCTCTGGTGGCGAGGCTTTTCCCAGGGAAGTGTCCAGGACCGCTCCAATGAACTGGAGTCTCTGTGATGGTATCATCCGTGACTTCTTTAAATTGAGGGAGAAGCCCAGTTTGTGAAGGAAGTGGCAGACATAATCTAGCTGGATCTGAGCTTGTTCCGGAGATACAGCTCTGATCAGCCAATCGTCCAGGTAGGGGTAGACGTGAATTCCTTCCCTCCTTAGACTTGCAGCCACTACTGACATTAGCTTGGTGAAAACCCTCGGGACGGAGGTCAGCCCAAATGGCGAACCTCAGGTATTTCCTGTGTTTGAGATGGATTGGCACATGGAAATAAGCATCCTGAAGGTCCAGAGATACCAGCCAGTCCTGAAGCTGGAGGGCCTGAAGGATCTGAGAAATAGTTACCATCTTGAACTTGTCCTTCCTGATGAACTTGTTCAATTCTCGTAAACCCAAGATAGGTCTCAGTCCTCCGTCCTTCTTCGGTATTAGGAAGTAGGGGGAGTACCAGCCCTTGTTCCTCTCCGCTACAGGTACCGGTTATATGGCACCTTTCTCCAGCAAGTCTACAATTTCCTGCAAGTGGAGCGGATCTGGAACTTTCCGAGAGCTGTTCCCCGGTGGATGAGACTGAGGAAATGCGTAGAAAAGGCAGGCAGTAATCTTGGGCAACTGTCTCCAATGCCCAAGCATCTGAAGTAATAGCCTGCCATTCCGTCAGATGTTGAGTTAGCCTGCCCCCTACTGGTGTCTTGTGAGGAGAGTCCTCGGAGTGATTTAGAGGCGGCTGATGCAGGTGCCGAGGGTAAAGAGGCACCTGTTGCTGCTGCTGCGGCTTTTGTATGTTTACCCCGTCTACCTCGAGTGAATCTGTTTTGACCTCTTTGAACCTACTGTCCTCTGCCTTTTCCGAATGCGGAATAAAAGCGAAAGGACTTACCTCTCCAAGAGGTTCCTGAGGGGCGATATGGCATTTAAAAGATTGCAGCTCCCAGGGATTTTGCTGTTGGTTTGGATGTCTAACTTTTCTAGGCCGTCATCCGCCTTCTTACCAAACAAAGAAGAGCCGTCAAAGGGCATATTTAAAAGTCTGGCTTGTACATCTGGAGCAAACCCAGACTTTCGCAACCACGCAAATCTGCGGGTTGTAGTACTTGCCGCCATGGCCCTACTGATGCTGTCAGCAGAATCAATGCCAGTTTGAAGGGATTCGCACATTGCGTCTTTACCATCCTTAATGTTTAGAAACGCTTCCCTTTCTTCTCCCTCTGGGAGGCAGTCAGCCGCTAATGAAGCACACTCCCAAAGTGTGTGGCTGAACCTTGCGAGCGTACAAGTAGCGTTAATAGATTTTATGCCATGCTACATGCAGAAAAAACTCTTAGCCATAGAGTCATATCTTTTGTCATCCCTGTCCTGTGGAACAGTAGGGTATGCCGATCTACTGCCTGATGCAGTTGCTGCTTGAACAACCAGACTCTCTGGGGTTGGATGTTTAGACAAAAATTCAGGGTCAGTAGAAGATACCATATATTTGGCCGATAACTTCTTGTTAACCGCCGTAATAACCTCAGGAGTTTCCCAGTTAGCCAATATTTTTCTTTGTAATGCAGCATGAAATGGAACCACAGGATCCTCCTGTGGGCCCTTAACTAAAATGTCTGTAAGGTCATCCTGTTGGAAGCAGGTGAAGGTGTAGACCAACCCATGAATTCTATAATTCTTGCTATTAAAATTCTGTAAGGGGTCTCAGCATGTTCCCCTGGGTCTGGTTTGGCAAATTCTATTTCTGGGGAAGTACCTAACCCACTTGCCTCATGTAAGGATTCTCGAAGGTCCTTCAACCTATTTTCCTCAGAGGTAAATTCCTCTGGTTCTGGTGTTGCAGATCTCTGCAACCCAAAAGGTCTTTCTTGATCCGAATCCTCCCCTTCCTCATAAATTGAAGACAAAGGTCTGAAATGATCAGACCTTGGAAATGGCTTAAATCCCATTTCCAGAGCAGAAGGGGCTAAATTTGTCATAATTGGTTGGGAAAACGTCGACATGGACTTTAAAGGCTTCGAAAACACTGAAAAAGGCGTAGAGAAGATTGGAAGAGGCCTCGAAGAACTCGAGAGGATCAGTGTTAGGAAAGATTTCGTAATTGTAGGTAATTTTCCTTCCATGTGGCAACCCCTAAACATTTTGCTGTTGTTTTTCACCTTGTTCTTGACTTTGCCAGAGAAGTGCAGCCTTCTGCCGCACTCCTCTGGGCTTTCGCTCCTTTCTTACGGGGAAACTGACATGCCCATAAGACAGTCAGTACCGGGGAACGCTGTTTCCCGTAGTTTCTTTTATCATGTTGCGGCTTTCGTGCAACATGACACAAGAGGGCACTGTAAGCTAAGTTACAGCTCTCTTGGGTCTCTAGCCTTCTACAGGCCCTAGATACTCGTTTAGGATTGTATCTGATCGGTGCAAGTGATTCAGGGACGGGAATGGTGGCAGCGATCGTTTCTTGTGTTTTGAGCTCCTTTTGGCGTTCTAAGCACGTTTTCCGCGCTTAACCCAAAATGGTGGCCTGGCTCCCAAAATGGCCAGACCACGAGGCTCCTTTGTCCTGTCCGCTGACCGTCTTGCTCCCTTCACCTTCCCCAGGTCGAGCCGACCCGGGGCCTTCCTTATTTGGGCATGTACTTTCCCGCGAAACACGGATGCTTTCGCGGGCTTCTACATGTCTTGTGTGTGCCTCCAGGATGTGGGCTGGGATGTCTGGTCCCAATACACATCCTGGGTGCCAGAGAGTCTAGGGTGGTGTGAATGCCTGGGACCACCGTGGTCCGTGATTGGTCCACGAATGGTGTGAGTGTTGATGAGCGGATCTCCCATCGGGTTCCCTCCGTTTTGGCGCGAAGGGAACCGTGGATAAGAGGGGGCTGGAAACACCACTACCATGTCGATCTCTTGAGTTCTCACGAACGAAGGAATACAGGAGCCAAGTATCCTGCAACCAAGAGGCTGGACTGAGGAATCGCTGGTGACCCGCTGAAGGACTTCTCCTCTGCACTGCTGTCGCCTTGTGAAACCCTTTTCACCTTTGATCGAACCAGAAGGCCTGTACTGGTACTTCGACCCTTGGAATAGTGGGAACAGCTATTCTCGGCATCTTCACCATCTCCTGCCAGTAAGCCTTCGGAAGCGTCTCTGGGCCATCCAGCTGACTGACCAGCTTACACGGAGTCTTGCTCTGTAACCGCCGCCAGGTTGTGTAGTATTTCGAGTCCTTGTCACTCTCACACGCTTCGTACACTTGGCGTTCCCAGGTCTGAAGTGAGTAGTGTACATTTGGCTCAGATACACACGGCCGCTCCGTTGCCCTGCTGTGGTAACAAACTGTGCGGGTCTCTTCGATTGGGACGTCTTTTTACTCAACCCGACGACGAGGCGTTCCCTGCTCTTCTGAACCTGCCAGCTGCTGAAACGGACGCGGAGAAGCCTGGGTCTGCTTGCATCGGGGACCGGTGAGTAGCATAGCTAGGATCTGGTCGCCCTCCTGCAGGAACCCATTGCTTTTCCCCGCTGTGTCAAACAGCACCCTTTTCCGTACTCGCGCTCTGCTTCTGCCCACTGTGGAGGCTGCGCTTGAATCGCGGAATTTGTTCTTCTTTTGTGCACTAAACTGAACTGCCTGATCTCCCTCGAAGAGCTTCTCCTTTTGCCCGTTGGCACCAGCGCGTACAGGTACTTTTGAGCACAAGGCTCCACTCTTTGCAGGGCTCGGACTTCCATCTAGTTAGGTGCCTCTGAAGGCGAACTGGGTCTAAGCAATATTTCGCACTGCCTGTCTTCCTTCCCTTTTAGGTGGACTACCCATTTCGTGCATCTAACACTTGAGACTGTCGTATTTGTATATATATATTGTGTTGATATGGTATGTGTTGGTTTACTATCGTTATATTGTGATTTTCTCGCTACGGTCATTGTTTTAAAGGCCTTGAAATAAATGTGTATATATTTTTAATATAACAACTGTTTGGAGTAGTTTGTAAGTGATCTTGCTTTGCGTGCTCATTGCAGGCTTTCAGTCACCCTCACCCCTCTTGAGACCTAGTCTTGACCGCCGCGATCACTACCTTGATTGGTCTGGCTCGTCCAGAGGTTACCCTGTTCCAAGTAATTAGGTTGGCCTTCTGAACTTCTGCGCCACCAGGACAGAGTTCAGAAATCCGTCTTAACAAATTGGTGTACAGCGGTGGGATACGACTGAAGGTATCCAGTGTTGCGCACAAACTAAGGCATTTCAGGTTATTCCAACCAGGACACGTAGTGAATTGTTGTAGTATAACTTTAAAAAGGCCATAGTCCTATCTAACGGTATGGAAACAAATACCTTGTTAACTTTAAATGCTTCCAAATCAGAAACATTGAAAAAGATGTGTGCGGAGAGAGGTGTTTCCTCTCAAGGCACGAAATTGGAAATGATCCAAAGAATCGTGGCGTGGCAAGAAGCGCAGCTTGACGCTATAACTTCTGAGGACAGTGCGGAAGGAGGTGGGGCTGCTCTCACTGGTAGAACCGACGGTTCTGCCGCTGCACTGATCCATCGCGACCACGAGGACAGGGCGGACGAGATGTCTAATGTTTCCTCTGCCAGTGCTGATGGGGAGGCTATGCTTGAATTCAAGAAGCAAGAGCTGCGGTTTAGGCAGCAGGAGCTTGAATTCAGCATAGCCAAACTAAAAATCGAACAGGCAAAAAAACAAAAAGACAGGGATCACCAGTTGGAACTGGCCAAGCTTCAGTTTGCAAATGGGTCCAAGGGTCCTGGACATGGGTCTGGGGCCTCCTCTCATCCACGGTTTCCGAAAGATCTGCTCAGTGTGTATGAGGAAAGGAATGACATTATGGACTGGCTGAATGCGTTTGAGTATGCATGCGAAGTTCAACAAGTTGACAATGCTGATAAGATTGCCTGGTTACTCAGCAGACTGCCCCATTCTGGCTGTAGTGCCATTATGGAAATGCCGAAGGCTGAGCGAGCTGATTTCGCAATGTTAAAGCAAACTCTCATTTTAAAGTTTGGGAAGACTCCGGCCCAATATTTGAAACGTTTCAGAGAGTATAAGAAAAAGGAAGGTGGTACTTGGGTATCTTATGTCACTGAATCCTTGAAAAACTTAACTGGTAACTGGCTGGGTCGAAGGTTAGAGGTTTCTACCTTCGAAGGCATGATAAATCTTGTCATGCTGGAACACATTTTTGCATCTTCTTCCCCGGAGCTTAAGCAGCATTTGGCCGACTCGAAGGAGATAGATCCTAAGAAGCTGGCCATTGCAGCCGACTTATGGGTGTCACATCGAGTGTCCCATAAGGACAAAACTCATCCTGGTAAGCAGGAGGAAGGGAAAAAGTCCAAAGATAAGGAGGGTGGAGAATCTGATAAATCTTCTTCTCATAAGGGCCACAAAAAGAAAAATAAGGGTAAGACACAAGAGAACTCAAAGGGTAGTGGAGGTCAGCCTCCGAAACAGAACTCTGGTTACAATAAGCCCCCCTATGTAAACAGACCCAATGGATCTTGTTTTGCTTGTGGAGCAACTGACCACGTGAAGGGGGATCCCCGGTGTAAGGTTAGACCTTTGGGGGTCCACTCCGCTAATCTGGCCTTCTCCTCCTACGAGGAAGAAGAGATTACAGGAGCATCCTTCTCCTCAGACTCATTTCCCAGCGGGATAGAGGCTGAGGTAGTTTTAGTTTCCCTGGGTTCCTGGGAGCCTAAAGTCGCAGAGGCTTATGCTAGGATTCCGGATAATACCAAGCACTACTTTAAAGACAGTGTGCTGATCAATGGAGTAGAAACTCCAGCTCTTAGGGATGGTGGGTGCAGTCGCACTGTAGTGGATTCTACCTTAGTAGACTCAGAGGAAGTTGCCAGAGCTACTCTGATGCCCACTAAGTTGGCTGACGGCCCACTCCGTATGTTCCCAGTAATACCTGTAAATCTTACTTTGAATGGTACAGCAGTCAGGATTCCAGTGAGTATTCAGAGAAACGTCCCGGGAAAGGTCTTGTTAGGTAATGATCTCAGAGCTTTAGGGCTCGTAGGAGACACTGCCGAAAGACCCTACACACGGTCTCAATCACGGGCAGCATTGGCCAAGACCAATACGCTGCCCCAGCCGAAGGGGAAACCCAAGGCGAAAGGAGTCGACAAGTCAAGACGAGGGAAAGAGAATATTCCCCCGAGCTCGCCTACCACTGCGGTGGAGGAAGTTGGTCAATCGCCCGGGCCTGACGAGGAGGTGGCGATGCCTGAAGTATTTGACCCCAACGATCATCCTGAACTAAAAGACTTGTTAGTTGAAGGAGGTCCTGATAGGGACGAATTCAGTAAAGGCCAACGTGAGTGCCCATCTCTGGAAGGCCTAAGGAGACAGGCCTGCTCCCAGCTTGAGGGTGAACCTCCTGGGACGCATAGGATTTATTGGGAAGGTGGTCTCCTGTATAGTGAGCCCACAGAGTCTACAGAAGGAGACCATAGGAGGTTGGTGGTTCCCCTTGCTGTTAGGCCCTTCCTCCTGCAGTTGGCGCATGAAGTTCCCCTTGCTGGTCACCTTGGTATGAAGAGGACCAAGCAAAGGTTATCCATGCACTTCTACTGGCCCAAGATGGGGGTGCAAGTAGAAAGTCACTGCAGGAGTTGTGCCTCCTGCCAGTTGTCTGGTAAGGTTGGCGCGACAATCCAAGCTCCGTTGGTACCTCTCCCAGTTGTGGGGGTACCGTTTGAAAGGGTAGGGATCGACATCGTTGGTCCCCTTGACCCGCAAACATCCTCGGGCAATAGGTTTATCCTGGTGCCGGTCGACCATGCAACCAGATATCCTGAGGCCATCCCATTGAAAACTGTAACTGCCAAGTCAGTTGCAAAAGCTTTACTTGGCATATTTACTAGGGTTGGCTTCCCTAAAGAAGTTGTGTCGGATCGTGGCAGCAACTTTATGTCGAAGTATATGCAGGCTATGTGGAAAGAATGTGGGGTCACCTACAAGTTCTCTTCTGCATACCACCCCCAGACCAATGGTCTGGTGGAACGTTTCAACAGAACGTTAAAGAGCATGATTGGGGCTCTGGAGGAACCTCAGAGAAGAAAATGGGATCTTCTTTTACCATGCTTACTGTTTGCCTCCCGAGAGGTACCACAGGAGGGTGTTGGCTTCAGCCCCTTCGAACTTCTGTTCGGTCATCCCGTACGGGGACCCTTAGCCATCGTCAAAGAGGGATGGGAGATGGCCACTCCCCCTGTTACTACCAACGTAGTTGATTATGTGCTAGGGCTCAGAAAGCGGATGGTACTTCTGATGGGCTTGGCTAGTGATAAATTGAAGGCAGGACAAGCGCTGGTGAAACATTGGTACGACCAGAAAGCTTCCCTCATCAACTTTACACCTGGTCAGCAAATCCTGATCATGAATCCCATAAGGCCTCGAGCTTTACAGGACAAATGGTCAGGCCCTTACACAGTGGTGGAGCCCCTGGGTGAGGTTAACTATTTAGTGGACCTTGGAAGGCCTGGACAGGCTCCAAAAGTGTTTCACGTGAATAGGCTGAAGGCTTTCGTCCCAAGAGTCGAAATCGCAGCACTGCTACTGGCTTCAGATGTGGAGGAAGAGGAGTCGGAACCTCTCCCCAACCTGTTCCAAAGCGGTCCTTCAGATAGCTCCTTTGATGGTGTCCGAGTGGCCCCTCACCTGACTTCTGACCAGCAGGCTGCGGTGAAAAGTTTGCTTAGGCAGTTTTCCCCCCTGTTTTCACAGTCGCCTGGTTTGACACCTTGGTGCAAACATAACATTGACACAGGAGACAGTGTGCCTACCAAAAGTAGGGGATACAGGATGTCAGACAAAGTACGGTCTTATATTAAGACAGAGGTCAACAAGATGTTAGACCTTGGGGTGATTGAACCCTCTAGTAGTCCTTGGTCCAGCCCTGTGGTTTTGGTTCCAAAGGCAGGCACTTCTGAATTGAGGTTCTGCGTGGATTACAGGGCTCTGAATGCTGTCACCAAGACAGATGCACACCCCTTGCCTCGAACAGATGAGCTGGTGGATACTTTGGGTGCCTCCAAGTACCTCAGCACGTTTGACCTCACTGCTGGATATTGGCAAATAGCTTTAGCAGAACATGCCAAGGAGAAGACAGCATTTTCTACTCCAGACGGCCTTTACCAATTCCGGGTAATGCCGTTCGGGTTGAAGAATGCACCTGCCACTTTCCAGAGGCTTGTGAATCATGTGTTGAATGGGTTGGACGAATTCTGTCTTGCATATCTGGACGATATAGCAGTTTTCAGTGCCACCTGGGAAGACCATGTGAAACACCTCGGGATTGTGCTCCAGGCTCTTCAGAAAGCACACCTGACCATAAAGGCTAGTAAATGCCAGATTGGACAAGGCTCAGTGGTTTACCTTGGACATGAAGTAGGTGGAGGGAGGATACAGCCTCTTCCCAGTAAAGTACAAGCAGTACAAGACTGGCCTACCCCCACTACGCAAACCCAAGTGAGAGCCTTCTTAGGACTCAAGGGGTATTACCGCAATTTTGTGGCAGACTATGGCACCATAGCTGCCCCTCTGACTGCCCTCACAACTCCGAAGAAACCCAAGAAGGTAACTTGGACCGACGAGTGTGAGAAGGCCTTCAATGGCTTAAAAGACTCCTTGTGCCAGGCCCCTGTCCTCAGGGCCCCTGATTATCAAAGACCTTTTATCGTGCAGACGGACGCCTCTGACACTGGGATAGGAGCTGTACTATCACAAGTAGATGAGAAGGGTAAGGAACACCCTATTGGTTTTATTAGCCGCCAGCTTAAGGACAGAGAGCTCAGATGGTCCACGGTAGAGAAAGAATGTTTCTCTGTTGTGTGGGCCCTAAGGAAGCTGAGGCCCTACCTCTATGGGACCCACTTCACTGTGCAAACTGACCATAGGCCCTTAAAGTGGCTAATGAACATGAAGGGGGAGAATCCAAAGTTGCTTAGGTGGTCCATAAGTCTACAAGGCTTCGACTTCACTATTGAGCATAGGCCAGGTGTCCAACATAGCAATGCTGATGGGTTGTCCAGAATGTTTAACCGACCTGAACAAGAGACTCATCCAGGGGTGGATTAGTTCCCCCTGTCCATAGTCTGGGAGGGGCGAGTGTTAGGAAAGATTTCGTAATTGTAGGTAATTTTCCTTCCATGTGGCAACCCCTAAACTTTTTGCTGTTTTTCACCTTGTTCTTGACTTTGCCAGAGAAGTGCAGCCTTCTGCCGCACTCCTCTGGGCTTTCGCTCCTTTCTTACGGGGAAACTGACATGCCCTTAAGACAGTCAGTACCCGGGAACGCTGTTTCCCGTAGTTTCTTTTATCATGTTGCGGCTTTCGTGCAACATGACACAAGAGGGCACTGTAAGCTAAGTTACAGCTCTCTTGGGTCTCTAGCCTTCTACAGGCCCTAGATACTCGTTTAGGATTGTATCTGATCGGTGCAAGTGATTCAGGGACGGGAATGGTGGCAGCGATCGTTTCTTGTGTTTTGAGCTCCTTTTGGCGTTCTAAGCACGTTTTCCGCGCTTAACCCAAAATGGTGGCCTGGCTCCCAAAATGGCCAGACCACGAAGCTCCTTTGTCCTGTCCGCTGACCGTCTTGCTCCCTTCACCTTCCCCAGGTCGAGCCGACCCGGGGCCTTCCTTATTTGGGCATGTACTTTCCCGCGAAACACGGATGCTTTCGCAGGCTTCTACATGTCTTGTGTGTGCCTCCAGGATGTGGGCTGGGATGTCTGGTCCCAGTACACATCCTGGGTGCCAGAGAGTCTAGGGTGGTGTGAATGCCTGGGACCACCGTGGTCCGTGATTGGTCCACAAATGGTGTGAGTGTTGATGAGCGGATCTCCCATTGGGTCCCCTCCGTTTTGGCGCGAAGGGAACCGTGGATAAGAGGGGGCTGGAAACACCACTACCATGTCGATCTCCTGAGTTCTCACGAACGAAGGAATACAGGAGCCAAGTATCCTGCAACCAAGAGGCTGGACAGAGGAATCGCTGGTGACCCGCTGAAGGACTTCTCCTCTGCACTGCTGTCGCCTTGTGAAACCCTTTTCACCATTGATCGAACCAGAAGGCCTGTACTGGTACTTCGACCCTTGGAATAGCGGGAACAGCTATTCTCGGCATTTTCACCATCTCCTGCCAGTAAGCCTTCGGAAGCGTCTCTGGGCCATCCAGCTGACTGACCAGCTTACACGGGAGTCTTGCTCTGTAACCGCTGCCAGGTTGTGTAGTATTTCGAGTCCTTGTCACTCTCACACGCTTCGTACACTTGGCGTTCCCAGGTCTGAAGTGAGTAGTGTACATTTGGCTCAGATACACACGGCCGCTCTGTTGCCCTGCTGTGGTAACAAACTGTGCGGGTTTCTTCGATTGGGACGTCTTTTTACTCAACCCGACGACGAGGCGTTCCCTGCTCTTCTGAACCTGCCAGCTGCTGAAACGGACGCGGAGAAGCCTGGGTCTGCTTGCATCGGGGACCGGTGAGTAGCATAGCTAGAATCTGGTCGCCCTCCTGCAGGAACCCATTGCTTTTCCCCGCTGTGTCAAACAGCACCCTTTTCCGTACTCGCGCTCTGCTTCTGCCCACTGTGGAGGCTGCGCTTGAGTCGCGGAATTTGTTCTTCTTTTGTGCACTAAACTGAACTGCCTGATCTCCCTCGAAGAGCTTCTCCTTTTGCCCGTTGGCACCAGCGCGTGCAGGTACTTTTGAGCACAAGGCTCCACTCTTCGCAGGGCTCGGACTTCCATCTAGTTAGGTGCCTCTGAAGGCGAACTAGGTTTAAGCATTATTTCGCACTGCCTGTCTTCCTTCCCTTTTAGGTGGACTACCCATTTCGTGCATCTAACGCTCGAGACTGTCGTATTTGTATATATATTGTGTTGATATGGTATGTGTTGGTTTACTATCGTTATATTGTGATTTTCTCGCTACGGTCATTGTTTTAAAGGCCTTGAAATAAATGTGTATATATTTTTAATATAACAACTGTTTGGAGTAGTTTGTAAGTGATCTTGCTTTGTGTGCTCATTGCAGGCTTTCAGTCACCCTCACCCCTCTTGAGACCTAGTCTTGACCGCCGCGATCACTACCTTGATTGGTCTGGCTCGTCCAGAGGTTACCCTGTTCCAAGTAATTAGGTTGGCCTTCTGAACTTCTGCGCCACCAGGACAGAGTTCAGAAATCCGTCTTAACAATCGGGATCCTACTCGAGGTTGTCGATGACCTCGAAGTCATGACAGAGGCCCTGGGTATGACCACTGGCTGTGAGGTAGTGACGTCTGTGGGTTTGTTCTTTTTCGGCATCGAAGACTGCGCCGATTCGATCGACCTATGCGTCGATGAGCCCTTCGATAACGGCGGCAAAGACGCAGATTTATGCGTCGAAGGGACCTTCGATGATGGCGTCGATGGCACAATGCCTTTGCTCAAGGGTTCGTGACACTCTCGAGTAGTTTCTTTCGCCGGGTGCAACGACTCGCGGCGTTTAGATTTTTTGGGTCTTTCACCCAGGGTATCACCCTCAGCTGTCTTCGAGGGGGTCGAGGCCGCTTTCTCGAAGACACGAAGCATTCTTTTACGGAATTCTTCCCACTCAGCCTGAGAGCTATGTTTTGTGGGGCAGGTGACTCTTTCTGGAGAAAACCGAAGACGACGACGAGGAAGGGGATCTTCGACGTCTCTTACTTGAATGCTTGGATCTCGAAGAGTGGTGGGAACTGCTTCGAGACCTAGAACGAGAATGTTTCCTGTGTCGGCGAGGAGACGAATGTCTCGACTCTGCCAAGGAAACTTTCGAAGTAGTTTTAACTGTCTTACCTCTCTCAAGCTTCCCCTTACGCTCCTTCAAGGCTTTCGCCGTCATGGACATGCAGTCCTCACACTCTGAACATTGGTGCTCTGATCCCAGGCACCACAAACAGATCCTGTGAGGATCTGTCAACGACATTTTCTTTCCACAGTCTCGACATTTTTTGAAGCCGGACCCTGGAGTCGTCGGTTCGGATGAGAAAGCCATCCAGTAAGAGTTGGTATTCGCGAGGAATAATGAAGAATATATATTCTCTGACTAACGAACTGAGCAACGCGATTCCGAGGCCCATGAAGTGCGGAAAAACGGAACTGAGCAACGGATGCTGCGTGAGTCTATTTATACGCATGATGACGTCGGCGCCAATACGGAGGCTGTCGAGGGACATCGGCTCGAGGGACATAGACGCGCAGCGCCCGCTACCGAAAAAATGTTTCCGAGGCCAGCAAGCTGGAGATGATCTATCAAGATAAGGAATACGTCAGAGGACACAATTCGAATTAAGATTTTTTTCTTGGACACGCACCATATCTGCCACCATCACTGAGTGAAAGCAGCTTACCATTCGATGATTGTTATGATTTGGCAAGGAAATAGCGTCTATGTCATCGGTTGTTATAGCCCGCAATAGAGGATTTTTTTTTTTTTTAACAAGTTTAGGAGATGCCTTCCATTTAGACTAGCCTGAGAATCTGTCTTATTGTTATTAATCCAACCCAGGATCTTCCCTGAACAGGTCTTGGAGAGGGGCTGTAACGGAACAGACTGTCTTTACATTGGCTAAAAAAGGTTTAGGCACTGCATTTCCTAGAGTGTCCTGAATGTTAGGGGTCTGTGTGTCTAAGGGGCTTTCCCCCATGTTATTAAGAGTAGAACCACTCCCACTCTCAACCAATGCAATCGGCCCATTAGAAGAGGGAGTGTTAATATATGCTGCAGGGGGGCATTACTTGAGCAGTGGGGAGGATATTCATTTGTTGCGTACCTATAGATGTTCTGGCATGTTTAGTGCTAGTTATTTTGCCAAGGGCTGTCATTTTAGTTTGTTTAGTTTGGGGTCGATCTTGACCAGTTCTTAATAGATTACCATCTTGAATGTTAGGGTTGGTCTTTTTTTCTCCCCCAGCTAAAGGACATTTCTTGGTGGCCTCCCCCCGCTCTTGGCCCTCTCCCCTGTTCGGGCCATTGACTGCTCCACTATCATCGAGCTCTTCTTGGGCCGGAATAGTCCTAATTGCTTTAAGATTATAATTCCTGCCTTTAATTTTTGTGTTAGGCATATTTTTAGTTTTTTGAGCATCCTAACCTGTTTCTTTGATTTTTTACGCCTATAAACAGGAGATTGGGGTACCTCATTAATGTCGTAGTTAGAAGTATTGGCAGGGCGTACTTCGTCAAGTTCAGTCAAGCTACCCGTTTCCAATACTGGGTCTGCTTGCATTTTCTCCATATGTTTTGTTTTTTGTTTACATTTTTGCCCCCTTTTAGGTGGCGTTTGTTGGATGATTATAGCATCCTCACTGCTAATATTCAGACATTCCCCCTCCTTAGAAGTTTCCATGACATGTTCCTGGGTATGTCCCCCAGTTGCTATTGCAGTGGCATCCAGGAGAACAGATGGACTGTCAGGACCCCTCAATTCATTTTCATATTTATTATTCTGTGATTTTTTACTTCCTTGACTTGGGAATTCTTGGTACCCTATGCCTCTATCTGACGAAGTTGGGCAATCCCCTGAAAGCATGAATTCCAACAGAGTGGTAATTTTCGCATCCATGGTTGCTAGCCTGATGCTTTGTTCCTCTCTATATTTATCATATTGATTATGCTCTTTAATGTTATGGTCTTATAGGTCTTGCCCTCCATAAGGCCCTCCAAAAATGCCAAACGAGTAACTAATTGATTAAAAGCAGCTTGTTGGCCTACCATAGAACTACCAATTGGGACTCACCAATGGTTTTTAGAGCCAAATTTAAACTAATATGCAGGTTAGATAGAAGGGATAGATGATGATCTCCTCCATCTTCCTTACCCGAACAAGGCTTTTCCCGTTTGTCCTTACCTATAGGTGGAATTTCTAGTATCGCCTGATCGGGTTCCGTTGAATTATCCACTGTTTCTGGTCGGTTATAACCATCCCTATCCGTTTGAGTAATGGCCACCTTCCTATGTATATGAATCTCCGGGGCCTCTAATGCCGGTGTAGTGTGGTCTTTTTGCTTTCCCTCCCTCTCGTTTCCCCAACATGGTAATATCTATAGTTTCTGAGAGTGCACCGCTCGGCACCCCCTCAGATAGACTCCTCGCACCTTTGCCTTTAGATAAGAGTATCCCCGTCGGCATCTCTAAATCAATCATTTCTTTAAGCAGGTCCCCCGTAGCATCCGCCATAAGCCAAAAGGAATTGTTCAAATCATCCCCACCAATAGGTTGATTAAGATTATGATGGGGAGGAATAGGAGTTCCTTTGGATTGTTCTCCCCAACTAGCATATTTAGACTGGGTAGGGCTAGTAGAACATTGTCTCTTATCCTGGTCACCTTTCCCAAAAATAAACACTGCAGGCAAAATGTGAGTGGAATAGTTTATACCAAAAGGATATTTACCCTTGTTATTTTCTATCTTGTATTCCGCCTTAATGAATCTAGGCCAAGAACTTCCCTAGCTTTCATTTTTTCACTCAAAACAGCCTTCTGAAGGGGAGTAGATGCATGAAAGCGAACCACCCTTTTAATACCAAGTAGACTTTGTTGAAGACATTCTTCATCAGTGAGTTCCTGTCTACAATCCAGCTTGTCCCCATTACCCATAAGTGCCTCTGTATCTAATATGTCTGGATTTTCCCCAATAGACGTAGGTTTCTCCAACACTGTTAAATCAATGATGGGGGGGTCCCTCAATACTCCCACAAGAAGTATGATTCGGCCCTCCTTCATCAGTAATTTCGACAGATATATTACAGGCAGCATTGTTTTCCATGTGGTCTACATTAATGGGCACTTTGCACTCTAGCGGAGAAGCCAGCTGAGCTTCTACCACCTTGTTCTCTTGGCTCTCAACAGTTTCAAACCTGCTTGTAAGTGCAGGTATATTCAATTGGATTAATTATACGGGAACACTCCCTAAAATCAAATAATCTGTAAAATAGTGTAGAATAAAGTGCAATATAAGGCAGGTCGTCTACCTAACCAGAGGAGATTACAACTCGCAACCTCTGGAATATAGATGGGGAAATAAACATTTAAATTTCCAGAGAATAGAACGCACCTAATAATAAGAAAATTGGGGTTAAAAATATGCACCAATGTTAGGATTGCAAGTATGATAAAATGAGTATCTAGGGGGTGAAAAAACTTGCAACCCCTGTATTAAAATAAAGGAAAAAAGGGCCGAGATAGAAATCAATATCAATAAAATATATACGAAATTCAATAGATATCAAGTGTGATATAGAATAAATTCAAAGATATATATGTTAAGTTTGCACGGCCTTGGGAACGCCCGATGGCTTGAGGAGCAGCCTTAGTCCGTCTCTCCTCCCCAATGTCCAACTAAACAAAGCAATTACCCAAAAGTGTTCCCTCTTTTCGGAGGATAGATATACGTAGAAGTCCGAAATGGTCACTGTAAGAATTTTCAGCCTAAATGACAGCAGTAGTAGGACAGTACCTGGAATCAAAGAGAGCTCCTCCACAGGCTCCCAGTCTCCTGCCTAATGGCTTATAAACCAAAATGGAGGGAATCTTGCAAGAATTTGTAGAATGAGCAGAGCCTCACCACAGTTATAAGTTTCACACCAGCTCCTTGAGCGGCTCCCTTTCCTCCGTAACCCGGAGCCTCCCAGAGCCAAACAGCAGACAAACAGTACTTTAAATGCCACGCCCTTGTCCCTGCTGCAGGCTTAACGCCGCAAGGGTGGTTGGGCTGTCAATAAATGCCTGAAAAGGGTGACGTGATCCGTCACGTGGCCTCGGCAAGCTCCGCCTCCTCCAGGAAGCGAGTACTGCACAGCAAGAGCTACACTCGGCTCGCAGTGCTGTCAGGCAAGTTGATGGCAAGTGAACGTTCGTTTTCAATGAGCAACAAAAACCTAATAAAAAGAAGTTTAAAAAAAAAGAAATACCAATTGACGACTTTCCCCTCCCCTCTAATGCCCTTAATTTTTTAGTTTTAAATCCCCAGTTCACCCCTGGTCTTGAACCGAAGGCATTCATGGAATGGAAACACGTGGGTGTGAAAGGCTGAGCGATAGGTTTCAGGGGAATGATTTTTGCAATGTAAACAAGATTTTGGTCTTTGGAAATCCAGCCGATTTCAATATTTCCAAGTCAGGCACTGGATCTTGCTCCACCAGTGTGTAAGGCAGCAACAAGCGATCTTACACATTTTGAAAAATATATATTTGACATTTAACACAGGTAACAAAGCTTTTATTTCAAACCTATATAAATTAATGGTAAACACCACTCCTAAGGTTTCAATAAGCTATGGAAAAAGCTGGCATTGCACACTGGCGGAGGAAATGCAGTAAGAAGATTGGGTTGCACTAGATTTACCAGGTCGATCCAAATTAGAGAATTCTGGTACAAACTATTGGTGCAATGGCACTACACCTGCTCACTTAGGGAAAATGAAGCCCTCCCTTTCGGATAAATGTTGGAATGGGTGTGAGGGGTTGGGAGACTGGAAATATGAATGGTGGAGTTTTCCGGGGCCGGTGCAATATTGGGAAGAGGTTAACAAATGTATGGTGCAAATGTTTAGCTTGCAAGAACCTAGAGAGCTGAGATTTTGCCTTTTGGTGGTGTTGGAAGAGCACGTTCGACAAAGCCCTAAACAATTCACGAAAGAGTTTGTAATGTTACAGTTGGCGGCGCTGTTAGTGATCGCCCAAAACTGAAAGTTGAAATAACCGCCCCATATTAGTGACTGGTTTTCTAAGGTTTGGAACTTTGTGGCTTTAGAATGGATAACATACTCTATTCCGGGGCAACATTTGAACTTCACCAAAGACTGGAATATGGTGTTGGACATTTTGCATGAAGATCATGTTGCATATTGTCCTCAAAAACTTTGCATATTGGGAATAGCTTGAGGCTGTAGAAACTGAATTTAAGTTGTGGCAAATTTTACAGTTTGTTGATTCATGCACAGCTGGAAAAAGGGAGGGGTGCTGGGGCATGGGGAGGATGGGGGTGTGATTGTTACGAATCGAAAATGGCAATAAAAACTATTTATAAAAAAAATAATGATAAGGGTATTGCTTCCAAACAATAGCTCCTTCAGGATAGCAAACGTGTCTTCTTTCAAATGATAACTTCTTAAGGATGGAAAAAAAGAGGGGTGAGGCGCGCACTCCAATTCCTGGCCAATATACTACCTTAAAAAAGAAAAATAATAAATGGGTTAAATCCCAAAGTGTCGAATTCACTGGGTTAGATCCCAATTGTTGCAAAAATATTCACAGCGTTAGATCCCTTATGCTGCATTGGTACTGCTGTTCTCCTTCAAATATTCACAGGGCTGCATCCCTTATGCTGCACTTGGGCTGCTGTTCTCCTCCTCCTAGCGCTTTCATGTCTTAACACTCTTCAGGGAGGCTGTGTTGCCTTTCACTTCAGGTGAATCCAATTAAATTGCTAATGCAGTCTCTAAGAATTATGGGAGCTGTAGTGAAATCAGTTAATTTCAGGTGATTTCTTAAGGATGGCAAAGTCTCTTTTTCAAATGGCAGCTCCTTTAAGATGGAAAAAAGTATCTCTGGTGCATTTCTTTACCATATACTTTGCAAAACAGATACGCTTCTTCATACAACTTTAATGGAATTCCTGTTATACTCTCCTGCCAGGAATCCTTCTTTGGGTCTTACAGAGCCTATGGTATACTATCCCGCCAGGTATCTTGCATCACAATGTTCCCTTTAATTTAACACAGTCGTACTACTTCACTGTGTTTCTACAGTGTAAAGACTGGAGGGGGGTATCTGTACTCATGCCCTCTATATGGCAGAGTAGAAGCACAGAGCACCCCAGCCAAGGTTCTCTATTGTGGTAGCAATGGACGAGCAGCCGAGGCTTACGCTCCCAGCAGGTGATGCAGGCTGGTTCATACGTATAGTGTAGTCCCCAAGCCCCCACAGAGGAATGTCCACACACTATGTTATGTGCTAACACAGTTCTTTATAGAAAAATAAGGTTCAAGATATATACACAATTAAAACACACTTTGTGCTCTGGCAATTGTAATATGTCAAAATATATACAATGTCTAAGTGGTACCACTCTTAGCTATCAACTGCTGACAGTTATAAGGGCATAGAAATCATACAACAAGGGGTATCAGCGTAGATCATAGGAAGGAAGGCAAGTTAGGTTAAACAATGGCAGAATGCTGTCCCCCACTACCTAGAGGCAGTTTGAGTGACCCCCCCCCCCCCACCCACCAACCTGGGCAACCTGTATTAAAGAGTATTAACAAGCCCAGTCCATTAATGTTTAAATAGTCTTGTTTGCTGGTTAAAATATTCCACTACCCCAAAATACCTCAGAAGAGTTTCTTTGATGGTTCGTCAATGGATTCCTCGAGAGTGGACTCTTTTTAAAGCAGGAGCCACAGGGCGTTGAGATTCCTTGAAGAAAGGTGAACACTTGCGTCGAGACTGCAGCTTCGACCTTCGCGGTGCTCTTCGACAATCGATCGTGGAAGTCCTGTGAAGATGAGGCGTGCGGTCCACCTCGATGCAAAGAGTTCGGTGCTGCAAAGAAGACTCGGGGATGAACGTAGGCCCAGCAGTGGGCGCCGGGATAGTTTCAGCGATCGGGACTCAACCACGGGCTGGACTTCGGATCCTCACTCCGTCAGCGTCTTTGTTGGCTTCAAGTGGCGGGAAACCCACCAGCGGACTCTCCTTGGTCGTCGACGTCGTCGACTTTCTCCATCAGAACAAAGCGGTCGAAGGTAATGACAAGGGAGCCCTTTGTTCAATGCTCTTAGGCAACGTGGAGCGTTAAGCTCTGGTGGTTGTCAAGCAGCACAGCGTCAAGCTGTCCCCGATTCTAGGCAACACGATTAGACTGGCTTCCAGCAGTTACGGAAATCCTCCAAATCCCGGTCGACGGCAATGGACGTGTCCTTGCGCTTTACTTCAAGATTTTCGGCGAGCCATTTCTCCGGTCGACAGCCTTTCGGGACTGGCTTCCAGAGTACCTCGATGAAGATCAGCTTCTGCACAATGTTCCCTCGTAGCGCAGGGAGAGGTCTCCTAGCCAGGTCCTCTCCTGAATCAGTCCTTGACAGACTCGACAGCTTTTAGATTTGGTCGAAGGAGAGTGATAGCAATTCTTCTTCATCCAGCTGGGCTTCAACTGCCCAGCTGTCCTTATGCTTCTCGATCTCTCCTCTGCATTTGACACAGTTAACCATTCCATCCTCATACAAAGGCTCCACTATACACTTGGTATCTCAGAACGGGCACTGGATTGGAGGTCCTCTTTCCTCACTAACCGCTCCTCAAGTCATCCTGGGCCCCTTCTCCTCTGCTACTTCCATCTTCACCTGTGATGTCCCCCAGGGCTCTATACTCTCCCCCTGGCTCTTTAGCATCTACGTTTGTCTCCTTGCATGCCTCATCTCAGCTTTCTCCTCCAACTTCCAGTGTTACGCAGATGACACACAGCTATTCTTCAGACTCCCTGGTTGACCCTCTTGAACCCTCAATCATCCGAGACTGCCCATCTGCCATCCAGTCCTGGTGCACCCCCAAAGATCTCTGCCTCAACGCCTGTAAAACTGCGATCCTTCCCATTGGGGCCTCTGCTCCCTCCTCCTTCCCTTCACTCTGGCCTTCTTCCTTGGGCTCTCCTCCTGCGCCATCAACTGAAGCCAGAAACCTTGTAGTCATCTTCGCTTCCTCTCTCTCCTTCCTCCCTCACACTCAGGACATTGCCAAGAAGTCCAACTATCAGTTCTTCCTTCTCAAAGGAATTCTACCTTTTCTCACTTTTCCTCAGAGGCTAAATGTGACTGAAGCCCTTGTTCTCTCTAGACTTGACTACTGTAACAGCAAGACATTGGCCTTAAACCCAGGGACTGCATCTCTCCTGCACTAAAGAGTCTTCACTGGCTCCCGGTTTCTGCACGGACTAAATTCAAATCCCTCTGCATCATGCACAAG
Organism: Ambystoma mexicanum; assembly: GCF_040938575.1. Taxonomy (NCBI): domain Eukaryota; kingdom Metazoa; phylum Chordata; class Amphibia; order Caudata; family Ambystomatidae; genus Ambystoma; species Ambystoma mexicanum. The sequence goes on along the minus strand of NC_090928.1, from coordinate 237,335,406 downwards.
GCTGTGTGGGCCCGGGGACCACACCATCTTCAATTTTATCTCACTAAATACTCTCCCTCTAGACCATTTTGATCTTCTGGCACCAACTCCTTGTGTATAAAGCGTTTCGCTAAACAGAGGGCAGGGGGTCGCTCACTTTCCTCTGCGGGCTCCCTCCTTTGGAATAGCCTCCCTCTCCTCCTGCGCCTTGAGCAGGATATTCTCAAATTCCAGAAGCTCCTTAAGACTTTCCTCTTTTCCTCCTCCTTCTCTGCTCTGCTAATTCCACAGTTGCTGGATCAGTGTCCTTGGCCCTTATGCATCTTTGGGGCCTTGAACTCCCACACCAATTCTTCCCAGCTCCTGTCTTTCCACAGCACTTTGCATCTGCACACCCTCCACTCAGGAGACTCGCACTTGCAACTCCTGCAGCCCATGAGGCTGTGTAGCACTCAACATTCTTAGCACTTCGTCCATGGCTCACTGACGAGCTCAGACTCCCCAGCACTTACCCCCTCTTCGCGCTTCCTTTCTGCACTTGCATGTTCTGAATACTCGCAAAGACATAGTAGGTTCGTCCCTCTCCCTCACCCCCCTCCTCTCTTAATATTGTGTTGTAATGCATTTCCCATCCTTCCTTCCCTGTGAGGGCTTTGAAACAGTATATTCTTATTGTATAAGCACCTAACAAGCAAACAAATAAATAAATTGGCTTGAAGAACTACTTGATCCAACTTTCCCCACACTGACATTTCATGTATGGGGATTTGTTCAAGTTTCATATCTTCATTATTATTCATTTGCTTGTGTTAATTATTGCTCCAACTATACTCACCGTGATTTTTCATGTATGGGGAATTGTTCTAATTCTGTCTTTTTACTTCACTTGGTCTGTATTAAAAAAAAATCCTAATTGCTTCCATGCCTGTCGGGACGCCCGAGGGTGCCCAATGGTTCTGGGTAGACTCACTGGTGTACTGAAGCGTGCCTGACCTATGGCACGCTACTTTGGTGAAGCTCCTGCTCTGGGATGGTCCAGGTGGCTCTGTGCTAATTTGCCTGCAAAACTGCTTTCCCTCTGCACAATCATGTTCCCAGTAGCTTAGTTGTTGCTGCCAGTCCTCCAACGGTTGCTGTGACCCCACCAGCCTCGCACCACAACAGTGTGCATCGGCTGCGAGCAGCGGTGAAGAAGAACAAGTTACTTCTTACCTTGTAACGTTCTTTCGATGGGATGTTCCTCCGACGTATTCCTTATCTCTGATAATTCGTCTCTAGCTTGCTGGCCTCGGAAATGTTTTCTCTGTAGAGGGCGCTGCGCGTCGACGTCAGCTGAGTCGATGTCCCTCGACAGCCACCGTATCAGCGCCGACGTCACCATGCCCATAAATAGCCATGCGCGGCGTCCGTTGCTCAGTTCCGTTTTGTAGCATAAGATAAGTCATGCTCGAATTGGTTATTGACCTTGAAGGAGCGTAAGCTGCAACCACAAGGAAAGTATTACTGCGGGGATGGATGGGAGGGGCGATAAGAAATACATCTGAGGAACATCCCATCGAAAGAACGTTACAAGGTAAGAAGTAACTTGTTCTTCAAAGGGATTGTGTCCTCCGACGTATTCCTTATCTTTGATAGACTCCCATCGCAGTGGCATGTAATTGGACGTGGAAGTAATAATGTCATGTATGCCTTTTAGGAATGAACCGAATGTAATACGGCTTTGCCAAATCTGATCTCTTGACTGGTGGAGGAATCCAGGTTGTAAAATCTTGTGAATGTATGTGCGGGCGACCATGTGGCAGCCGCACATATGTCTCAGACCGGTACCCCTCTTTGGAGGGCCGAAGAGGCTGCGATACCCCTGGTTGAATGAGCCCTAAGATTTTGGGGTGGCTCTTTCCCTGCCAGTTTGTAACATTCCAGAATGGCCAAAAGAATCCACCTGGAAATGGTCAGTTTTATGGGTAGTCCCAACTTGTGACCTGAGTATCCTACAAACAGTTGGTCTGCTTGCCTAATCCTAGCCAGTCTGCTGATGTAAAAGCTTAGAGCTCGCCTTGGGTCCAGCCTGTGTAGCCTTTCTTCCTCTTTCCCCGGATGGGGAGGAGGGTAGAACGAAGGTAAGGTAATTTTCTGAGTGATGTGAAATTCAGAAACCACCTTTGGGAGGAAATTAGGCTTCACCTGTAGGACAACTTTGTCCTTATGGAAAATTGTAGGGGGGGGGTTACAAGAAAGAGCTTGTAACTCGCTCACCCTCCTAGCAGATGTTAGTGCTACCAATAGGACAGTTTTAAGAGTGAGAAATCTCAGCGAACAAGAGTGGAGTGGTTCGAAGGGGGTACCCATTAGGAAATTTAAGACTAAATTTAAGTCCCATAAGGGAACTTGGAATGGTCTTGGAGGATAAACATTAGTTAATCCCTTGAGAAATTGTATTACTAGGGGTAGTTTGAAATACGATGGTTCCTCCGCACTGCGCTTGAAGATTGATAGCGCTGCGAGAAAGCCTTTTACAGTGCCAACTTGAAGGCCTGAGTTTGCCAAGTAGAGTAGAAACAATAACATCGGTGGTGTACCACATGAAAAAGGGTCGATATTCTCTTCTCTACACCAGCTGCAAAATTTGTTCAAATGGCAGCGGTATAAAGACTTTGTTGCTGGCCTTCTGGCCGAAAGCAACACCTCCATGACGGCATCAGGGAGGTCCCAATCCTTGTACCTCACCCTTTCAGAAGCCAAGCGTGAAAGTTGATGGTTCTGATGTCTGGATGGAGAACCTGACCTCCCTTCTGTGAGAGAAGATTCTCTTTGAGTGGAAGACGGATTGGAGGACAGATGGACATATCTAGAAGGTCCGGGTACCACGTTCTCCTGGCCCAGTCCGGGGCAATTAGGATCATGGTTTTCCGGAATCTTCTCAACCTCCTGATCATTTGAGGAATAACAGGGACTGGTGGAAACATGTAAAGGAGTGGGAACTCCCAGTCCACTACGAACGCGTCCCCTAGAGCTCCTCTCTGGGGAAATTCCCCTGAACAGAACAGATCGCACTTCCTGTTGGTGCTGGTGGCGAACAGATCCACCTGAGGGGTTTCTCAAAGGGCGAAGATCTCTTGATGGACTTCTTGAGCTAGCTCCCACTCGTGGGAGACTGTGCTCTGCCTGCTCAGAGCGTCCGCTGTCAAGTTCTTCTCTCCGGCTAGGTGGACTGCCGATTGAGAGACTCCTTCCTGAATTGCCCAAAACCAGAGCTGCATTGCTTCTCTGCACAGTGGCAGTGACCCTACGCCTTCTCTTTTGTTGAGGTAGTGCATGGCCACTGTGTTGTCCGTCGTCATCAGGACATTTCTCCCCTGTACTGATGGCAGGAAAGCTTTCAGCGCTAATCTGATCGCTCTCAGCTCTAATAGGTTGATGTGTAGTCTGGACTCCGATGGAAACCAACGACCGCTGATGGTCAAGTCGTTGGCATGGCTCCCCACCCTGTGAGTGAGGCGTCTGTGACTACTGTTATCTCCGGCCATGGTTGCCAAAACAGTTCTCCTTTCAAGATGTTCTCTGGATAGGCCCACCATTGAAGGTCGTGGGCTACCTTGTCCTGAATCGGGGGAGATCTGTCATTCTCCCTGAGAATTGCGACCACTGAGTTCTCAGTGCCCACTGAAGAGATTTCATTCTCAGGCGAGCCTCTGGCACAAGGAAGATGCAGGATGCCATGAGGCCTAGCAACCTCAAAAAAGTCGAATGCTGGGAGACGTAGTGCATTTTGAAACTTGGTGACCATCTGTAGAATATCTTGAACCCTCACCTCTAGTGGCGAGGCTTTTCCCAGGGAAGTGTCCAGGACTGCTCCAATGAACTGGAGTCTCTGTGATGGTATCATCTGTGACTTCTTTAAATTGAGGGAGGAGCCCAGTTTGTGAAGGAAGTGGCAGACATAATCTAGCTGGATCTGAGCTTGTTCCGAAGATACAGCTCTGATCAGCCAATCGTCCAGGTAGGGGTAGACGTGGATCTCTTCGCTCTTTAGACTCGCAGCCACTACCGACATTAGCTTGGTGAAGACCCTCGGGGCGGAGGTCAGCCCAAATGGCAGAACTCGAAATTGATAATGAGCGCCGCCAATTGCGAACCTCAGGTATCTCCTGTGTTTGAGATGGATTGGCACATGGAAATAAGCATCCTGAAGGTCCAGAGATACCAGCCAGTCCTGGAGCTGCAAGGCCTGAAGGATCTGAGAGTTACCATCTTGAACTTGTCCTTCCTGAGGAACTTGTTCAATTCTCGTAAGCCCAAGATGGGTCTCAGTCCTCTGTCCTTCTTTGGTATGAGAAAGTCGGGGGGAGTACTAGCCCTTGTTCCTTTCCGCTACAGGTACCGGTTCTATGGCATCTTTCTCTAGCAGGTCTACAATTTCCTGCAAGAGGAGCGGATCTGGAACTTTTAGAGAGCGGTGCCCCGGTGGATGACTCTGAGGGATGTGTAGAAAGGGTAGGCAGTAACCCTGGGCAACTGTCTCCAATGCCCAAGCATCTGACATAATAGCCTGCCATTCCGTCAGATGGTGACTTAACCTGCCCCCTACAGGTGTTTTGTGTGGAAAGACCTCAGAGTGGTTTGGGGGCGGCTGATGCAGATGCTGAGATTAAAGAGGCACCTGCTGCTGCTGCAGCTTTAGTACTTTTGACCCGTCCACCTCGGGTGGATCTCCTTTGGCCTCTTTGAGCAGGCTGTCCTCTGCCTTTCCCGAATGCGGAATAATAGCGAAAGGACTTTCCTCTCCCAGAGGTTCCTGAGGGGCGAAAAGGAGTTTGGCGGATTGCAGCTCCTAAAGATTTTGCTGCTGCTTTAGATGTTTGCAACTTTACTGTCATCAGCCTTTTTACCGAATAAAGAAGAGCCATCAAAGGGCATATTCAAAAGTCTGGCCTGTACATCTGGAGCAAAGCCAGACTTTTGCAAACACGCATGCCTGCAGCAGACTGTCGTACTTGCCGCCATGGCCCTGCTGATACTGTCAGCGGAATCAATGCCAGTTTGAAGAGATTCGCACATGGCATCTTTGCCATCTTTAATGATGTTAAGGAAGGCTTCCCTTTCCTTCCGGTATGCAGTCAGCCGCTGATGAAGCACACTCCCACAGTGTGTGACTGAACCTGGCGAGCACACAGGTGGCGTTGATGGACTTCAACGCCATACTACAAGCAGAAAATACTTTTTTTGCCATAGAATCGTACCTTTTGTCATCTCTTTCCTGTGGGACAGTAGGGTAAGCGGATCTGCTGCTTGATGAAGTTGACGCTTGAACCACCAGGCTCTCTGGAGTCGGGTGTTTTGATAAATATTCAGGGTCAGCCGCAGCTACCCTATACTTGGCTGACAATCTTTTATTGACTGCAGGGATAACCCCAGGAGTTTCCCAATTTGATGAAATCTTCCTTTGCAAGGCTGCATGGAAGGGGACCACAGGATCCTCCTGTGGACATTTGTCTAGTATGTCTGTAAGGTCATCCTGTTGAAAAACAGGTGAAGGCGCAGACCAACCCATGAATTCAATAATCCTTGCCATCAGGGTTCTATAGGGTGTTTCGGCATGTTCCCCTGGGTCTGGTTTGACAAATTCCACTTCTGGGGAAGTGTCCAGCCCACTTGCCTCATGTAATGGTTCCTGTAGGTTTTTCAACCTTCTTTACTCAGAGGTGAAATCCTCTGAAACAGGGGGTGTGGTCAGAATCCTCCCCTTCTTCATAGATTGAAGATAATCCGGGATACTCTGACCTCGGAAATGGTGTAAAACCCATTTCTAAGGCAGAAGGAGCCAAACTTGTAATTATTGGGCGAGAAAACGTCAATGTCGTCGACGCCGATGTGACAGGCTTCGAAGGCGCAGAGAAAGGCATCGAGAAAACTGGAAGAGGCCTCGAAGAACTCGAGAGGATCGGGATCCTACTCGAGGATGTCGACGACGTTCTCGGCGTCGTGCCGGAGGCTCTTGGTATAACGTTGGCTGTGAAGTAGCCGTGGTTTCTCTTTTATTGGCGTCGATGTCGACGATGGCGTCGATTTGATCGACCGATGCATCGAAGAACCCTTCGACGACGGCGTCGATGGTGCCTTCTTACCCGATGGCCCATGGCGCTCTCGGGTGGACTCTTTCGCCGGGTGCAACGACTCGCGGCGTTTCAATTTTTTGGGTTTTTCACCCGGGGTATCACCCTCAGCTGTATTTGAGGGGGTCGAGGCAGCTTTCTCGAAGACGCTTAGCATTTTCTTCCTGAATTCCTCCCACTCAGCCTGAGAGCTGTGTTTTGTGGGGCAGGAGACCCTTTCTGGGGAAACAGAAGATGACGAGGAAGGGCATCTTCGACGTCTCTTCTTTGAGTGTCTAGATCTCGACGAGTGGTGGGAGCTACTTCGAGACCTAGAATGGGAATGCTTTCGACGGTGAGGAGACAAATGCCTCGACCGAAGAAACTCGAGGAGGTTTTGACTGACTTACCTCTCTCGAGCTTCCTCTTGCGCTCCTTCAAGGCTTTCGCTGTCATGCACATGCAGTCCTCACACTCCGAACAATGGTGCTCGACTCCCAAGCACCACAAGCAGATCCTGTGAGGATCCGTTATCGAGATTTTCTTTCCGCAGTCTCGACATTTTTTGAAGCCGGACCGCGGAGTCGTCGGTTCGGATGAAGAAGCCATCGAGAACAAGTTGGTTTTATCGAGTAAATATATGAGGTTTTATCTGACTGAACTGAGCAACGATATTCCGAGACCCCACGAAGCACAGAAAAATGGAACTGAGCAACGGACGCCGCGCGGGCTATTTATGGGCATGGTGACGTCGGCGCCGATACAATGGCTGTCGAGGGACATCGACTCAGCGGACGCGCAGCGCCCTCTACAGAGAAAAAAATTGTCTCCAGCTTGCTGGCCTCTGAAGTTATCAAAGATAAGGAATACGTCGGAGGACACAATCCCTTCGAAATGCCTGCTTCAACCGGCACGGACCTTCTCTGCACTTTGACTTGCTTTAGCTCTGCTTCTCTTGTCTCTTGGTCTGCTTCCTTCTTCACCGGCTCTCTTGTTGTGAAAGCGGCTACCATTTTTGAATGTCCCGCTCACCCGGACCACCTCAAAACAACTAGTCTGCATATTTGTGTTTCTCTTGATCCTTGTTAACTCCTTCTTCCTCTTATCAGTACTTGAGGCTTTCTGGGAGTTGGATTTAGTAAAATGTTTGGCATTCAACGTGATATTGTTTAGGATTTCTGGTCAAAGAACCATTAGACACAGGAGATGTTAAAGGAGTGTTGTGTGTATGTGGTAAGAATATTATCTTGCCTAGAGTGATTTTTAAGAAGGGTTTTTTGGGGTTTACAAAGGGAAAGACTTATAGAGTGACAAGAAGCAATCTTAAATGTAGAAATTATTCTTTAAGTAGGGATCAATACAGCATCCCTCCTGATGGGGTCACCACCTTACCCTGACAGCCTTCTCCTCTCACGTGATCCTCTCTCATAATACCACCCCCAGGTCAGGATCAGATAACAGCTGCCATCCCATGGCCACCAGGGAGGAGATCCTTGCCAGGGAATTAGTGATTACTGAAAAGGAATCATCACAGTGGACAACAATCGGGCTCTGTACGGATAAGAAAATGAGGCTAACAATGAGGGGGGGAATCGCCAGTCCAAGGACTTAGTTATGCCTTAAACCTTTGGTTCTAAGTGGACGATTCACTACAAAGTGCTTTTTTTAAAAATCTTCAGAAGGCATATTTAAAGGTTTGGCTTAGGTAAAGACTTAAGTATGATCCAAGAGTGATGCCAACTGTAACCATGGACCTAGTCAAGCTATTCACAAACCAATTTTCATAATTTGCCTCGATGACTGTTTGCTGTAGAGACGTGCATGTCAGCAACATGTGAGTCAGTACACCTCTCAGTACATCGCACAAACTGTGAGTGTACCTACCTAGGGCAAAAGTGGCCTCAGCATTGTGTAAAATTAGACCACCATAGCAAAAACCTTCCTGCTGCAGGCTTAAGTTTGCTTACACTACCAAACATTTAGGACAAGCATGTGTGGACAGGAACATCATGTTCCTGTCCGCACATCAAGTGACCTGCAAGCTATATGGTGCTTGCAGGTCACTTTTTGGGAGTTGGCCGAAAAGGAGGATAGCTTCCTCCAAAGAGCCATAACCGGCTATGTAAGGCCCTGTGATGGAGAATCCTTTTCAACAATGTCAACTGGCATGCATCTTTCTTCACCAATGGCCTCCCGTAGTCCTCCTTCACGCCTCATCAAGGGTCTACGCAGATACGACCACATTACCCCGGCCCTCATCGACCTTCACTGGCTCCCACTGCACCCATGAATCACCTTCAAGTCTTGATGCATCATATATAATGCAGTCGCCCTCAAGTCACCCAGCTACCTTGCAGAGAAACCCAGCATCTCTGGCGTACAGCGCACCACCTGAAGCCAAGAAATGTGCAGTCTTGAAATACACTGCTGCAAAAAGGACAGTACCAGAAAACAAGCCTGCTCCGACTATGCCCCAAGACTATGGAACCTCCTTTGTCAGAATCAGACTCACCCTCAAACAAATCAGAAAAGAACTCAAGATCCACTTCTTCAAGGAATCTCTCCGTCTCAACACCTAGGTCATCACATTGCCCCTCAAGCCACCTAATTTGCTAGATGCCGCCCGCCCCTCTCCTCCCAGCCACCCAGTACAGCTGTACTCCTCTGATTCCCACCACCGACTGTATATCTGTTCTGTTACCTCTGAAAAGCACTCAGTTATGCATCTGTACTGTTATATACCTCTGAAAAGCGCTCAGTTACGCATCTGTACTGTTGTATACCTCTGTAAAGCGCTCCATTGCTTCTCGAAGCCAGGTCCACGCTCAATAAAAACCATAATAATAATGGTGCAGGAAAAGTCAAGGAATCCATACTTTGACCATAATATTGTGGAAAGTAGAAAACTCTGCACACAAGTCCGAAGCACCGGTCCCAAAATCTGCATTAGGAGAGGTATCAAGGCAGCTAGCTGCACAAACCCTCATCCAGCTCCTCGAAATCAGGATCTTGTAGGGGCCCTCCTCTTAAATTTAAACCCAACCAATTCCATGACCTACTCCCAAACCTGACCAAAAACACTTTCAAACCTGGTTAAAAAAACCCTCCTGTAAACAGTAAAACGTTTAGGGGTGCCAGGCACAAATGACAGGGGGCCTGAAGAGGAGCTAGGTATGACGGATGCAGCACTGGAAGCACAGATGGTTGCAGAGCAGACAGTGGCACAGGCAAAGGTGCTGATTGCTCATTGTTGGCCAAAAGAGAGGAGATAAGCGGCTTCTGACTCGAATGTACAGTGAGAAGTGTTAGAATTGGGCCTGACCCAGGCACTTAGCTCAGAGCCATGCAGTGGAGATGGACAGACAATCTCAACATAAGTGTAATGAACAGACTCACTGGTGACGACACCAGAAGCAGAGAGAATGGGGTCTGCTTGAAAATGGCCATCGTAGCTGTTATGAAGATTTCCCATTTGGTCAAAGTGGAAGAGGATGTGGTAAACAGTACATGCTTACCACCAAGGTTGGTTTTGGTTTATCTATGGAGGGGGACTTAGGAATAGTAGTCCGGTGGTGCAGTTTCGTCAAGGAAGAGACAGATTGTGCTAGAGCGCAGTCTCTTTCGTCTACTCATAAGTTTAGGTGCTCACTGCTTGGGTTCTGCAACTGGCATTCCTGGGCAATAAAAATGCCTTGCACTAGTCAGGTTTGTATAGTGATGTAAAGATTGAGCAACATGCTAAGACTGCCTTAGGAGGCATAGATTTATAACAGCACTCTCTGTAGTATTTGTTTTGCATATGAAGCATTGCAAAACACCAATAAGGCACAGCTGTCAGATTGCATACAGAGAACTTAAGTTTTGAGAACTTAAAAAATGATATTACTGTTCAAAGTACAGTGGGGGTGACTGTTTCTTACGTCTTGAAAAGAAAATTCTGCACATAAATGCATAGACGCTTGTTGAAAGAATTACGGACAGGTAATATTCTTCCATTAGGCCTTCAATTTAAAAATGAGCCATGTCTATTTCTGGACAATACAGTATAGAAGGTTTCGTTCAGTCAAATTGCAACAACATGCAGTTGTAGCTTTAGTTCTAACAATTACCACTGCGCAAAAAGAAAACAACCTTTTTTTTTTTAAACATGGAATAGAACAGGCAGAACAAGCATTTAAGAATGATACTTTAATTATGCATGTTAAAGACAAACTAGACATGATAACTAAGCAAATTGAAGAATTTAAGCCCTTTCCTATTATATAAAAGATGGAAAACCAAAGAATAGATTTAGCAAGTTTGAAATATTATGACATGCATTACTTACCGTAATAGCATTTCTGATGATTGTATCTGCTTAGATTCACATGCTGTGCATATAGTCCAACATCTAGTGGTAACTGCAGAGAATCGCATCTTGTATCCAGAGGATCGAAAGGGGACATCGACTTGGGTGTGCCTGTAACACTATCCCTATCGTGACGTGTAGTGTACCCAAAATCCCTCATGCGTCGATGTCCTTCCGATTGCGTTTTTTCTCCCGTGAGGGAGCCTTATGACTATCATGAGTGAGTACAGAAAGAGAGAAGAAGTAGTAAAATGTCTATGTTCCTTCTATCCGAGCGGGGAGGAAGGGTGGGTGCATGTGAATCTAAGCAGATACAATCCTCAGAAATGCTATTACGGTAAGTAATGCATGTCTTCCGATGCTTGTGAATCTGCTTAGAATCACATACTGTGCATTGACTAGCGAGCAGTACACGGAGTTGGTGGTGGGATGTGAGAAGGAACAGTAGTGAAAAGATGTTTTATTACTGCTTATCCCACCTGAGAATCAGACCTAGAGTGAGTGTCTAAGCAATAGTGTTTTGTAAAGGTGTACACAGAACTCCAGGTTGCCGCTTTACAAATGGACTGGAGAGGAACATTTGCAATGAATGCTATGGAAGCCCCAGTGCCTCGAGTAGAGTGTGCTCTAGGCTTGAAGGGCAGATCTCTCTTGGCAATAGTGTAGCAGTGTGAGATACAATTGACAATCCACCTTGAGATGGCTGATTCAGAGACTGAAACGAAGAACTGGTTTGTCTTCCTTAGTGGTTTAGTTATTTCCAGATGTTTCATGACTGCCCTGCACACATACAGTGTGTGTAGGCTTCTTTCTGCCACGTTAGTGGGGTTCTGGAAGAAAGTTGGTAATTCTATTGACTGGTTTACATGGAACTTAGAAATAAATTTGGGCGCAAACCGAGGGTGAGTGCGCAGAACCACCTTATCTCTGAATTGTGACAAAAGGGTCTAGAATTGAAAGGGCCTGTAGTTCACTGACTCTCCTTATCGAACTGACAGCCACTAGGAAGGTGGTCTTGTAAGTAAGAGCTATGAGACTTGCCTTATGCATAGGTTCACAGGTAGACCCCATAAATCTGGTTAATACCACGTTCAGGTCCCACCCGGAAGCCAGGTTAGAAATGGGGGGATGAATTATATTAACCCCTTCCATGAAAGCTTTAATAAATGGGATCTTCCACCACAACACTTTACGTTGGGACATGGTGGAAGGCTGAGAATGCAGCTAAGTGAACCTTCAGGGAGTTAAATACCAGACCTGAGTCTAGTGAGTCAGGTATAACACAATATGTGTAGAAGAGCAGTCAATGGGATGGATGCTCTTGGAATTTCACCAGATGACGAAGCGTTTCCATTTATTGGAGGAGCAATGTCTGGTGTTAGGCTTTCTTGCTTCTCTAAGTATATCCATGCATCTCTGAGGAAGTTGGAGATGCCCGAACTCTATGATCTCAGGAGCCAGGCCGCTAAGTTGAGAGTCTGCAGGCATGGATGAAGTGTTTTCCCCCTTGTCCCGAGATAGCATGTTGTATGGGCAAGGTAGTTTCAGAGGAGAGGGAGAAATCTCCATCAGATAGGAGAACCAGGGTTGGCCTGCCCACATGGGGGCCACTAATATATGGTCACTGGTGCATCTTGTGCACAATCTTGTTGAATAGGTGTGTCGGGGGAGGGGGGGCTGCGGGGAACGCATAAACAAATTTCCCTGACCATGTTATCCAGAGACCGTTCCCCTTGGATCGGTTCTGAGGGTACCTTGAGGCGTGGTCTGGGCATTTTGAGTTCTCCTGAGTTGTGAACAAGTCGATCTCTGGTAAGCCCCATTGAGGGAAAACGTTGGAGACAATGTCTTTGTGTAGTCACCATTCGTACTCTAAGGGCAACGGGATGTCTCTGCTGAGCACGTCTGCCAGAAGATTGAGTTCTCCTGGAACGTGTGGAGACAACAGAAACATCTTGTGTTTGAGAGCCCATTTCCAAATGTCCTGTGACAGTTTGGACAGCCCTGGAGAGTGAGTGCCCACTTGCTTGTTCAGGTAGTATATGGCTGTGGTGCTGTCTGTGAGGATCAGTACTGTCTTTCCCTGCAACTGTTTCTGAAAGGCCTTCAGTGCTTTGAATACCGCTAACAGTTCCAACAGGTTTATGTGGATGGATGCTAATGCTGGGGAACCAAACACTGTGCGCCGTCTGTTGAAGGAGGCGAGCCCTCCACCCTGTGAGAGATGCGTCCGTCGTGAGTGGCTTCTACTGCGGGGGGGGTGTGAAGGTCTTCCCCTTCAAGAGGTTTTCCCTCGACCACCACTGCAAAGGGAGAACGAGGGCTGCCGAGACAACCACTAGATCATCCCATTGTCTGCTGGCCTGACACCACTGGCTGTTGAGTGACTCTTGCATGGGGCGCATGCGCAAACGTGCGTGAAGAACAAAGTAAATGGAGGATGCCATCATCCCTAAGAATCGCATGGCCTTGCGTACCATCACCTCTCGACTGGCTACATACTGAGGGACGTGAAACAGCATGTTTTGAGCCCTCTCCTTGAAGGGGAAGACAAGGCAGTCTCCTGTCCGAATTAGAGGCCCCAAAAACTGCTCGACTTGGCTGCAGGGTCTAGGCTGGATTTCTTCTCATTTATGGAGAATCCCAGACTGAATAAGAGGTCTATCGTCTTTTGAGTGTTCGACAGGCATGTTCCGTAGGAGTCCCCTGTTATGAGCCAGTCGTCGAGGTAAGGATAAACTAGGATGGATTGCAGGTTCGCAGGTGTGCTGCTGTAACTGCCAGTACCTTTGTAAACACCCTTGGGGCTGAGGCAGTGCGGAAAGGAAGGACCTTGAACGGATGGTGTTTGTCCTCTTTCATGATCCTTAGGTATTTCCTGTGTGCCGGCAACAAAGAAATCTGAAAGTATGCATCTTTCATGTCCAATGCTGCCATGTAATCCCCCAGCGTCAGTAGGGGAATTACCTCTTGCAGCATTACCATGCAAAACCTTTGGGGTTTGACAAATTTGTTCGCTGGGCACAACTCTAGCACAGGGCGCTTGATGAGATCCTTTTTGGGTACAAGGAAGTACACTGAATAAATACCCTTGTTTACCTGCAGAACGGGGCCGACTTTGATTGCGCTTTTTTCCTGCAGGATCTCGACCTATTGCAGCAGGATCTTCAGGTGTTCCGGTGTGAGGCGCCTGGACTTTGGAGGTCTGAATCGATGTGGCTGGCTGAACTCGATGCAATAACCGTGAGTGACGATCTTGAGCACCCACTGGTTTGTGGTAATCCCCTCCCATGCGTGCAGGAATGATGTTATACGTCCCCCGACCGGGTATGTGTCAGGGTTCCATTGTATGCCCCGTCGGATAATCAGAGGAGGAGTTCACGTAATAGCAAACTGTCTAGTAAACCCAGGGGAACTACCGTTTTTGGGTCCAAATTGAGAGATTCTGCTATGACTCAGACCCGTTCTCCCTTGTTTCTTGCACGTCCTTTTGCAGAACGCTATGGGTTACCGTGGAAACGCTGGCAGCCATGGTATTCGCTTAGACGCTCAGGTCTACGGCGCCGACCCGTGCGTAAGGTCAGGTGACCTGTATTTAAGCCGCACCTTCGCGCACGGCGGCGCTTCTGAATTTGTCTAATTCCAAAGCTTCTTACCTCGTATCTTGTTCTCTTGGCTTCTTGTATCCCCGGCCCGTCTTGTTACCTGCATTACTTCCTCCTTGTCATTGCTACCAAGTCTTACCTGCTCATACCCGACCTGGAACGGCCACGGACTGCACTCGTCTGAATCCTCAAGTCATACCTGCTCATACTTGACCTGGAACGGCCACGGACTGCATTTGTCTATCCATCCAAGTCTTACCTGCTCTTACCAAAACCGGAACGTCCATGGATTGCAACTTCTTCATCCCACAAGCCTTACCTGTGTCAAATCTTCTTTCTGGAACTGCCAAAAGACTTTTTCGGACATTCAGGATTAGCGCGCATCGGTGCAAGGACCAAAGGACATTGGCGCAGGATTTAAAGAACAGCAGCGCAACGGCGCCAGGATCAATGAACTTTTTAGGCTTCCTCGTGCCAGCGGGTATAGGAAAACCAAAGACATTGTGTTTCCCAGACTGCCAACTCATTTCCCACATTTCTGCAGCAACTATCCAGGACACTCATTTGTTAAGCACAAGACTATCATTTATTCCTTCCTTGTTATTCCTCTACTCTTGGTAATAGTCCCTTTTTGCTTTCAGGGTACTCACTAATCTAACTTGGAACATTCGGTCCCAGTCTGATTTTCTTGTTTTGTGAGTATCAGTTCAGTATCTTGCTTTGGAGTTCCCATTGCATTTAGCTTCATTTTAATGCCCGATTAATTTTCTTGCAGCCAGCTGTTGGAGTACCAGGGTGTACCTTATTTTAGGCAGTACTCACCTCAAACTGTCCATATGTACACTTGAGGGGTATATTGTCAGAAAGCCTAAATTGCACCACGACGTGTCAAGCCACCACTACTATATTGCGCTCCTGGATCCTGACAGTATGCATGGGAGGGGATCTGGATTAGAGAGCCATTTCTGACTGGAGGCCAGGGAGCCTCTGGGGGTGGCATTGCGACCCCTTCCTTTCCTACGGCGTTGCCCTCTGGGTGGATATGGGTTTGAGGAGGCAGATCCCTGTACTGAGGACCAATTGTTACATGAGCCATATTGATAATGTGGGGAACGAGAATAGGACTGCCCACGAAAGGAGCAGCGAGAACTTCCCCCCTCTCTGTTGAAAGGGTCTTTGAGTGATTTGATTCAAAGTCTTCAGAGTCTCGTGTTCCTTCTTGGCAGTTTCCAATGCCTCATCAATGGCTTTGCCAAACAGGTTAGAGTCTTCAACCGGTTTGTTGATTAGCAACTCTTGAGTCTCTGGTTTGAACCCCAAGTTCTTCAACCAGGCATGACGTTTCAACAGGGTACCCTGGGCTAAAGTTCTCCCTGCTGTCTCAGCAGCATCTAAGGTGTTTTTGAGGATTTTATGGTTTACTTGCTTACCCTCTGATACAATTGTAAGCAGGCGAGAACGCACTGGTTCAGGGACCTCCTGTAGGTCCTCCTGCAGCAAGCTCCATTGGACATCAGAATAGCTGGCCAACAGCATGGTGTTGTTGGCTATCCGGGTGGAATATGCTGCCGCAGTAGTGATGCTCTTCCCAAGAGCATACCATTTTTTACATTCTTTGTCCAGCGGTGCCTCTCCTGTGGACAAGGGGACCCCTGCCCTTTTACTTGTCGTCGTGACCACAAGAGAATCTGGGGTGGCATGACCCCTAATATATAGGGGGTCAGAAGGGGAGGGCGAAAATGTTTTTACACCCGTGGGTTAACGGCCTTGGTTTGAGAAGGTGTTAAGGAAGGGGCAATGCGCTTTTTGATGGAATTAAGTAAAGGGATAGCCTGGCTGGCAGGAGGCTTCTCCTTTAAAATGTCTTCCACGAAATTTGAATCTAGCACTGCCTATTGCGTGGCTATCTGGAAGTGTTCAGCTGCCTTTTTCAGAATGGCGTTAAAACGCCATCTGGTTATCTACAGGTGAAACCTGACGACAGAGGTCCGTACATATGGTATCAGGGTCCGGGGTATGGGGAGGGGACAGCCAAGGCGGGTAATCCACCTGCTGGTCATCCCCCCAATCCTGTATCTGATCAGTGGGATCCTCAAAGGGATCATCCTCCTGTAAATAAGGGTCAAGATCTGTAAGGTCAAAGACCTCCTCATGGAGTTCGCAAGATGTTTTCTGGAATTTGGCCATTGCAGGGTAAAGGTCGTCTTCACTAGGCCTTTTAGGAGTGAATCTCTCAGAGAAGTCAACAAATTTAGCCAGCCTATCAATACATCCTTCATATTTTTCCCTCGTTCATGGAGATGAACCAGAAGGGTCCAGAGGGGGAAAGGGCTCCTCCTGTGGATTTTCCTGCCTAGGATGGCAAGATTTGTCAAGGAGGGTCCTAGATAAGGACTTGGGACTTTCAGATTAACCCTCCCGCTCTTCCTGGCGTTTAGATGTGTTTTTCGATGTATCTTTAGAGCTGTCCCTTTGCTGTCTGCTGAAACGATCTTAGCGAGACTCTCGCTGATGTTCGGCATCATCGGGAGGGGGTTAGGCTGTTTAGATGGTTGCGCCGTAGACTTCGACGCAGCCGGAGCTTTATGCATCGGCGCGCTCTTAGGAGGTGACTCGATGGCCTGGATTTTCGGTGCTGGCACCCTTACTTGTAGAATGCCCGGAAGCATGCCACTGACGTGGTTGCAGGAGGGATGCCGATCACGCGAATTGGCAGGTGCCGCGGAAGAACTCGACGTACCCGTTGGCGCCTTGACCCGCTTCGACTGATCCGCCGAGGTGGTACCGGGAGTTGTGTGCTTGTGTCTATGGATATTGTGTGCATCCCTGTCGCCGGGGTGTACATTCCTCATAGCAGGACTATCGTCGTGCCTGGTGGGGCCGGGGATGGACGTTGTGGAGTGCAAGTGCTCCGATGTGAGGTCAATGATAGCCCTATCAGAGCCATTGCCGTTGCTTAGCTCCTCAACACTTTCGTCAGCGGGGGAGCTACCCTCGGCCTGCGACATGGCGTAGGCCGCCCACAGCTTCACTCGACGCTCGTTGATCGTCTTAGGACGTAGGAGCTGGCAATACCGACAGGACGTCTCGTAGTGATTGAGCGGGAGACACCTATTGCACCGATGGTGCGCATCTTTCCAGGGGTATTTTCCCTTACAGGAAGGGCAACATTTCAATGGTGTCCTTTCCACAGCTCAGGTGTGTGAAAGCAACGGCAAAACCAAAAGGGCAAAGAGAGGGGAGAAGGAAAGCCATTCTTGAAAAAAAAAGAAACCCCCAGACCCCACTCTCCCTACTGTATAAGCCAGCCACAAAGTCTGTTCTTTCGCTGTCTTCGGGGGCGTTTAGGAAGTAATCGTTGAAGAGGGGACAAATTATATATAAAAGACCGGAGGTCGGGAAGTATAACAATTTTGCAATAAGTAAGAGCTCTGCATAAGGCGACCAGCTAGCTGGGCGGAAAAAACAATCTAAGGGACCTCGACGCATGAGGGATTTTGGGTACACTATACGTCACGTTAAGGATACTGTTACAGGCACGCCCATGCCGACGTCCCCTTTCGATCCTCGGAAGACAAGATGCAATACTCTGCGGTTACTAGATGTCAGACTATATGCACAGCATGTGATTCTAAGCAGATTCACATGAATCAGAAATAGTATATCCGTATCTGACTGAAGACTTTATTCCAAAACCCATAAGGAATAGCACCATCGTTAATCCAGGTCGAGGAGCAAAATCATCAAAGAAGCGTTACCTTTTCCGATACATCCTCCTCATATTCAGATTTAGAACAAAATAGTCCTTCTACATTGAACTATGATACTTGTAGTGGCAGAATTAACACCACACTTCTTTTAATGTTTTTTCTAGAAGAGGCCAGTATCTAAATAGGGGTAGAACATGGGGCAGTTCACGTGGACCTCCAACCCAGATGCCAGATGTACAACACAGAATTTCCAGGACAACAAGGGGAATATATGACCTGAAGAAGAGCATATCAGAGATAAATGAGACAGCGCCAAACACATCTATTTTAGGGACTGTCATTTTCCCCCCGAGTCAAGTTCCTCCAGATTTACAACCAGAGACTGAAATTCGACAATTTCTTAAGAAGATCTGATTGAAGTTGTTTTTGATGATCTGCAACCTGTAGATCTCCAGATGTGTTGGTCTTCAGCCCCCATGCGCCCTTACTATTCATTATTCTGGGCAGGGCTGATGGGACTAGGAGATAAACATCAAGAAAGCCAAAGGTTGCAGGACCCCTGATCTACGACAAGGAGACAGTGGGCCTCATTACAAGTCCGGCGGTATCCCTGCCAGTGTTACCGGCTGGTTGTCGCCGGACTTGCAATATTTACCAGCGCCTGGCTTGCCAGTAACACTGGGGTATTACAACCCTGGCGTTCCAGAAGTCAGGCGCTGGTAAATCCCCATTCCCATTGAGTTCCATAGGACTCAATGGGAATGGGGTCCACGGAAGCATTGGCACCATTAATAACAGTGCCGGAGCTTCCGTGAAACTCTGCGGGTGAGTGCCGTTCCACCCGCCAGGTCTGACACTGACGGGTGGGACGGCACCCGCCCGCAGAGTTGTACTATGCCGGTCCGGAAACACTGGCGCCGGTACACTTACCGGCGCCAGTGTTTCCAGACCAGCATAGTTATAATGAGGCCCAGTGAATCAACTGTGAATGAATTAAGAGTTATATCCTAGTTATAATGAACAAATAAAGATATGCAGAAAGAAGTATTAACGTTTGAACCAGTAGCAACTAAAGAACTTTCTTTAAATAGGCTTATTAAATATAACCTCATCAAACCAGAAAATGTGGCCTTACAAAGAGTGAACACAGCCACATTGTTCATCAATATATGGTAAGTGTGGCAGGATATTAATTTTAGCAACCATCAAATATAATTATGCACTGAGGCAACTGTGTAACACTTAACATTACATTTAGTTACAGAAAGACCCCATAAAAGATATACAAAAGGCGATGCATATATCACAGAAGTAGCCTATCATGAAGGCATGTTAAATTCAGAGGAATTCACTTGCTTGAATTCTAAAAATCCAAGCTTTCCAGTGTTTGATCTTTTACCATAACTGCATAAATTCCAAACAGAGCCACTAGGGAGACCAACAGTTTCTGCTTGTGTTCAGTTTTCGAAACTGTTGCAAAATATGTTGACAATTTCATTAAGCCATTATAGATTTTGAGACCGTGTTAGCTGAAAGATTCGAGAGATGCAATCACTCTAGATGAGGGTTCAGATTTAAACTCCAAAAGAGATTGGCTTGTTACTCTGGATATAGAGGAATTATATACCAATATACCGCAAAGGGACGCACTGGAAAGTCTTAACTCTAGACCTATTCCTCATGTAGTATCTACTAACTTCTAAGTGATTTGGCTACTGTAGCGCTACAAGAAAATTACTTTGTATTTAAAGGTATGTACTAAGCAAATGAAAGTAACATCTATGGGGGCAGCTTTTGCTTTCAGTTTAGCCAGCCTGTTTATAGAAACATTTTAATGCCAATATATTTGTAAAGAAGACAACATTTTTCCATCATCTATAAAATTGTATTGCTGTTTCATTGATGACTTTCTCCTTATATGGAGTAATGTCTTGATGCAATGGAAATCATTTTGGTCTTGGATTAACACGTTAGATGCAAATCTTAAATTTACTTAAATTTACTGAAAAAGAAATACAGTTCTTGGATCTTCTGTTTAAAGAATCACATGGCTAATTTGGGGTGACTTTGTACCGTAAATCTACAGATGGAAACACCATCCTTCATTTTTACAATCAAAATCCAGTTAGTCTATATAAGATCATCCCATTTAATCAATTTCTACACGCTTGAAGAAACTGTACTGCTCTCACTTTTACAACTAGGCTGACATTATTACATTTAGACTTTCTAAGCGAGATAACCAAAACAATTGCTCAAACGATCGTTAAAAAGGGCACATTTTATGAAGGACAAAGCCTTCTGTTGCAAAATATAATGCCAAACAAAATCGACTGATGTGTGCAATGACTTTCTGCCCATACAGTAACAAGGTACGGAATATCATTTTACGAAATTGGCCTGCCCTGCAGGCATATGATCCTGATTTACCAAACCATTTTTACCTTCAAAAAGGGTGTTAACCTGAGACAATCTTTGGTACACTCTTTATCTAAAGAAGAGAAAAAACTATTTTGACCTATGCACCCAATTGGGTCTAGAGCTTGTGAGAGGTCATATATGTAGCAAATGTTCTTTCTGAAAATCGACTCACAGAACTACAGAATTTAACTTTGCAGGAAAACTGTGGAATCTTAACAACACCAACTGTAAATCTGAAAATGTCATACATTATTTTGTGTCCCGGTCACAAATGTAATGTAGGGAAAACACAATGACCAGTACATTCGACAATAAACAAACATGGTTCCAGGATTAAACATTCTGTCTTATCGGGGCCCCTAGTATATCATTTCCAAAAGTACAAACATAATCAGGATGACATTAGATTGTGCTAGAAAAGGTTATGTTAGATATCGGAGGTGGCTCCATAGAACAGAAACTGATACAATGTGAACAATCCTGCATTAATAACCCAAAGGCAAATTTTGAGGGGCTGAAGGATCTATTATAATGGCAATCATTAATCTGAATATTTTTCCAGACCTTTAATAATGCATTCATTCTAGTGTTATTCCACTATGTATGGTATATATGATATTCATATAAATAATGTACATAATCCAGCTAAATAAAGTTCCAAGCTGTGCAAGAGTCAGGTTACATGCACACATTATTAGCCATGAGACAGTCACAAAGCGTAAATCTCAAAATTGAGTCCAGTGATTTAAGCCTTTGTAGCAACATAGACACATAGTCACTATTGACAGTTTTACAGACCAGTTATTATATCGATGTGATTAAGTTGCTGCAAAAATAGAAGTAATTATGTTGATTTCATTTCAGCATTCAAGCACTAGAACAAAATGACACATTGAAACCTTAGGTGCATGGTCTATTTGTTGAAGTCGGCCTTGCATCACGTGACCCTGTGACAATGTAAGCTAAGCTCTGCAGCGCTCTGGTCATTGAATGCAAGGCTATATGTCTTAAAAGTTAACAGAGGTTAGTGTCCACATCCGCCAAATGCTATTACCACACCTGAATAAACGGCATAGCTTTATCAGCAATGGTAAGCATTGCTAAATATATTAGACCTAATACTACACTAAAAACTGTGATTAGGATGACCAGAATACCTTGTATTTGATTGTAGATGTCCAAAAAACGTCTGTGAATAAATTGTCAGTGACTAATTTCGTTAACTACTATTGCAGCTAACCTTAATGACGGTGATAATTCTACTCCTCACACTTAAAAACAGGTAATAATACAATTTATTAATATTTTTTTTAATATGACTAAGACGATCCAAGATGATTTTTGTTTAAGATAAAAATGATAGTGGGCTCACTCTTAAGTTTTCTCTCTCTGTCAGAATGACGCCAAATCGTTGTTGTCTGGCTATCTCATTTAGATCAGCTATTAGTTTAAACTAATACACTCCAAATTGAAAAATAATTTACAATAAATGTGGTGGTAGTGAATGAATGCTGTGTAATCCAATTGACGTAAATAGATGGCCCAAGTGGTTGACTGTTGCCTCATTGTATCAATAAGTGGTTACTAAAGCTAAATCAGCTACGTGTTCTGATAGCAGGACAATTGTAGGCTAGTTGGCACGGTTAATTTGCTTTTAAAGGTCTAGGCTCATCTGTTAAAATGTTTAGATTTGTGTAATGTTGTATTGGAATGTATTGACTTGGCCATATGACATATGATTAAAGATGTATACAAAAGATGTATATGATTAAATCTGACCACTGCTAAATAGTTTGCCTTTACATAGATGCATTTCCCAGGCCAAGAGGGCTTTATAGGTAACTTTTAATTTGGTATATCTTAACTATTCTGCACGGTGAATTGTGCTTATTTATTACGCTTAATTTCCAAGCTCTTCGTGAATAGACGGTTATCTCTGGTGTGTTACCCATGATATAGTGATGATGGGCATCTGGCACAATCAACAAAATTAGAAGTCTGCAAGGGAGACAGTAAAATGATGGATAGAAGCAAAGTGTTTATTGCAGAGCTAGCACACACAATAAAACAGTATAAAAGGAGCTCTTCCCATCTACTGTGGATGCCACTCCCACTGCCAATGATGCTGGGACAGCTACTGTGGAAACAAGTCCAGGGTGACCCTGGGGATATTTCAAAAGACCAGGAATTTCTGACAAGGCATAATTTATGAAAGGATTAATTATGCAAGCAGTTCGGTTTTAAGTGGAAAAGGCATCACACCCTACTTTCAGTGACTAACCCTTACAAATGGGCAATGTTGTATGATTCTATCTATCCAAATATGCTTGCAGTGAGAAAGCAGTAGAAGAGACAAGTCCTCCAGGATATCACACCCTTATTCCTGCCACCTCAGGCTAGTTTATTGAACAGGCAATCAGATTAGCATCCGAGCCAAAGGTATGGGACCTGAATGTTGCAGTTCTCCCGCTTCAGGGTAGAAAGGCAATCTAAACAGCTTTGAGCTAAGATGTCACCAGGTGGTTGCAGAAAGTGTGCAGTGACAATGTCACCTTCCTTGCAAGGTGGAACAGGGGGCCAGGCCCCACCACCTGCTACATGGGGCACGCCACCCAGCTGTAAAGCAGACATAGGCCCCTTTACGGGTAAACCTGCAGTGTCAAGACACATGCCAATAAAAAGGGAAATACAGATGTAGGATACAGTGAATTTGAGTTGCTACTAGGGCACACTACACAGAAATGTTTAACACTACTGCAGCAAGTGAAGAGGGAAGCGTGGAGGAAACCAAAGACATGCAAGTAATATTTGAAGGCTGTCTGTGATCAGGTAAAATGAAGCATAATCTACTTAACTGCACCTGAATAGGGAAATCTATTAGGTGTCCACCAATCCTGCAGGGGAACAATCCAGAACGCCAACTACAGAACATTTGGGAAATCCGACCCAAAGCGAGGAGCTGGTTGGGAAAGAAGCTTCCTAGCAGAGGGAAGCAGTATGAGGAATTGGAGTAGCAAAGTAGTCAACAGTGCAAAGTTGTGGAGAGCCGAAGAGGTAGGAGGAGGTGTGGAGAGAGTTGGAGGTGCACTGTATGGAGTAGGAGGCGGTAAACGGGTAGAGAGTGAGAGTAGAAGGTGCAGCAGATAGCAGTGCAGAGTGAACAGGAGGATTATCAGATCAAGGAAGAGGGGAGAGTATAGAAGAGGTAGGAGGTGAATAGGGTCACATAGGTGGGGATGATCAAGAAGGGGTGAGCACAGTAAAGATTGGAGGTGGAGGGCACTCAAAGAGGGTATAGTACATGAGGTTGGAGGTGAAGATCAAAGAGGTGGAGCGGAGTGCACAGTGACAGTTGAAAGGAGAGATCAAGAAGGGAGAGAGCAGCAGAGGGTAGAGGACGAAAAGATGGGGATTGGCTGAGAGAACAACTGGAGTTAAGGAGATCTGGGGAGGAAGGAAAACCCATTGTTGGAAGAGTGGAGAAAAGCAGGGCACCAACCGGAAGAATGATGCGAACGTCAAGGGCAAGTGACAGGTAGACAAACCAGCAATGGCCTCTCAAAGTTGTCTCGAGAAAATGGGAGGAGCAGCACGCTTTTGACAGAATGGCAAGGAGGATAGTAAATCACTAGCTAGAGGATCACAGGGACGATTTAGAAACAATCCACCAGGCACAGGTGAGTTTTGGCAATAAGAGTGAAGATCAGCTGGATACCAGGATCACAATGCTCAGAAAAAGAGGAAAAGTAGGCACTAGGAATGCACTCAGTAGCCTACCTGGCTGACCACTGCTCTGGGCGACACCAGAGACCTTGTTCCTAGACAACCTAGAACTGCAATACAAATGTCTGCAACACGCTAGTTACTATCCTACGGGAGGCCAGCAGATAATCAACCCACCATGAATCAGGAATAGGCACAAAGGAGAAAAGTTGAACTTAAGAGAGTGAGTGACTGCAGGAAAAGACCCAGCAAAAAGAAAGTGTGTGTACTCAACCTTGTATTCTTTCTGTGGCGCAAACGGGAGCAACCTATAAACTGACTTGAATCTTTGAAAACCCACGCCTGCCACACCAGAACCAGAAAAAGTGATACCTACAGCCCATAAACCTTACTACCAGAAAGCAAGCCAGCAACACCGCCCCAGTAAATGTTGTAAAACACTGAATGCCCAGGTACAGCACTCCCAGGAAAGGGAACCTTGGAGACATTATATTTTCTTATTCAAGGCATCCTGACCAGAGACTTGTCCAGGTCTTATAGAAAAGGGTGGCTGGGGTGAAGTATTTCTGAGGCTGCTCTTAGTTTGTTATTTTCTTACCATAACAAAAAATTCCTTATTAAGATGCACTTTGTATGTGAAATCGAATGAGGCCCTTATTTCGTGAACACTATTTGTTGTCTGGTCATGGTTTTCCCATGTCCGCATGAAAGTGCTGAGAAAG
This sequence comes from Ambystoma mexicanum, assembly GCF_040938575.1. NCBI lineage: Eukaryota > Metazoa > Chordata > Amphibia > Caudata > Ambystomatidae > Ambystoma > Ambystoma mexicanum. Next base: position 237,310,806 of record NC_090928.1, on the reverse strand, counting down.
TAAAACATTAATATGCCGTCTATTTTATTCACATGGTAATGAGGAGAGAGAAATGTGAAGATATTTTACTGCAAGTAAACTTGCATTGTTGTTGCACACAGCCCTTGTAACTGAACACACCCCTAGAACAACAACATTACCAAATTAAGTATAACACACCTGGAAAAGGTAATTTTCTTGACTAGGTCACTGACTGTATTTTTTAATGTTTTGTTAAAAATCCATAAAAGACAACTAGGAGTTTGCAGATGAATAAATACAAAAGAATGCATATACAAAGCATCTAAATACAAAACACGCTGCAATATATAAACACAATATATGCTACGGCACAAGTTCCGATCCTTTAAATCGAAACTTTAAATAAAAACATTTGCAGAAATAGATTTCTCAGGTGCTTTGCATTTTAACAATATTCTTGTTCGGGGATCATTCAACATTTTCATACAAAGTACAAAGAGCATACCTTCATACATTTCTCTCGAGGATTCCACAAACATTCATAAACGCATACATCGGAAATAATACCATAGCTGTAAACATTGCACTGCATTGTTACAAAAACAGAAACTTTATACATACATTGATCTTTAAATTAAATGACGAGGAAAACAGACAGTTTTTACTTTAACCAAAACATCAACGTAGTACTATTCATAATTTTGTAGGGCTTAAGTGTACATTGCTCATGAAACAGGTTATCCCCTGCCTGTGCAGAAGATTTTTAATTGTCTCTCCAACGCTGAAAATGTTAAATGATCCCTTATGCACGTCACCTTTTTTTCAATATACAACATAGAATAAAATAGCTTTAAAAGAGGATTTCAAAAACAGTTTGTGTCGGTAGCAATACCATATGATATACATATATTTTACACACGGAATACATATTGAATTGATTACATTTCTAAAAAAGTCAAGCCTCCCATGAATTGCATCCTAAAGGAATTCAAAATGTGTGTACACACTAATATGTCTTGGGTGTGTGTGTGATTGATATACAAACACACATTTGGGACAAATGTATCCTCAACACATTGTTATGGTGAATAACTCCAATAAATCTGACATTACAATTTTTACCTAGCAGAACAATATGGCACAAGCAATACATGCATCAGTGGACTGTAATGTTTTCATGCTCTTTTAAGGAAGTAACTGAACAGCTCATTTGCATCTCTGCCTCTTATGTTGAGGAAAGACCCTTAACTGGTACTTACCTGCAAGCATAGGTCTTCATAAATAGGATCATGTTCTCAGTCTTTAGAAAAAGCTTTGCAGTGTGGGGAATTCCAGATAACCACTTTGGAAAATATACTATAAACCTATTTTACTTAATGTTTGTGTTAAACTTTTCTTAAAAGATTTAACCTAGCGGCTTACTGCCTCTCCCCACCTCCCAAAGCAACATGTATATAAACACCTTTTGGCAAACAAGACCACTTATTTGGGCATATTGATGTCCAACAGGCTCTCTCAAAGGATTCAATGCACTTTGTAACAGCTGTGGTTCTATGGACTAAACAGAACGTCTGCTCCTATAAGATTTGAGTTTGACTGCAGGGCACACTCAATTAAGCAGTTTCAGTTACAATTTGAGATTAAAAATTAAAACAATTCAGTTTTCTATGAAAAGTGGTTGTGCAGTGGTAGTATGGTATGAACATATTTAAGAAGCTCATGAAAGAGGACAACAGTTACAGGTAAGTAACTTTCCCTTCTTCATGGTATATCATTTTGAATAAATTAGCAAGGGTATCAACAAACTTATTAAGGAGAAGGGTGATATAAGAGGAAGGGAACCAGTAGCCCAAATAGAATTGAGAGGATGGCAATTGAAAACTTAACCTAGGAGCACTTTTTTTTTAAAAACCAATATTTCCTTAAGTGGGAATATTTTCCCGAGACACTGATCTCCGGAGAAGATTTGAGGCGATTTCAAATTGCATTCATGAGAATATTCTCTAAAAACAATTCTGTGGTAGCTTGAAAGTTAAAGATTGAGTTCTAAGTTGTCTGGTAAAATAATTTAATTTCCCAGATCACAATGAACAGATGAGGATTCATCCTGAAATAGACTGCTAACATAGCAGTTGGTCATGTAATGCTCTGTGCTTAAACAATTGTTCCAACATAGATCATTCTTTGATTATATCTATGAAATACTTCAATAACCTTCATAAGAAGGCTTGTATCCAATTCATCTGCAGAAGTCTGAGAACATAAAAATAGTAAAAGGACTGATTACTGACAAATCAGAAATAACCGTAGTAATTTCTACCCTCAAATCCATAGATCTATTACTGGTTCTGACAAGAGACATATGTCGCTGGTTTTGGCAAAGGTTCTGAACAACATTGCATAAAAGTGTAGGCCCAGCTACTCAGAATAACTGTAAAGCTCAAGGGTATGTTATATGCCTTACATATCAGAATGACGACTTGGGTATGAAAAGCACAAAACAAGAATACAACAATACAATGGTATGCTAGAGAGTACATTTTCTTTAAAATCATGACAAGGTTTGTTGGAATGCCATTGTAATTCCGATCAGAGCAGAACCAAACCACACAAAAATTGACAACTGGTCGAAATGTATCTATTTTGATGTGGAGGGGACCAAGTGAGACAAATGCCATGAAAGCATAACCAAGTATAGCATCCACTATGACCATGTAGAAACACCATATTGAGAAGACTGAAGAAGTGAAAGGGAAAATAAAAATGGAAGGAAAACAATCATAATACATGTAAAATTACTTTTTTTTCTCATTGGAAAAAATGAATGGCGCATTTACAATGACAACCTACACTACAGAAAATGTAAAAAGCAAATCAATAAGTGCACGGAAAACTACTTAAACAGTTAAAAGAATATGAGGTTCAAATACAGGAACGCAGAATCTGCTAAAACCTTTTGAACAGCTCCAGTAAAATCAGATGATCTTAATGACGACAACCAGGTTATAATTCACTGAGGCATACCTCCTAGAATAGCTAGGCCATTGGAACGATAAAGAAAGAAGCTTGAATTGAATTCCTCTCAGAGACTATAACAGCTGAATGTCTGATTGTCAGTAAACATAACTGCAGACCTTAGCTTTCAAAGAAAGATGTTGCAAATATTTTTTTCACAACCCAATAAAAGACTTCAAAGGCAGAAAGGGGACTTGAATGCCTGAGAAAATATGTTACGGAATCCTCTGGTTTATTTCACAACCTGTATGCATTCAAGGGAGTTTCCGAAAAACCTAAAAAAATAAAATTTCAGAAGCTAATCCATCAAGTTGTGCATCGTGTAAGGTGATACCCGATTCATTGCATAGATGCTTATATATCTAGGCGCCATCCATAGAGTAGGCGCCATCCACAGAGTAATAGGTTAAAACACGCAAAATGGTATTTTCGTGCAGTTTTTTAAAAGTATCTTGTAAACTGGATGTAAAGGTAGCGGAACTAGGGAATCAAAGCTATTACTAATCGAGTTTCACACTTCAAACCGTTTTATTCTGGCGGTATGCCAAACATTTTAAGCACTAACAAATGTGGGTCTGTGCATATTCTTTTGGCAGGATGCTGCTTTAACAGTCCATTTTCCCATTTTAAAATCTTGGAAGATATCTTATTGGTGGGAACATCTAAAGTCCTACTCAAATTATCTCTACCTTGAGCAGCCTTGCTTCTTGATGAAGTGTAGCATGGCTGTATTGGCACCTGTAATTTAAATATCACCATCTTTAGGAATGAATGGTGAAGTGTTCAAAGTTGCCCTGAGTCGATACAATTGTTGACCATTTAAGTAGAGCGGCCAAGGAAGTCGATACAATTGTTGACCATTTAAGTAGAGCGGCCAAGGAACACAGGTGTGTTTCTTATCCATTTAAGACAAGTGACTTCAGCATCTTGAAGCACTTTTTTAGCAATTGCATGTTGCTTTCTGTTCATAGGTGACTGAATAAAAGAAAACTGGGAAATGTAAGTTGTTTTAAATGTGGTTTAGGATTGAAAGACATGCTAATCAAACCTCCTATTTACACTAATAAAGCATGCATTTCCTAAACCCATTCAACTCCCAACACAGAAATTTAGGAAAACTCTTTTGGTGTACTTAATCAAAGATTACATATGAATAGGCTTTTTGCTGGGCATTGCAGAAGACCTCCTTATGTTGAGTCTGAAGCAAACTCATACTTGCAGGAGAAAGACTGTGTGCAGAGACATCAAAGCTAAGGCCATCAGACTTTGGTGAAAGATGTCCAATGTATGGACTTTATGAATACTTCTCAGGAAACTGTAATGTAGTTTCACAATTTGACATGGTCACGTTTTATACCATTCAGAAGAGAATATAGCGTAAGAAATCATTTAATTTGTGTACTGGGGAGCACCTTTAAAATGTAAGTTGTATGGAGTCTGGCATGGATAAAGACTTGACAAAAACAAAGATGGAAAATCAGTTATGTCCCTGTGATCTAAGGTCATGTATTAGAAGGTGTGTATCACAAAAGAATGCTCAAATACATTGTCAAAAAAGAAATACTGTTTAATCCCTTGCCTGTACCCATGGATCACTCATACTTTCCAAATTTCCAACCACTTAGATGCTGAAAATCTGCTCGAAATGAAACACTGCAATCAAGACGGCAGTTTGGACATCGGCATAGTCCAAAGGAGATGCTATAACTGCCTCTTCTTTTACACCCACTTACTGAAGCTTTTATTTACTGTTGATGCTTGGACATAGCTGACAAGAAGACGACTGATACTAAAAGGCTTGAACTCGAGAACCACCTGCTTCTTTGTATGTACTCCACAAAACAAGGACATTTGGCAAGAGGCGAATCCCAAAAGGAAACATTTCTTAAAGAAGATGTAGAGCAAAGACAAGGTGAGAACAGATATGTGGTTGGAAGATTTGCTTTTACACTTCACTGCACGGGTCACATTCTTAATGGGCACATCCGACAAGTCCCTGATCAACAGACCGGAGACTACTGATTTTGAAATAAAGACTTTTTAAACTTTACGTGTCTCATGCTAGCTAGTAAGTATCATAATCAACCAGAAAACAGAATATAAATCAAACATTACACCACGTTAAAATATCTATGCCACTGAGGCTTAAAACGTATTCTCAATATTGAGAAAACAAGGTCTATTGTATGCCATTGAAGACAGTCATAGTACGCTCCAGTACCTCAGGAGCAAAAGAATGAAATAATTTCTGCACCAAGGCCACACTTAATGGAATGCTTACACTTAAGAACAATGTACAAAAGTATGCTCTTTGCCTCTCTAGTGTGCCTCGTAAAAGGATGCTTTCACCATTATTGGAAGAATTATTTTCATTCTCAGTGTTGACCAACTACCTCCAAAATAGAGATTCCTCTAATTTCTTGGCATTAACTTGACAACGAACAGTATGACATCAGGTGTAATGACTTACAAGATTGAAAAATAATCAGCCTTTGCCGCAGAGGGAGGAAGACTGATGTAATGCAGGCTACCAGGTACAAAGGTGGGTAAGGGCGAGTGGAGTCACTGATTGTGTTACTTTACTCCTGAACACCTCTTGAGGTTCTTCAGAATGTGTGGCTCTTGACACCTTTCACATGATCTGATGCTTCATGGATACTCTGAAACCTAAGGGCATGGAAGGTTTTGCAGCATAGAAGATGCACCAAAGTCAAGGAAAACACAAACTGCAGAAAGGTGAAGTCAGAAGAAACCTCAAAATGCTGAGGATCGGGGTGCAAAGTTTGTGACCCCATGTTCAATGAAGAACCCTACAAGGCTATCAGAAAGGCACTCAACAGAACATGTCATAGAGGATGGTCATCCCTGCAAATATGGTTGATGTGGAGTCATTGCTTCTTAACATACGACTGCCAAAGACAGCCTCAGCAGAGAAACCCAGATATGCCCTGTCAGAATAGATATACTTAAAACTATGGGGTACTGTTGAATTCCTCCTCGCCAACTAAGGGTCCACCGGACAGCGCATACTGATGTACCCACGGGAACTGTGGTCTTCCGACAATTAGCAAACACATTAAATTATTTTTCAAAAGTGTCACCCCGAGCTACCACCGTTTGACAGGAGTCTGAAGGATTAGGAAAAAAAATCAGGCCAAACAGTATTAAAAGAAAACCTCATCAGAAACGATAACCAAGCTACACAATAAACACGCTGGGAGAGACAAAAATGCCTGAGCGAAGGGTTAACAGCTATGAAAAATGCATCTAAAAAAGATTAGATCATTTAAGTTTATTTTTTAGTGTACTTTTCAAGCACAATTCTGAAATACCCATGACCAATTGAGATTATGCTAAAGCCTATGAATGACTGAGATTCTGGCAGACGTTACATTAGTGTTCTCTTGTATGTATGTACAAGAATGTTTGATAGAGTGTGTTCATATAGGTATGTAGTTTCCCAATTCACTGTGTATGAATACTGATTAGGTATATTTCTTGTTCCAGGTTGGGTTTGGCTTGCTTATTTAGATCTTTACATTTCAACATAATTTTCAATATGTTTTATACAATATTGCTTGAATGTATATACAACCTTACAAAAGCGACAATCTATGTATCCGAGTTATATTTATGAAGACAGCACACGCCAGTTTTATACATCTTAAGAGTTCATTTCATCATATCCTATTTACATTGAAAGTGCCTTATTTATATACTACATGATACATATATATGTTACAATATAGCCGATATTAGTAATCTCTTATTTTCAAAAAATAATATATAGAAAACACCACAGCTTTGCAAACGATAGTATATGCCTCTGCATGTGATTCTGAGATTATTAGCAGCTGAAATGTGTGTCACTTATAATTTAAAAATAAATAAGAGGTAAACCACTTAAGGTAACAAGAAACAGTAATATTAACTGAACAATTTTTGTATTTTCCTTTTAGGTGCAAAAGGGTGAAGCAGTTGGGTCAAAAGTCTTGAAAACGTCTTTTAGTGGTTTATCATCAGAGTCTACATTAGGTTCACCTTGCAAATCTTGCACTTGGTTTGCTTGGCCAGACTGTTTTACTTGCCTTGAGTCACTGTATTGTGGCCTGATTAGTCCTGTTAGAGCTTGCATCGGAAGATTGTGTACAGCTGGGGCAGTTGTGGAGTGTGCCGGGTCAGGTTCTGGCTGACAGTTGCTTGAATTATTCAGTTTATCTGCATCAGGATCCACTGACATTTCTTGAGCCTTCTCAAGATCTGATGGAGTTTTTGAATGCAATGACGCTTCCGCTGTTGAATTAGGCTGAAGTGATGCTTCCAATTTATCGGTTTCATCTTTACCTGTATTTTTTAAAATGCCAGATTTCTTCTGATTCTCCTCAGTCTCAACAAAACTAACCTCGGGGGACTCTAATGATGATGAACTCAGATCTCTAGGGTCGTATAGACTTATACTTCGAAGTATTGAGTTTGGGGATCCCGTTCCTACACCTGCTGAGGACAGCTTGGGTGCATATGGGGGTAAAGCATCGTGATCAGATTTGTCTGCTAATGTTCCAGAGGACAGTGAAGGAGCAGTTCCAGATCGAACTATGCGTGGAAGCAATTTTGGAGGGAGTGAATCCTTTAAAATGCTATGATATGCATCACTGCTGGCAAGCCTATGGAGCCTAGGATCTACATGTTTTTTCAAACGAGGGTCTGTTAGTTTGTTAATGGGCGTGCGAGATTCTGAAGATTGATCTGCTTGGGAAACTCTACTATTCAGAGTGACATTCTTTGCTTTTATGACTAATCGAGGATCGACTGGCATAGCCGTTGGTAAAGCACTGCTTACTAAATTCCTTGATTTGTTAAGTGTCTGGTCTGCTATGAGTGGAGGTAATGGAAGATTTATTGAAGACACCGGATCTGGTTTAGGCAAGGGAATTGGGAGGAGGTCTTCAGGAGCCCAAACAATAACTTTAGCAAAGTTAGGTTTGGTCAAGATAATGTCCTTTTTAATGTGGCTGAACTGTCTCAGCTTGGATCTTGGATCCCTTAACGTTATGCCAGGTAAAGGTTCTAATGGTATTGGAACAGCTTTCTCTCTTAATTCCCTTTCTGTGTCCTCTTCATCATCTTCAAATTCTTTTCGTTTGCCTTTAGATCCAGCGCGAAGTTGATGCTTGTCAAAAACTCCACTAGTCGAGGAGACAGCATGAATTCCTTCTGTATGCTTTAACTTTCTGGGGTCCCGTGCAACACGGGGGTCAGAGCAGACATTGTTTGTAGTTTTTTCTACAGTAGTTCTTACAGGGGACTTTACACCACGGGGGTCAACAACTTGACTTACAACATTTCTCTCTTTAGCAAGTCTTGGATCAGCTGGGGTAAGAAGCACCGGGTCTACAGAATGCTGTTGCTGTTTCCTGATCATCTCCGTTTGTTTAAGGGTTTTTAAAATTGATTTGACACTGCTTCCCTCTTCTTCTTCGCTGCTAGAATACCAGTTTACAGCATCATCTAATAAAGAAAAAGAAGCAATATGCTGGTCAAAAATATAAGTGCATAGCACTAAATACAGCAGTTATGTTCTATTGTTATACAGAGCAGTAATGTTTCAATAACTTTACTTTCACAATAGCACACTTGCAACAGAAAAATATGAATAGGTAATAAAGAAAATTAATGAATTGCCTCTTGGTAATGTTTTTGGTAATGTTTTCTGAAGGATTAGTCAGACCTCCCACAAATTCCTCATCTTTGATATTCTATCAACAGCATATCTGTTTTCTGAAACCTTTTCACCTCTGGGGCACTGCGCAATCTACCCAACACCAATGTGGGCCACATGCCAGACTGGAGGTCGCAGCCAGTGTATATATATGTAACCACTGAACCCCATGATCTCAGTTCTGCCCTTTTTGCCCACAGAACTCAGCAGCTGTGAGATCTGAGAATAGATAAGATGTACAAGCTAGACGCCAAAAGGGGCAGGTTGAGAGGACGTTGAGGAATCGGTGGCAGGAGGACTAATCAATCAGAAGAACAAGTTACTTACAAACTGGTAACATTCTTTTGATTGGATGTTCCTCCAACGTATTCCTCATCTTAGATGTATTCCATCCAGCTTTGCTGCTCTTCGGAAATTTTTTCGGCAGAGAGCGCCATGCATCGATGTCGTCGAGTCGATGGTCCCTCGAAGGCCTCCGTCGAGGGTGATGTCATCGAGTGTATGGTGTATAAGTAGCACGCGCGGCGCCCGTTTGCCTCAGTTCCGTTTTTCCGCAGTATGTTGCGTCGGACATTCGGCGCGCCTCGAGTTCTGTCAAGAAATATAATATAACGAGAAGTAATTATGTCCTCGTCATCGACGCCGACCACGACCCCGAGATCGTTTTTTAAGAAATGCAAGTCGTGCGGCTCAAAAATGTTGATCACGGACCTGCACCGCAAGTGTTTGTGGTGTCTTGAGGAAGGCCACGACATGGAGGCCTGTTCGAAGTGTCAGGCGATGACGGGGAAGGCCTTGCGAGAAAGGAGAGGAAAGCTACAGGTAGGTCGGATGGATCGAAAAGCCTCTAGCGTCGAGTCGAGACCCCATGGGGAAAAATCTCCTCGACGCGAAAGGCATCGATCTTGGTCCCGAAGCGATTCTCATCGCTCGTCGTCTTCGTCGAAAAAGTCGAAGAAACGACGCCATAGGTCTCCCTCCACCTTTTGGCGTCTAGCTTGTACATCTTATCTGTTCTCAGATCTCACAGCTGCTGAGTTCTGTGGGCAAAAAGGGCAGAACTGAGATCATGGGGTTCAGTGGTTACATATATATACACTGGCTGCGACCTCCAGTCTGGCATGTGGCCCACTCCAATCCAAAAGGTACATTTTCCTCCTCGGATCTCTCCTGTTCCTCAAAAATTGAGGTCAAGGATTTGAAAAACTCCTTCCTAGGGAGAGGCTTGAAAACCTTCTCTGAGAGAGGAGGAGGAAGAGGTGTAGTACCAGGCTCTGAAGGAATTACATGTTTTTTTAAACTTTTTCCTTCTCTTTTTCTGGCTGCCCTGGCTTAGTTGGAGCCTTTGGCGTCGACGTCGATAAAGGCGTCAACGGCGTCGATGACATAGTGGTCGTCGACAGGGTCTGCTTCGAGGTGGCCTTCGACGGTTTCCCCTTTGAGGTGTGATAGGTCTCGGACGGCATCGGTGACCTTGAGCGGTGGACTCGACTCGAGTGTTTATCGCTCAGCATCCTGGAAGGTTCCCTAGCCTTCCTTTTACGATCACCCGGGCTCGAGGGCGCGCGAGTGTCGGAGCGATGAGGCTCCCGGCCGGCTTCCGAAGAAGGCACGGACCGAAGCTTCGCCTTCTCAAACACCTCCATCATTTTGACCCTGAATGCTTCCCACTCTTCGGTAGACAAATGTTTTGCGGGGCATTTCATTTTCGGAGACTCGTCTGACGACAAGGTGGAGGGAGACCTATGGCGTCGTTTCTTCGACTTTTTCGACAAAGACGACGAGCGATGAGAATCGCTTCGGAACCTAGATCGATGCCTTTCGCGTCGAGGAGATTTTTCCCCATGGGGTCTCGACTCGATGCTAGAGGCTTTTCGATCCATCCGACCTACCTGTAGCTTTCCTCTCCTTTCTCGCAAGGCCTTACCCGTCATCGCCTGACACTTCGAACAGGCCTCCATGTCGTGGCCTTCCCCGAGACACCACAAACACTTGCGGTGCGGGTCCGTGATCAACATTTTTGAGCCGCACGAGTTGAATTTCTTAAAAACCGATCTCGGGGTCGTGGGCGGCGTCAATGACGAGGACATAATTACTTCTCGTTATATTATATTTCTTGACAGAACTCGAGGCGCGCCGAATGTCCGAAGCAACGTACTGCGGAAAAACGGAACGGAGGCCAACGGGCGCCGCGCGTGCTACTTATACACCCGATGACGTCACCCTCGACGGAGGCCTTCGAGGGACCATCGACTTGACGACATCAACGCACGGCGCCCTCTACCGAAAAAATATCCGAAGAGCAGCAAAGCTGGATGGAATACATCTAAGATGAGGAATACGTTGGAGGACACAATCCACTCGAAAGAACATTATTGAGATGTAACTATTTTGTTCTTCTAATGGATTCATTACTCCCAGATTCTTCCTTTTTGTTAGACTCACAAAGAAGTACATACATCTGGCAGAGAGAGGAGAGCGGATAAGAAATACTACCTACACTAGAAAACTAAGAGGATTGTTTGGCCAAAGAGACTATCTTTCCCGGACGTGTGCAGCAAAGTCAATGCGGCCGCTTCAGAGATGTCCAAAGAGGTGACCCTCTTCTGCGGGGCAGCCACTAGTGCAATATGCCCCAAGGCTCCCAAGCATATCCTTCTTAGCCATATTGTAACATTCTGAGATTATCCATCTTGACAGGGTTTGTTTAGCCAGTGTCCTGCCAGCACAAGCAACAGCTTAACTTAAAGAATCGCGTGTCTGCGGGTCTCCTTTCCTGAGGTCTCTCTTCCAAGACGTAGTAGTTGGGTGCCCGTACCAGGTCCAGCTGATGGAATTGCTTCTCCGTCTTTGAGAGATGAGGCAGATGCAAAAAAAAACAAGAATATGCATCTTCTCAGAGATGTAAATCCGACAAGACCTTGAGCAGGAAGGGCAACGTCACTCTTGCGGAACTGATGGCTACCAGAAAAACAAACTTAAGGGTGAGTAGTCTCAATGAATAAGAATGTAGGGTGTCAAATGGAGATCCCTTAAGGAAAGTCCAAACTAAGTTCCAATCCCACACAGGAACAAGAAACTACCGTGGTGGAAAGCTGGTTGCACAACCCCTGCAAAAAATGCAGAAAGTGGGGGTTGCTCAGGGGACCCTTGAAAGACAAAAAGGGTAGACTCGTACTCCTTCACAGTACCAATCTGCAAGTCTGACTGGGCAAAAAAGGAAGTACTCCAGTACAAAGGAAATTGGACAGATCATAGTGTCCCGACCCCTCCCCAGACAACAAACTGAAAACGTGTACTACCTACAGTCGTAGATACACTTGTTGGCAGATCTCCAAACAAAAAGGAATACATCCAGGAAGTCAACCGAGATGTCCCATTAATTGTACTTAGCCTTTCAGCAGCCAAGCATGAAAGTTCAAGCTGCTGAGGCTTGGATGGAGAAGCCTGCACTTGCCTAATAGGTCTACCCACGTCAGTTGGCACCAGGGAGGGCAGATGGAGATTTTCAGTAGCCCCAGGTACCACATCCTCCGGGTACAGTCTGTAGTGATTAGAATCAATATGGACCAGAACTTTCACTGCCCGAGAACAAGGAATTACTGGGATCGGCGGAAATGAATAGAGGAGTTTAAAGTTCCATTCGACAATGTGAAGGAAATTCCCTGGAGCAGAACTCCTCACATTTTTTGTTTACACTGGAAGCAAAGAGGTCCACTTGAAAAGCCCCCAGAAGGTGAAGTTCTCATCCAGAACTTCCTGGCATAGCTTCCACTCGTGGGAGGGTAAAGTCTGTCTGTTCAGAACGTCTGCTATGATTTTCTCAGTTCTGACTGGAGACATGTTCTTCAGAGCTCAGAATCACATTCTCATTGCTTATCTGCACAAAGGCGATGACCCCACACTACACAGTTTATTGAAGTAGTGCATGGCCATCGTGCGGGTGTAAAGACCAGCACAGCTTGCCCAGCATAGAGGGGAGGAAGGTAGTCCCAGGTCTAGCAGGCGGGCACTCCAGCCCTTCAGGGAAATGTCAATGACCCCAGTCAGTGGAGGCTTGGGCTGACGAAGCAACATCCCTCTTAGAAAGTTGTTTTGCAGAGTCCAAAACACAATACCTCGAGACACACTGGCCAAGACCTGCAAGTGGTTTGACATGTTGTTCTGGAACTCACACCACTGATTTTGAAGTAGCCACTGCACAGAGTGAAAAAATAGATCTAAAAAAGCAATTTATAAATATTGCTCAGAGAAGGGGCACAGCTTGCCAGGAAGGTTGGAGGGGTGAACCTCCCCACCCCCCAAAAGAATGTGGTATTTCTGTTTTTTGCGGGGCAAAATAAATAGGTCTTTTTAGAAATATCACATAGAACCGTAGCGACTGGAGGGACTTCATGTGCAACTGTGCGTCAGGCATCACAAGGACACAGGAGGCCATGACAACACAGAAAGGCGGAGACCAGAACCAGCCTCTGGGAAAGGAATACATGGCATCATCCGTAGGATGCTTCCAGCCCAATCCTCAGGAGAGAAGGCACTTCCCCAGGCGGGTTTCTTTTAGGAAAGATTTTCTTTTTGCTGCTTTCCCTCCAAAGACATCTATGGATATGATAGGTTATTTATAACGTGCTTAATACCCAGAGGTTTTTAAGCGCAGACCAGGGGATCGAACCTGTGGTGCTCAGTGTCGTCTTGCTTCCAAGGCAAGCACGTTGCCCTTGAGCTATCCCCCCCCCTCCAACGTTTTGCTGTTTTTTGGACCATCCTGACTTGTGGAGGCAAATGAAGCCTTTTTACTTCACTTGCCTTACTAAGTCTATCTGTTTTGGGGGCACAGGAGAACTCTGTTCTCCACTGTGAAATTATTGGTTTACTTTACACCACTCTCTTCACCTTACAAAGAGGTTTGGTAGGGTTATTTTGCATCCCTTTAACTTTGTGGTTACTTGCATGATGTGTCCAATTCATGGTGGCAGCAGATTTCTTTCCACAGAGTATCATTTAATTCTCACCTGCCCTTTCACATTTTACCACTTGATGCCTTTTGGGGTACCATATACTCTAAAATGGTCATGCATGAGATTTTTAACTGCCCTTTAGCCAATTGTATTTTGGCCTTTTTCATGCCCTTTCAGGGCCAGATTTGCCATAGATAGTAAGCTCTTCTTTGGGGAAAGTTTCAGTTTTACAGGTAAAGCAGAAGTATGTGTTTGGGGTCATATGTAGGGGCTGGGACTGTCTGGTCCGAGTGCACATCAGTGCCAACGTGTGTCTGTTACTGGGTCGATGTGGTGCCTGAAGGCTGTCCATGATTGACAGCCCATCCCAACTTGAGTGTGCAGATCCGTACCATTAGTGGGCATGAGGCCAACTCCAGTTCGAATCCTGAATAAAAAGAGGATGTTTGCCGGCATTCATCAGATCCTCGTAGGAACCAAGACCCCTACGAAGAGGAGCATCTTGCTGAAGACCCGGAACTCATTGGTACAGCCAACCAGCATTGTCTGCTTCAACTATTCAAACAAAGTACTGCTCCTTTGCTGATCTCCAGAAAGCCTTCATCTGTGCTTTGACTCCTGGATCGGTGGAAAAAACAAGTCTCAACACCTGCTTGAGAATCTGCCCTTCGGAAGCCATCAGAGGTATCCTGGAACCATACTGTAGGCCAACCAGCTACTTTGTGGGCTACCTTGCTGCATCGATCACCATCTAGAGTTCGGTCTTGGTACTGTGCAGACTCTTGACTTTTGAAACAAGAGACCTCTACCTATAGAAGCAGTTCTACAGCATGAGGAGGGCCATTGCAAGACCAGCTTCGTTATTTCCACCACAAGGGTCGACTTAAGCCATTTCTTTGAAGTGGCCATCGCTGATCTCCATTTGCATTATCGACAACGTGGTGGTTCTTTCTTCACCGTTCCCGGCTCATCAAGCTATTCAGTCCTAGGAAACATCTTGCTGGAGTACGTGACCACCAACTAGCAGGACAAAACCTAGACACCCTTCAACAGAACAAGACAAAAGAGTATGAGGGCCCAACGATTTTAGCAGCTGGCAAAGTGATCCTTACCCTGCCCCCCTATTTCCATAGGGGTTAATGGACATACCGTCCTTGCCCTACCTCTCACTTGCCTGACCGTGGACCAGTGGAGTTCTGGTCAAGGTTCTCCAATTAATTCCCCTAAGGTCGTTGGTTTGGGAGCGTGTCTACAAAGAACTTTACTTTCATTGTTCTTCAACTATTGAAACACTTAGATCTGTCTGTTGGGTTTTCCAAAACAGGTTTAGATGCCCTTAAAGCCTCCTAACTCTCTGGAAAGAACGGTATTCAGACTTGTGACTTCAAAAGCACTAGGCCGATTTTTTCTAGCTAGTGGAAAAACTTTTAAAGAGCAGTGCCTTCTTTTTTATAAGGCTTTGCATGGTGTTTCTAACTCATTTATCCTTGCATATTTGTTCTCCAATTCGTTTTACCTATCTTGTTCTTTATGCACTTGTTTTGCTACACTTCAGTTGCTAGGATTGTGATATCTGTGTCCAAAAGTAAAGTGTTAATGATCTGCAGCCAGAGCACCCTAAAAGCGAATGTATTTATAATAGTAGTGTATGTTTTGCGTGATACTAACCAATGTTTTTTAATTGCTAAGCGTTTGCCCAAGTCCTACATAAATATGAAAAATTACCTTCATGGTGATTCAGCTTCTCTTAGTCCAAGCTCTCCCTCCTTCACAAATGGTTGGGAAGGCCTGCATTTGCAAGCGGGCTGGAAATGCTGGCTGCAAATGATAGCTGTCACTCTAAGAAATTCTGATGGGGAAAGGCGGAAGTCACGCGTGCGTCCAACCGGGCGCACACCTTACCCCTATGTCACCAATGTTGCATACCCAGTTCCTGTGGTTGAGCCGATGGCGGTAGAATTAAGTATATGCGTACTGTAGGTGATGGCTGGGTGGGTGTTGTGAATGAGGGAGAGATTGGATTAAGAGAACCTGAATCACCATGAAGAGAATTGTTCATTTCTCTGTCGTCCTGGCTCTGCCGCCTTACCAACTGGTTGGGACCAGACTAAAGACTAAAACACCTTAGAAAAAAGTAAGGGTGAAGGAGACAGCATGTACAGAATTCAGGCAAACAAGTTGCGGAGCACCTCTTGGCTGAATTTTGCATCATTTCTAGAAGATGTATCCATAGCATAGTGCTTGCAAAAAGCAAGCGAGGTAGCCCGGATAGCCGCTTTACAAATGTCTACAATGGGAACATGCCTGGTAAAGGCTACGTATGCTGCCTTGCCGCTAGTATAATGAGTCCGAAGTCTCTGCAGAGTTGCAAGCCCTTTCATGTCGTAAGCCTTGGAGATACACGAGACAACCCATCTGGCGAAGGAAGCTTTAGCTGCCTTATTGCCTGGAGAAGGACCCCCATAAGTAAGGAAGAGCTGGTCTGCTTTTCTAAACAGTATGGTCCTGTCTAGATAAAACTATCAAGTTCTTACAACATTTAGGTTATGTAATGTTTCTTTGGCCGCAGAAGCATGCAGTCTAGGAAGAAAGACGGGAAGAAATATTTCCTGGTTTAAATGAAAGTCCGAAACCACCTTAGGTAGATAGGAGCGGACCGTACGTAGGACAACTTTGTCCTTATGGAACACTATATATGGCTACTAAGAATGCTGTTTTCCAGGTTAGAAGTTCTAATTCACATGAGGCCACAGTTTCAAATGGTTTTTGCATTATGGCTGATACGACCACATCGAGATCCCACTGAGGTGGAGGTTCACGAATAGGGGGATGTAAGCGTAGAAGGCCCTTAAGTGCCCTTTAATGACTTCTTTGGAAAGAGAAAGACTTATGTTCTCTATTCAGGTAAGCACCAATGGCTGATAAGTAGTGTTTGCACGTGTAGACTTTGACATCAGTGGAAACTAGATGAAGCTGACATGATGGTTATATTTTGTTCTGACAAATGTAAATGGAAGAAGGCTAGTTTTTCAGAAACCAAGCCTTCAAGTAATTGAGCGGGGGTGGGGGGTAAAGGACCTGCCCTTTCTGTTGAGTCAAAAGATCTGTCGATGATGGAAGATCTAATAGGGAAGTCCCTGCTAACTGTAGAAGGTCTGGAAACAAGATCTGGCGAGGCCAGAACGGGGCTATTAGAATCATTGTTAGACTGTGACATTTTGAATTTGAGTAATACATTGTGTATTAATGGGAGAGGTGGGAACACAAAATGTGATTTCTCTGCAATGGAGACACAGGGGAAGGGAACGAGTACACCCCAGCTTGTTGCTATAAAACATTGTACCAATATTGTCTTTCCTTGAAGAGAGGGAAGAAAAGATTTCAGAGCGAAAAATATGGCTCCTAGTTCCAGGACATTTATGTGGCCTTTCTTTTCCTGAGAGGACCAAAGACCATGAGCTTTTAGACTTGGACAATGGGCTCCCCAACTGTACTCTGAAGAGTCGTTTATGACTATTTGATGAGGAGGAGGTTGAAAAGGAAACTCAATTAACAGGTCCTCTGGGGAGTTCCAGAGTAGTGAGCCTTGAAATTGTTTTGGGACTTGAATTATTTCCTGGGAATCCAGAAGCTGGTTCCAGTTGCGAACAAGATTCCACTGGACCGTTCTCATATGGAGCCTTGCAAAGGGAACTAAGTTTATGCAAGAGGCCATAAGGCCCTAGAGCCTTTGAAACTAACAAGCTGTCAGTGTGTGTTGGGTATTCAACTTTATGATGGTTTGTTGAATGGCTTCTACCCTTTCCAGTGGTGGAAAGGCTTTGAGTAGAGTAGTATCTATGACTTCTCCTAGGAATTGGATCCTTTGTGAAGGAAAGAGCTAGGATGCTGTCGCATTTATGGAGAACCCCAGCTTGAAAAAGAGTATGGCATGTTAATTGCATCTTCTGAAGCAATTCCTCTGGAGACTGGGCCTTGAGAAGTCAGTCGTCTAGGTAAGGGTATAGATGGACTGACCTTAACCAAAAGGTAGGCTGCCACTAATGCCAGAACATTTGTGAAAACCCTGGGTGCAGAATTTAGCCCAAAGGGAAGACATGTGAACTGGTAATGAGACCTTCCTATTGTGAATCTCAGGAACTGACGGTGATGTTTGTAGATGGGGATGTGAAAATAAGCATCCTGTAAATCTACAGATGCCATCCAATCATTTGGATGAAGAAAAGCCAGAATCTGAGGAATGGTCACCATGTGGAAGGTTTCGATCGGCAGAAATTGGTTGAGGTCTGAAAGGTCCAGAATTGGACGGATCCCACCATATTTCTTTGGGATCAGAAAGTAACTAGAGTAAAATCCCTGACCTACTTCCTCATGAGGAACCAATTCTATTGGCCCTAAGAAAATCAGTTCTTGGATCTTTTCCAGGAGTTCCGGGGATGATTTTTTGAGATTTGGAGGAAAGGAAGGTGGAATAGCCGGAAGGGCGAGATGATAACCATGGGGAATAATATTCAGCACCCATTCCTCTCGAGTAATGGTTTTCCAAAAGGGGAGGGAGTTGGAAAGTCTTCCTGCTACCGGGGATGTATGGTCCTTGATGATAGTAGGAGTAGAAGGTATGTACATGCCCGGAAGGAAGTCAAATAGACTTCTTTTGCTCTTGAGCAGAATTTGAGGAAGGGGAAGGTCCTGACTTAGACTTGGATCTATATCGTCTCTTTAGAGTAATAAGACTTAGCAGAAGTGGCAGAACCACTGTTTGTTTGAGGACGTGGTTTAAATGACTTAAAATTTTGGTGATATGGTTGTTTGGCCGAAATTGAGCTAAGGGTCTTAGCTGCTGTGACAGTGGCCTACATTTCTGGAGAACCTCATCTGTGGATGGATCAAACAGTGTTTTGCCATTGAATGGAAGGTCAAGCACTTTCTCCTGGTTATCTTGGTGGAGGGAAGAGGCTGATAAATATGCATGCCTACGCATGCAGACTGCACTATTGACCGCTCTTGCTGTTTTGCCAGTGAGGTTTTTGAACACTTGCAGCTGCTGGATCGCAGCTTCTCTACCCTCTGAAATCCGGAAGGAAAATTATCTGCAGCCTCCTGAGAGAGAATGTCCGCAAAGCGTTCAAGATTCTCACAGTTGAGGATATTAAATCCTGCCAACACTGCAGCTGTGTTAACCTGCCTAAGTTGTAAGGTAGAGTTAGCATGAGACTTCTTACCTCGAGTATCCCATGCTTTAGCGTTTTTACCAAGAACTGAAGCTGGAGAAGGAGAAGGGCCTTTGTGCCGAGGGCAGCTGAGAATACCGCAGATTGAGCCTGAAGATTACCATGCGTATGAAGGGTTCATCCTTTGGCACCATGCATTTATTATCTAGGGCATTGGAGATGTGTGGATCTGAACAAGGATTTTCCCAACGAGCTAGAGCTTGTTCTATAACACACAATTCCATGGGAAGTGGAACTTTCGACTGCTGAGGTTGCAGTTTACCAAAAACACCATCTGTTTCAGGCGTATCCTTAGGGAGGATTTCTAGTGCCTGCATGGCTTTAGTCACAATGTCATGAAACACCTTAGATGCTGACTGAGTGGTGTCGACATCGGAATCTGAGTCAGAGTTCTTGGAAAGTTTCTGTTTTTTGGGTGGAGGGGCAGAGTCCTCGGTGTCCACTGATACCGGAATTGGCTCAGGAATAGGATCAATGGGTACCGATCCCTGAGGTAAAACAGGTGACATTTTGTCTTTGATGCGTTGAGCCAGAACTTCTAGGAAGCACTCAGAAAGCATGGTTTCCAGCACAGTATTGGTGATGTTGTTCGCCATGTGGGAGGGGCTAGGTTGAGAGTCCATTAGTGCGATAGGAGAAGTAGAAGAGTCAAACCTATTAGGCGTTTGGTTAAAATTATAGATGTTCAACACCACGGGTCTAGGCACCTGGATATTGGTGAGGACCAGCTGGGGTCCAAGTTATGCAGGTAGGTTGACCCAAATTGTCATGAGACTGAGGAGAAAATTGGGGCACAATGTGAAGTGAATGAACTCTCACAGGGTGTTAAATGATTGTTCCGGTGGAACTGTAAAACATGTTGACACATCAATGTCTTCCTAGTCACAAATTAGAGTAGAATTATCCTTCTGACTCTCTGATACCGGGTCCGAGACAGATGCCACGGGAGATTTTTTCATTTTGTGCTTTTTTGGAGAATTTGGTACTGGACTAGATCTTGAATGAGAGTGTGTATGCCTCTTTGGAGAGGACTTATGTGATTTCTTCGCTACTGAGGAGCTTGAAAGCTCAACTGCGGTAGTAGAGGGTAAACCTTTTCCTTTTCGGTACCAAAGTACCAGAAGCTTTACATGCAGAAGCAGACTTGGCTTTATCCGGTACAGGGAAATCGGAGTGGACTGAATGAACCTCAGAGGCGTGGGCCTTGCCTGTTCGGCTTACCGAGGCAATAGAGGGTGTTCCCAGTACCATCGTTATTTTGTCTGGTGTAAATAACTCCTCCGGTACTGGGCGGGTCTTCCTAGACACTTTCCCAACAGGAGGTACTTACGCTTTCCCACGCAGAGGTACTTGCAGGTGAATAGTCCCGGGGTTTCCCCCTGAACGGTTCTACGAAGACCCCAGAGCTGAGGAGGCAGTCTTCCCTTGGGTACCGACTCTGGTGCCGAAACTAGTACCTCACATGAAGGTGTAGTCCCCCTGTTACCGATGTCGGCCTCCCTCCTTTTCCGAACGAAGTCCTCAGTCGTCTTCGGTACCGGTCCCAGCTGTGTCATGGAGAAAAGACGAGTCTGCAGAGACCTCGGGTGAATCCCACAGCATTAGACGCAGGTACTCACTGGGTGATGTATACCCAAACAGTGGAAGCAGGCATGATAGGGAGTGGCTGCAGAGAAATGCTTCCGGCAAAGGATGCACTGCTTGAATCCAGTCGCAGCCATCTTTGGTACCGGTCTCAGCTGTGTCATGGAGAAAAGACGAGTCTGCAGAGACCTCGGGTGAATCCCACAGCATAAGACGCAGGTACTCATTGGGTGATGTATACCCAAACAGTGGAAGCAGGCATGATAGGGATTGGCTGCAGAGAAATGCTTCCGGCAAAGGATGCACTGCTTGAATCCAGTCGCATACGGCATGCGTAGAGGGAGGCATCACGACTAGAAAAAATTAAAATGAAGAACCAATCACTAAAAAATAGGGATGGAAAACAAAAACAAACGCCCAAAATTCTGACTCGCCCAGTAGGGGAAAAAACAGGAAATGGGTGTGGAACGTTGGTGACGTAGGCCCTTCCCCTTAAACATTTCTTAAAGTGACAGCCATCCTTTGCAGCCAGCCTTTCTGGCCCGCCTGGGCATGCATGCGTTCCCAACCAGTTGGGCAGGAGGGAGAGCCAGGATGACAGAGAAACATTTATTTTATACATTCTACCTAACTTGTATTGTTAAGTGTGCTCTGTGTGTGCTTAACTGAACCCTTCACCAATCTCACAATCTCCCAAGTCTAAGCCTTGCAGCTCCGTCACACTGCCCAGAGTCTTTCCCTGTTCACCAGAATAGGGGACCCCACTGAAATTATCCACATGGCTGGTTCTGAAAATTAATCTTGACAATTGGTGCTCAGCTGTAAGGATACAGTGATTGGTACTCCGTGAAGATGCACAGAGGGATCTTGTAGTGCATGTTAAGCAGAACTCTTTAAAAGTCTTAGGCCTGTAAAAGTGCTATTACTGCTACATTTATGCAAACCTACACTAATGAAACCTCTTCCGTGCACAAAGTAGAAGCTTGTCAAAAACTTTGTTTTGAGAAAGGTTTACCTACTTTTGGTACAAAAGCAGAGTTGGTGCAGAGAATTATGAATCTGTGCAGACGGACATGGCCTAGCAGTTCGGGCTGGCCTGCTCCCATTGGTGACAGTACCTGACTGATTTGCATACGACTGGACCCCTTTTACAATGGTGCAGACTAGCTAAAAAACGGTGGTGTGGAATGTTGCCCAGAGCAGTGCCAGTGGTTCAGATTTATTCTAAACCTTCCACCCACCACTTTTTCGGTTAGAGAATCATGGAGAACCAGACATCTAGAAAAAGTGCATTGCCTATGTGTAGTGGTATTAATGTTGGTGCAGGTCCAATTGGTAGCAGGCCTTCAAATGTTGCTGCTAATGACAACGGTACAAGTGATCATTCTTATGATGGTGAATCTTTTAATGCAACTCGTACTCCCACGAATACTGTTGATGCTGAAGCTTTATTTGACCGTGAGAAAGCAAAGTTAAGGCTAAAGGAGATGGATTTGTAGAACAAGGTGGTTAAATTGGAGTCACATAAAGTGGAGAAAGAGAAGGATAGAGCATTTCAGCTAGCGCTTGCAAGACCGAAGGCGGTGCAGGGGGTTCGTACCTCCTCCAGATGGTCTCGAAATGGTTCTGGGCTCTCCCCTCATCCTATGTTTCCTAAGAATCTGTTTTGTGTGTATGATCAAAATAACGATATAATAGAACATTTAACTGCATTTGAATTGGTTTGTTAGTGCAAGGAGTTGAGACTGATGAGATTGCTTGGCTTCTCAGCAGGCTTCTTCAGAGTGGGCACAGTGCCATTGTGGATTTGCCTAAAGCCGGCACAAAATATTTCAATAAATTTAAACAGGCTCTGCCCTTAAATGCTGGGAAAGCTCCTGCAAATACTTGAAGAGGTATAGAAACCACAAAAAACAAGGAAAAGATCACTTGAGTCACCGATGTGAATTATGCAGGAGGGCTGAAAGCCATAAGGTAACCATGTTTGCTGGCAGGATGAATCTGGTCATGCTGGAACTCATTTCTGCTTCTCGTTCCCCAGAGCTTAAGCAACATTTTGCAGTTTCCAAGGAATTGGATCCTAAGAAGAACAAATTACTCACCTCTCTGTAAATGTTCTTTCTGATGGATGTTCCTGCCAGAGATTCCTCATCTAGGATATCCATATATATACCAGTGCAGCTTTTCTTCTGAAACTTTTCTGTCGCACGGCTCCACATCATATCCATCCAACGCCTATACGCACCCCTCGCTGGAAATGAAGTCCGGGATAGTGTAAGTAGTGCCAACGCGCCACATGACCTTGGTTCCAATCTTTTTCCCTAGCACTCTGACACTGAGGGACCATAGAACCAATGGTGTACTAGCTTCCTGCAAGAGGTGCAGGTAGGGAGGGCGATGAGGAATATGTGGCAGGAACATCCATCACAAAGAAAATAACTGCCACAGATTCTCTCATCAATGATAGATTTGCAAAGCAGTACATAATCTGGAGGAGGGAGGAAAGCAAGGTCACCACCTAAACCAAAAAACTTGGAAGGACTGCCCTACCAAAACGAGCATCCTGGCATGCAAGCAAATCCAAGCAGTCATGCTTAGAGAGCATGTGCAGGGACGCCCATGTTGCCATCTGGCAAATGTCCAGGACAGGAACCCCTCTCGGCAGGCCAGAGGTGGAAACCACTCCTCTGTTAGAATTATCTCTGATACACTCAAGTACATTCTTCCCAGACAGATCGTAGCATTCTGAGATGCAGAGAATGATGTACTCTGACAGGGTCTGATTGGTCACAGCCCTGGCAGCACGAGCACTGGTGTAACTAACAAAAGGCTGGCCATCCTTCCTAGCCTCTCTAGTCCGAGAGACTTAGAACTTAAGAGCCCGTACCAGGTCCAGTCGATAAAATCATTCCTTTGTCTTGGAAGGGTGAGGCTGAGGGAAGATGGATCTTCTGAGAGAGATGGAAATCCGAGACCACCTTTGGCAGAAAGGAGAGTCTCACTCTCAAAGTCCCCTGCTCTTTGGAAAAAAACAATCTGGAGGTAAAACAGACAAAGCATGGAGCTCTTGCACCCGGCCTCGGGGAAGTGATGGCAACCAGGAAAAGCACCTTAAAGGTGAGCAATCTAATAGAACAGGAATGAAGGGGCTAAACGGATCATCCATAAGAAGAACAAATTACTTACCCCAGGTAATATTCTTTCGACTGGATGTTCCTCCCACGTATTCCTCATCTTTGATACTCAAGTCTGCTTGTAGCTTGCTTTGGAAACATTTTTCACAGTATTGGGCATCTTGCGGCACCGAGTCGTGGTTCTCAACGGCCTCCATCCTGTCCTCGGCTGTGACGTTAATATGACATGGATTACTTACCGTAATAGCATTTCTGATGATTTTATCTGCTTAGATTCACATGCTGTGCATATAGTCCCACATCTAGTGGTAACCGCAGAGTATTGCATCTTGTCTTTTGAGAATTGAACGGGGACGTCGACATGGGCGTGCCTGTAACACTATCCCTAACGTAACGTGTAGTGTACCCAAAATCCCTCACGCTTCGATATCCCTCCAATTGTATTTGTTCTGCCGTGAGGGAGCCTTATGACTATCTTAAGTGATTACAGAAAGAGAGAAGTAGTAGTAAGATGTCTATGTTCCTTCCATCCAAGAGGGGAGGAAGGGTGGGCGCATGGGAATCTAAGCAGATACAATAATCAGAAATGCTATTATGGTAAGTAATGCATGTCTTCTGATGCTTGTGAACCTGCTTAGAATCACATGCTGTGCATAGACTAGCGAGCAGTACCTGGAGTTGGTGGTGTGATGTGAGAGGGAACAGTAGTGAAAAGATGTCTTAGTACTGCTTGTCCCACCTGAGAATCAGACCAAGAACAAGTGTCTAGGCAATAGTGTTTTGTAAAAGTGTGTACAGAACCACAGGTTGCCGCTTTGCAAATGGACTCGAGAGGAACATTATACAATGAATGGTATGGAAGCCCCAGTTCCCCGAGTAGTGTGTGTGTGTGTGTGTGTGTGTGTGCTCTAGGCTTGAAGGCCAGATCTCTCTTGGCAAGAGTGTGATGCAATTGACAATCCACCTTGAGATGGTCGATTTAGAGAGAGGGTCACCAGCCGCCACTGAAACAAAAAACTGGTTTGTTTTCCTTAGTGGTTTAGTTCTTTCCAGATAGTACATGACTGCCCTGCGCACATCCAGTGTGTGTAGGCTTATTTCCACCACGCTAGTAGGATTCTGGAAGAATGTGGTAGTTTTATTGACTGGTTCAAATGAAACATTAAAATGAATTTGGGCGCAAACCGTGGGCGAGTGCGCAGAACCACCTTATCTCTGTGAATTGAAACTGCCTGTAGTTCACTGACTCTCCTTATTGAAGTGACTTCCACTAGGAAGGTGGTCTTGTAAGTGAGTGCTGTGAGGCTTGCCTTGTGCATAGGTTTAAAGGGAGACCCCATAAGTCTGGTTAATACCACATTTAGGTCCCATCAGGGATCTGGGTTAGAAATAGGGGGATTAATTATTTTAACCCCTTCCATCAAAGCTTTGATTACTGGGATTTTCCACCAGGGCACCTTTCGCTGGGACGTGGTATAGGCTGAAAGTGCAGCTAAGTGGACCTTCAGATAATTAAAAACTAGACCCGAGTCTAGTAAGTGCGTCAGGTTAAGTACAATATGAGAAGAAGAGCAGTCAATGGGAGTGATGCTCTTTGAATTGCACCAGATGATGAAGCATTTCCATTTATTGGAGTAGCAATGTCTGGGGTTAGGCTTTCTTGCTTCTCTAAATATATACATGCATCTCTGAGGAAGTTGGAGATGCCCGAACTCTATGAGCTCAGGAGCCCGGCCGCTAAATTGAGAGTCTGCGGGCATGGATGAACTGTTTCCCCCTTGTCCTGAGATAGCATGTTGTATGTGCAAGGTAGTTTCATCGGAGGAGAGAGCGACATCTCCATCAGATGGGAGAACCAGGGTTGGCGGGCCCACATCAGGGCCACCAATATCATGGTGACTGGTTCCCGGTGCATCTTGTGCACAATCTTGTTGAGTAGAGGAGTCGGGGTTAGGGTAGGGGGAGCAGAAACAAATTTCCCTGACCATATTATCCAGAAACCGTTCACGTTCGATCGGTTCTGAGGGTACCTGGAGGTGTAATCTGGGCATTGTGAGTTCTCCAGAGTTGCGAACAAGTCGATCTCTGGGAAGCCCCATTCTGCGAAAACCTTGGAGACAATGTCTTAGTGTAGTCACCATTCGTACTCGAAGGATAATGGGAAGTCTCTGCTTAGCACGTCTGCCAGAAGATTGAGTTCCCCTGGAACATGTTGAGACAGTAGGAGCATCCTGTGTTTGAGAGCCCACTTCCAAATGTTCTGGGACAGTTTGGATAGCCCTGGAGAGTGAGTGCTCCTTGCTTGTTCAGGTAGTACATGGCTGTGGTGCTGTCCGTGAGGACCAGTACTGTCTTTCCCCGCAACTGTGTCTGAAAAGTCTTCAGAGCTTTGAACACCGCTAACAGCTCCAACAGGTTTATGTGGTTGGATGCCACTGCTGGGGACCAAACGCTGTGGGCTGTCTGCTGAAGGAGGGGAGCCTCCCACCCCGTGAGAGATGCGTCCGTCGTGAGAGTGGCTTCTACTGCAGGGGTGGTGAAGGTTTTCCTCTTCAGAAGATTTTCCCTCGTCCACCACTGCAGAGAGAGACCAAAGGCTGCCAAGACAACCGCCAGATCGTCCCATTGTCCGCTGGCCTGACATCACTGGCCGTTGAGCCACTCTTGCATGGGGCGCATGCGCAAACGTGCATGAGGGACCAAGTATATGCAGGACGCCATCATTCCTAACAGTCGCATGGCCTTGCGTACCGTCACCTCTCGACCGGCTACATACTGAGGGATCTGAAACAGCATATTTTGAACACTCCCGTCTTGTGTCCGAATTAAGGCCCCCAGAAACTGCTTGACTTGAATGGGGTCTAGGCTGGATTTCTGCTTGTTTTTGGAGAATCCCAGGCTGATGAGTAGGTTCATCGTCTTTTGGGTGTTTGACAGGCATGTTCCGTAGGAATCCCCTGTTATGAGCCAGTGGTCGAGGCAAGAATATACTGGGATGGACTGCCTGCGCAGGTGAGCTGCTGCAACTGCCAGTACCTTTGTAAATACCCTTGGGGCTGAGGCAATGCCGAAGGGGAGGAACTTGAATTGATAGTGTTTGTCCTCTATCATGAATCTTAGGTATTTCCTGTGTGCTGACAACATTGAAATAAGAAAGTATGCATCTTTCATGTCCAATGTTTCCATGTAATCCCCTTGCGTTAGCAGAGGGATTACCTCTTGCAGTGTTTCCATCCGAAACATTTGTGGTTTGACAAATTTGTTCGCTAGGTGCAAGTCTAGCACAGGGCGCATGGTGAGATCCTTTTTGGGAACAAGGAGGTACACTGAATAAATAATTACAAGTTACTCACTGTAGTGACTAACATGCTCTTTTTTTTTTTAAACAATTTTTATTAATTTTTACAACACACCAACCATAACCAACACATTAGGCATTTCCGTTTACCAGCATCATAGGTTGCATTCACATGTTTTTCAATGCCATCTTCCCCCCCTCCCTCCCCTTTAACTCGAGCTTCCACTTCAGTGCCTTAAGTTTAGTTTCTCTTGGGCTAGTCCCCTTCACAGCTCTTGGACGTATCATATTCACTGGATTCAATATGGGAGGACCAGACAGTGTGGCCACCATTTGTCTCCATGCTATCAGAGGTCCCGCTTCCTCCTCCCCTCCTCTACTGACCGCTTTGTGCCATGCTGCTGCCTCAGCGTCTGTCCATTTCAGGAGATCATTCCACCACGCCTCTAATCTAGGTCCATGGTCTGCTTTCCAACCCACGGCGATTCTCCTTTTGGCCAGGATGTAGGCCAGGTCTTTTAGTTTACTAATATGTTTTAGATTGCGTGGTCTGGTAAATCCCTCATCATGCAAGCCCATACCCATTCCACCTCTAGCTTAATTCTCTTTTCGGATAGACGTTGTTTGACTTCCTCCCAAAATGTTCCCACCTCTGGGCACACCCAGAACATGTGAATCATCCCAGCGCCCACCACCCTGCACTTGGGGCATTTCTGCACTACTGTGCTCGCAAACCTGGCGATTTTGTGGGGGGTCATATAATGCCCTGTGTGTGACGTATAACTGTATTTGCTGCAGCCTCGCGTTCCTGGACACCTTCTTATATCATCTCTGGGCTCTTTCCCATTGTCCATCCTGCATGGGTTCTCCCGCCTCATCCTCCCAATCCCGCCTCAATTGGAGCAACTCCTTACTCACTCTAGACATCAGTAGTTCATAGATTCTGGATATTTCGCGCTCTCCCTCCGAGATATCATACATCATTTCAATGACTGCATCAGGTTGTTCTGCTAATGCTTCCTCGGACCACGTTTCTCCCACCCGTTTAATGATTCTAGTATATGTGATGTACTGCCCCTTATGTACTCTGGTTTCTTCCGTTATCGTTTGGAAGTCTAGTGCCTTCCCCTCTTGCCATATATCTCCTAGGGTTGCGAGGCCCACCGGTTCCCAGAATTTGTGGATCCCTTTCTGTAATTGCTTGTCCTCTCTGCATAGTACTACGAGTGGCACCTGCAGGGAGCATGGGGTTGGGTTTCCCACAATGTGGCACGCTTTGCGCCATTTCTTCCAGCCTAGTTCCAGCAATCTCGATCGCCCCCGCAGTTCTGGTTTAGGTAGCCATATAAATTCTTGTATTGGTCGCAGTCTCCCCCCTCAGCAGTCTAGATTCTGCCGTCTCGTCTTCGGACAACCATCTGGCAACATATTGTAGCTGCCCCGCCAGGTGATATATTTTGAAATTCGCCAGGTTTATGCCCCCTCTATCATACGTGTTCTGCAGTTTCCATAGGGCCACTCTCTTTCTAGAGTTGTGCCATATAAAGCCCCTGTATAAGCTCTGGAGTTTAGCGAAGAAGTGTTTGGGTAGCATATATGGGATATTCGTGAAAAAATGTAATAGTCTGGGCAGGACCGCCATCTTGAGCAAGGCCACCCTACCCACCATGGCCACGGGGAGTTTTGCCCAGAACCCCATGCTGTTCTTAATGCCTTCCACTGCCCTCTCCGTATTGTGTTTATGTTCGTCTGCAATTGTTCTCCCGTGGGGGAACATGCATGATATCCTGGGGTTTACTGCTATGCCCGAGAGAGTTGCATAGCGCTCCATCACCTCTAAGACATACTGCAAGTTTTCCTCTGGGAAGT
Organism: Ambystoma mexicanum; assembly: GCF_040938575.1. Lineage (NCBI taxonomy): Eukaryota > Metazoa > Chordata > Amphibia > Caudata > Ambystomatidae > Ambystoma > Ambystoma mexicanum. The sequence goes on along the minus strand of NC_090928.1, from coordinate 237,282,037 downwards.
GCAGGTATAGCAGCATATCATCCGTGTACAATGATATCAGGTGCGATCCCCCCTTCGTATGGACCCCTATTTCTCTGTATTGCTGTCTAAAACAGATCGCTAATGGTTCTAGTGCAAGGATATACAGCATTGGTGACCATGGTCAGCCGGTCTTGTGCCTCTGCTGAGTTGCCATTTATCAGATATTATCGCTCCCGTTTTGACCTTGGCTGTTGGAGAGCTGTACACCATTTTCACCCACCGCAGGTACCCTGGTCCCATCCAATATTCTTTCAAGGCCGCCATCATCCAAGGCCACCTCATGGAGTCAAAGGCTTTTATTGCATCTAGCGAGACTATTGCTATTTTGCTTGGGTCTCCCTCTACCTGTTCTATGATATGGTGGAGTCTCCTGTGGTTATGGGATATGTTTCTACCTGGGACATAACCAGTTTGATCGGGGTGTATACATTTGTTTATTACCCTTTTGAGTCGGTTCGCCAGCACAGCCGTTAGAATTTTGCTGACCTGGTTTAACATGGATAGGGGTCTATATGACCCGCATTCCGTGCTTGGCTTACCGGGTTTGAGGAGCGGGATAATGACCGCCTCCCTCAGGGAAGCCGGCAGTCTTCCCGTCTCAAAAGCCTTATTTAGCATTGCCAGCAGTGGGGAGAGCACTTCTTGTCTGTACGTTTTATAGAATTCACTACCGAGCCTGTCTGACCCCGGGGCTTTACTAGTGGGTAGATGCAATACCACTGTCTCTAGTTCCTCCATAGTGAGTGGGGAGTCTAGGTTCTCCCTTTCTCCCTCATTTATTTTAGGTAGTCCTATGTCTTCCAACGTCTCCTGGATCTCCCGTTCTACAGTCTCCCCTGCGTCTTCATAGAGACATTTGTAGAATCTGAGGAACACCTCGTTCACTCTCTCCTGGGTGTTCCAGATCTGGCCTTCCGCCCCCGTTATCTCCCTAATTACTGATCTCGGCGTCTCGTTTTTGTATAGCCATGCTAGCAGCCTCCCCGGTTTGTCCCCCCCTGCATGTTGCCTTTCAATGTATTTTTTATAATTCAAGTTGCATAGCCTCTCCCAGAGCCCCCCGCTAGTTTGTTGTAGTAGGCTCACTTGTTCAGCGTCCTCCTGAGAGGTACCTTCTCTTTTCATGATTTTTTCTAGTTTCTTATATGTCTCTTGTAGCTCCTGCTCTATGCTCCCTTGGCGCCCTCTAGATTTAGATATGGCCGCTCCTCTCACCACCTCTTAAAGGCCTCCCACAGGGTTTCCACTGACTCCACACTCCCTGTATTAGTGTCAAAATACCCGATAATCTCCTCCCTTAGGTCCTCTCGGAATGATACGATATGGCATTTGTAACGCGCCTATACACAAGTGTTTCAAGGCGCGACGAGGCAGGGAGGGGGGAACAAGGGGGAAGACAGACAACGATCCTACTAGGCCAGGTGTCATTCAGATCGCGCAAGTGCAGTGGTAGGGGGAAGGGATGAAGTGCAAGGGGAAGAGGAGGGGGGAAGTGGAGTACAAAGTAAGTAGAATAAAAATAAATAAATAGGGCCAGCTGGTGGCAAGTGCAAAGGTAAGTGCAGACAAGTGCTGGGAAGGGGGGCTGTAGGGATACAGAGACAGTCCCGCAGTGCAGGGGTTGCCAGGAAGGCAGTGAAGTGGAGAGTGGCTGGGCCCAGGACCGAGGTCGCTGAGAGTGGCCCAGTTGCAGATTCAGTGCAGTTTCAGTGAAGAATTTAGCAGGGGAGAGGGAGAGAGAAAGCAGAAGCAAAGAGGAAGATTTTGAGGTGCTTCCGGAACTGGAGATGGTTCTCCTCAAGTTTCAGGGAGGCAGGAAGGCTGTTCCAGAGGGAGGCCCCTGCCACGGAGAGAGATCTACCCCCAGCTCGTTGCTTCGAGAAGCGGCTGACCCTGAGGGAGTTGGAGACGGATGAGCGAAGGTCTCGGGAAGGAAGATATTTAGGAAGAGAGAGTTGAAGGTATTTAGGCCCCAGGCCCCAGAAGGCCTTGTGGACAATGCAGAGGGTTTTGAACTTAATCCTCGCAGCCACTGGGAGCCAGTGTAGAGATTTCAGTCCTGGAGAGATACAGTCCCTGGCCCTGGGAATGTCGTATCCTTCAGCGCCTCAGCTCTGAGTCGCCATGTTGGGATTCTAGCTCTAAGGGGCTGATGTCGCCACTCCAGAACCACAGGGGAGTGGTCCGATAGTACTCTTGCCTTGTATTCTGAGCCAGTCATTTCCCCAACAAGCTCTGGAGACGCGAACATATAGTCCAGTCTTGTGTACAGGTTGTGCGGGGCGGCATAGTGTGAATAATGCCCATCGTTCAGGTGCTGCTGCCTCCAAATGTCCTCTAGCCCGATGTCTCTCAGCAGGGCCAGTAGCGCTTTAGCTGCGGGGGTGGGTTTATCTAGTTTTGTGTCTAACCTGTCCATTTTAGGGTTTAGCGTGCAGTTGAAGTCCCCTCCCCATATAATCGCGCCTCCTATATGGGGGCTGATTTTGCTATATAAAGTCCTGAAGTAGGCCACTGTGTCTTGGTTGGGGGCGTATGTATTTATTATGCTCAGTTCTCTATTCTCTAACAGCCCCCGCTTCACTATCATCCTCCCGTCTGGCTCCGCCGTGGCCTGAAGCATCTGGAAGGGCACGTGTGGTGACACCCAGGTAACTACCCCCCCCCCGGCATAGGCCGAGTATGTTGCTCCCATGGTGGTCCCTCTCCACTTTTTCTTGACCACCTCTAGTTTCTCTTTGGTGAGGTGGGTTTCTTGCAGTAATGGTATGTCCACCTTTTGCCTTCTCAGATACATAATTGCTTTGTTTCTCTTCAGGTAACTGTTGAGGCCTCTCACACTCCAAGTTACAATTCTAAGGTCTCACATTGTCATCTGTATTTTATCCCTTCTCCCTCCCTCCTCTTTCTCCTCACCGATTTTGCTTGGCGTGAATGTGGGCTCGTTCCCTGTCTAATTTCAACATTAACTCCTCAACTGTCCCGCCAACCCCAATTCTCCCCAACTATGTTCACTACACACATTCCCTCCCCTGCCCCCTCCCTACCCATCCCCAACTGTTGCCCAGCTCCATCCCTGGATCTCAGGCTCCCCCACATTTGGTCCTTTCTCGGTATGTCGATATCAGGAACCCAGCAGGGTGTTACCGATCTATCGGTAAAGTGACTAATATAGCTATGGGGTATGCGAGCGAGTCCCTTAAGTCTCCTGAGATTTTGCTCTATATCGCCGTGCTTGGGCATTTGTATTTATGCGGCGCATGTTGTGTTTATCCCAGCTTGGCTATGCCCGGTCTTATATTCTAGTCCCAGTGTCTGATTCTGCAGCACCTTAAACATTGCAGTCTCCGTTTTACTTATTTGCTCCTTCTTCTTTCTGATTGTCGGTTTCCGATGGGCAGTTCTGGGTGTCCAACCACTCCGACGCATTCTCTGGGGTGTCAAAGAACAGTGCTCTGTTTTTATGGTAGACCTTCAGTTTGGTCGGGTACATTAACATATATTTGTAGCCCGCTTCTCGCAATCTTTTCTTCATCGACCCATAGTTCATTCGACGTCCCTGCACCAACAGTGTGTAGTCCGGGTATGCTGTGATATTTGCTGATGCCTTTTGTATTGTGCCTCCTTTCCGGAAGTGTTCCAAGATCTTTTCCCTGTCTTGATAGTTCAGGATTTAGGCAATTATTGGTCTTGGGGGGGGGGGGGTCTCCTGGCGGTGGCCTCCTTGTTAGGGCTCTATACGCTCTTCCCACTGCGAATCCTTGAGTGAGCGCCCCTCCTCCAATTTCTTGCAGCAACATTGTCTCGACATATTCTGTTGGGTTTGATCCTTCTGCTCCTTTCAGTAGTCCCACGATACGTATGTTGTTTCTCCGGGCACGTACCTCTGCTTCTTCCGCTCTACTTTCCAGGTTGCTCAAGCGTTGTTCCAGAATGTGGATCTCCGATGTATGAGACGCACATGCCGCTGTATTCGGGGTCACCTCTTTCTCCAGTTCGCCTGTGCGTTCTGCTAGCGCTCTGAAATCTGGTCTGAGGAGATTCACCTCCTCCTGCACTGCGCCAACTTCAAGTTCCAGTGCTGCCTTCAGTTCGACCATGGCTGATTCCAGCTTGGTTTCCCATGCTAGTTTCAGGTCCGCAATTGCTTCCAGGATCTGCTGATCTTTGCTTGCCGTGGCGGGGGTCTTCTCCTTGCTTCTTGCCCCTTCTGCCGACTGCAGTGTTCTTGGGTATTGTTCCAGCGTGGGTTGTTTCCCCTTTGCCTTGGGCTGTTTGTTCGCCATCTCAGTGTTGTCCTAACTTCAATTTGGGCTATCGAGAGTATGGTCTCCGGCTCTTCGGGGCTTTTTTATATTCAACTATGGTGCACAAGGGAGGCTGTGGTAGAGGTCCTCGTGCGCTATTCGTGTTGTTTCCCAAGTCGGTAGTGTCCTCCCATGTACCTGGCCACTGCTACTTCTGTTGTCTTTATATCCCAGCCCTTGTTGTGTCCTATCGCTGTCCACACTCCCGGGCACTTGTGGTCCTGCTCTGGAATTGTATCGGACCCGGGGGTTCTTGATAGTGGTCCCAGTATTTCGCTCTGGGCAGGCACCTTGGATTTATCCACCTTCTTGCCTGCTCCCAGGTGCCAGTTGCGTTTCCCTCTCAGTTGTGCGCTGTGCTTTGGGTTGCCACTTGAGTACTCCTCTGCGTATCGCTGGTATTGTACCTCTGTCCTGCTCGGGCCAATTATTTTAGTGGTTTTATGTTGTCTCTACCTCTTGGGGACTTTCGCGTGATGCTTCACCCTAATTTAAAGTTCAGGTCTGATTGTGGTATAATCTACACTGGCACCTTACCACACTTTGCCTCTATCAGCTGGCAGCCTGCGCACACTTTGGTGCGGCTCTGCAACTCGTACCGCACTGCTCGTTGGATCTCTATTTTCCTTTTCACCAGGAGGGTGTGTTTGTTTCCGTACGTCCATTCATTCCCTTCCTATAATGACGTGGACAGGCCTTTTATTTGGGCTCTTGAACAGAGTGTCTCCGGGTCAACTATCCCTCCGTTGCACAAGAGGGACAAAATGCTGCACTCTTGGTGTTCGTGCCTCGCCAATGGAGCTCACAACTCTGCATCCGTCTGACTACACTGTTGGCATATGCGCGCATCTGTTCAGCAAGCTGTTTTATACCCTTGTTGGTTTACGTGGTAGCTGGCGTCCAGCAGGTTTGGGTAAAATTATGTGCTTTCATAAGATTGCACACTGCATTTGCTTGCTCTTCCTCCAACCTGTCTCAGTGATGTTCCTGGTTAGCCACGCTACTTGGCCCCTGCAGCTGTTAGGAACGCACACTGCCTCCTCGCCTTCATGTACTGTCCGCAGCTGCCTCAGGCCCACCTTGCATAATGCTCCATACCCTCTGCAGGCGTTTGTGCCTCTGCCTATGGACATCCGCATTTAACGAGAGTTCGGCCAGCTTTTACCCACTCTTATGCGGCTGAGTCTTTTCGTTTTTGTAAAAATGTTACCCTGCTGTCTTCTGCCAAAAGGTTATTCGGACCGCTGCGGTTTCATTTTCGGGCGTGTTTAATGTTCATCTCTGTTTATCGTCGTTATATTGTATCCTTTGGATTCCAGGTGTGCTGGTATGCTGCCGACTATGCATTGATTCTGTCAGCCATCTCGCTTTTTCCACCAGTGCCCCAGGAAAGGGAACAGGCTGTCACAGTGTCTGTTCTTTGTTGCGAGTAGATCGCTCAGTGCCTTTTACGATCCTATGTGTGTACTTTCCGGTTACCATATAATCCACCAGCTCGTCCTCTTCTTCCACCAGGAACTTGCTATAATCATGCTATATAACCACGGAGAGTCGCTGCTCTTCAATCTTGCAAACAAGCTCTCTTGTCAGTGTCGGTCTGCTCCCAACGCATCCACCCGCAGCAGTCTGATCATTTATGCTCGTCTTCGTGTGCCGTCTCTTTGTTCTCAGTAAATCGCCATTTTGGAGCCTCCGCTTACAAGCCGCAGCAATCATCTTTCGACTCAGTGTTCGGGAGCCACCGTGTCAATCAGTTCAAAATTGCTCTCCAGTCATGCTGTGCAGTTTCAAAAGCCTGCACACTTCATTTTTCCAATCAGACACTTTTGTGTATAGCTCCTGTCTGGATCATTGTAGGATCAGCAGGAGCTCCTCTGGGAATATGTCCACTTACATGGCTCTGTAGCCACGCCCCAACATACTCTTAGTCCTTAGTCCCCGTTCCTCCATACTGTATGAGCGTCCCTTCCTAGGGACGGGAGACGGAACCTTTTTCACCAGAAAAACCTTCTTCCCCTTTAAATTCAGAGGCACGCGGGTGTCCGGCCCTGGGAGCATGCGCTAACCTGATTCCGCCCACCGGCGCCACTACTCAGTTGCCATTGACGCGTCGACAATATTTATTATTGCCTAATGACACCAGTATTATTAGGGAGGAGGATGGTGGGACGTATGGAGGAAAGAGTACGTTAGTCACTAGGCTGAGTGACTTGTTATTACTCTTACGCAGAGACATTTTTATGGGAGGGCAAAAGGGGCACTTGCCCAGGGCCCCCACCTTGGAGGGGGCCCCCACAAGGCAAGCTGATCTGAAAAAGTAAGATTTCATTGTACACCGGTCTTTAATAGCACACGTCAGGATATGTTATGGGGTGCTGCTGAGGTTCTAAACCCATTGCCTTTCTGTTTTGGGAAGTGCATTCTGCCTTGATCAATTCATCATGTATTGCTTTCTGTGTTCACTGTGGTATACATAGTTTGTGTGTTCCTTATGGCACAACTCTGTAGCATTCTTTCCTTCCTGTGGGAATTATGTTGATCATGTGCAATAGGCAATAATGAAATGCATATTGATAAATTGAGTGCCACAATGGTTCAGAAGTTAGCGCAGTGTGTGAAGCACCCATTGCAGAGATATGTGTTCATATGCAAAATTAGAATATCACATTCCAGTAAGGCTGGCTGAGCCTTTCCTATGTCTGAAGTTTATAAACTTGCCTGCATATGTACTTGGTTTTGCAGAACAACATCTGGTATTATCAGGAATGTACCTGTACAAGATAGGGGTTGCTATAAAACTTAACATATCATCCGTATGGTGAAGTCTAGAAATTGGTTTGTTCAGATGGGGTGTTGTAAAACCTAAGCAATAGCCTCCAGCGATGGCATAAACTGCTAGTCCAAGTGGTGAATAAGTATCCAAATTCAAGACTATGGAACAACAGTGTTCATGTTTGTATCATGGATTTAACAGCAGACGATACAATGATCCTGGTCAAATCATCTAATATATCTTACATTACTGTGCTGTCTTCTGTGAGGTTTGCCTTCTTGCATGCTGCTGGTATCGTTTAGCCGATTACTTGATCTTTCTTCTTATGTAGGCCATTTGGGTGGAAGGGTTGGTAGATAGAAGAGAGCGGACCAGATTTGTGCAGGTCTCAGACAAGCATATTTTAAGGTCGGCTTGTTTGACTTAAAAACGATTTGCTTTTGGTAAGAGTCGAAGGTTTTTATGCACGTTTATAAATGAAAATGTCAGAAGCCATTGTTTTGGAAGTATTTAAAGCTTTAAAATACAAAAGACAAACCCAGATTAAATTTGTTAAATCACATCGATTGGTATGCTGGTTCTTATATACTTCCCTTGATGGAGAGAATGAAGCTAGAATCGTTCCCATTTTGCATAACACCCTTCTATGATATTTTGTTTAAAAATGGTCATTTTTGGTAATGTGATTTGAGTACTTTCCAAGTCCGTTTTTTCTATAAAATGAGATTGTTTTAGTTCATGGTAAGAACTGGAAAAGAAAGTGTAGAAATGCATGAATTGCAGAGTTGGCACACATCACAGCTTTACCCCTTAACGAATGTGTGATCCTGGGCATCTCATTTAATCTTGTATTGCCTAACCTCTCAATATGGCCAGTCCCTAAACCTTTCAAAATTGTCAGCCCTTCCAAGTGATTTCCTTCTCATGGTTTGATCTTCATAAAAGCCTTATTAATGGTTTAACTGTGTTAATAGTGAGCATATTTATATCGCACACCATAGGCATGTGTTCCTTTGATATCTAATTGCAACACTATTTGAAAACCATCTCAGTCTGTCTGGATAAAGACACCTTCATCGTAGCTTCTAATCTGCCTCCACTATCCATGCTACGGAATGTGTAGCGTTCTACTTCCTTCCAATTCGTGGTCTCTACCCATGCATGAGCAATTTTGCATTCTGTGAGGCAGCTAATGTGAGTTCTCTGTCTATTATGGGTTACATGTACATTTTTCCATACAGTCCTGCATTAATGCAACATCTACCTTCCTGGATGTTGTTGATAAAAAGTATCCAGTATGTACTAGAACAGTAACCCCTTTGTAGACTGTTAATGTTGGTCTCCAAATTCTACCCATTTATCATTATGATTAGAGTAAAAATTAAGAAGGCAAGGGGACTTAAAGGGAGTAAACATGCTTATTATGCTGCGAGACAGCATATCAATCTATAGGGAGTGAGCGCGACCAGTATTCTTGATCCCTTAATTCCTTTGGTTTGCTGGAGGGGGGCCCCAAATATGTTTGTGCCCAGGGCCCCAAAAGTGCTTAAGATGGCCCTGCTCTTACATCCCGTCCCTTTCCTCCATACTGTATGGGTGATTACAAGTGAATGCAGCCCCAGGGTGGAGAGGAGACCCCCCCTTCAGCAAACAAGTTCCTTAGAACCGCCTTTCCGAAGGCCGCGTCTGACTGAGAGCCGGCATCCATACAGTAATGCTTACAGAAAGCTGAAGGGGTGGCCCAGGTAGCTGCCCTGCTTATGACCTGCCACGGAACCTGCCGATGGAATTTGATGGCCGTGGTCTTGGCCCTGACGGCATGGGCGTGCATGTTGGCTGGCAGCGGCTTGCGCTGCCCCTTATAGGCCTCTTTGATGGTCACAACCATCCACCTTGCTATGGATGCCTTATGACCTGGTCTGGAGCCCCCAAAGGTGACAAAGAGTGCGCCTGACTTGTGGAAGCCCTTGGACCTATCCAGATAGAATTTCACAGCGTGTCTGACATCCACACAGAGCAAGACTCTCTGAGCCTTGTCTTTGGGGTCAGTGAAGAATGTAGGTAGGACTATTTCCTCGTTTAGATGGAACGCGGAGGGTACCTTAGGTAGGAACGCCGGTTGAGTCTGCAGGACCACCTTATCCCTGTAAAAAGTGGTGTAGGGTTCTGAAGCCACCAGAGCCTGGATCTTGCCGACTCTGTGGGCGGTGGGGAGTCCTACTAGAAGAGCTGTCTTAATGGTGACCAGCCTGAAGTCCGCGGACGCCATTGGCTCAAATGGTTTGTGCGCCAAGGCGCCAACACCACATTGAGGTCCCACACGGGGTGTGGCTTCTTGCTGGGTGGGTAAAGTCTGGGCAAGCCTGCCAGATGCTTCTTGACTATCGGGTTGGAAGAGGAGAAGACCACCTCCTGCGAATTTCTGTAGGCCCCTATGGCTGCCAGATAGGTGCGACATGTGTTCACCTGTATGCTTGAGTGCGCGAGGTGTGCCGGGAAGCAGAGCACATCGTCCAGTGTGCACGTCAGGAGGAGGTGTGGTGGGGGGGGGGGGTCGATCTCCTTATAGCACGCCTAGGGACAGAACCTGCTCCATTTACTCTTATATTGGCTCCTTGTGGCCTTGCTCCTAGCGCCCTGGATGTTCTCCAGGTTGGCCCGTGATAGGCTCAGGTGCTTGAGGGTGATCTGCTCAGGAACCACACTGCAAGGGCTAACTTCTGAGGAGCGGGGTGGAGAACCCTGTCCCCCTGCTGGAACAGGTGGTGTGCTGGATCCAGCGGAAGGTGAATGGGTGGTCTGTCCGTGAGGCTGAGCAATTCGGAGAACCACTGTCTCGCCGGCCACCAAGGAGCTATCAAGATGATGCTGAGGTGACAATATTCCTTTATCTTGCGGAGTGCCCTGAGGATCAGGGATGTGGGAGGAAAGGCATAGGCTGTCATGCCTTCCCATTGAATCTGCAAAGCGTCGCCCAGGGAGACGGGGCCTGTCCCTGCCAAGACGCTAACTGATGGCACTTCCTGTTCTTCCAGGAGGCAAATAGATCCACCTGAGGATGGACCCATGTGTTGAAGACCACCTGCAGCACCTGGTTGTTCAATTGCCACTCGTAATTGTCCGCTTCCAGTCTGCTGAGCATGTCCTCTTACAGGTTGGCCTACCCCCTGGAGGTGGACGGCCGTGAGGTAGATGTTGTTTTCCAGGGCCCATTCCTACATGCTGACCGCTAGGTTGCACAGTGAGGGGACCTGGTTCCCCCCTGCTTGTTGACATAGTACATGCTGGTGGAGTTCCTGCTCCCAATGAGCGGAAGGAAGGCTCAGAGAGCTAGCCAGATGGCCCTGGGCTCCAGCCAGTTGATATGCGACTCCTGCTCCTGTCGGGTCCAGACTCTGAACGCTGTAGCTGTCCGGAGTGCCTCCCCAGCCCTCTAGGAAGGAGTCCGTAGTGATGGTGACCTGCGGGGGTGGCTGCCGGAAGGACTTGCCCGTCCGCAGGTTGCAGTCTCTGGACCACCTGCTAGTATGGTATCTGCGTAGGCCTGACACAGGTGCAGGGAGGCGTTGGAGACAGCTTCTTCCTGTACGCCTCCAAGATCATCTCCTCGTTGCCTAGCAGCGCCGAGGACGAGGTGGCCGAGGACGACTGAGGCTTAGAGTAGAGCGATGCTGCAGCGATCACTGAAGAGTGCGGTTGATGTTGCGCCGACAACAAGAGTGTATCCCGCTCAATCTGTCTATACTTGGCATCGAGGTGCCGATTGACAGGTTGGGTTGAAAGTGGCTTGAGCCACTCCTTCTTGGCCAGTGCCACAATGTCCTTCTGCATCGGGATAGCCTTCTTAGGGTGAGGACTTCTGCCAAGACCCCCACCTCGGGCTGCTCTACCTCAGGTTGAGGAAGGCCCAAATATTCTGCCAACCTGTAAGCCTGTCGTGGAAGGCCTTTGCTGATGACGGCGTGTCAGGGTCGTCCTCCTCATCCAGCAGAGTGTCCGGAGTGGGTGGAGGGGTGCCATAAGCTGCGGTGTGGAGACCGGAGTCTGGTGCGGAGGCTGGTGTCAGACCGCCTGTACTGTGGGAGGCAGGGGAGCCGGAATCAAAGGGGCCGGCAGGGGAAGCGGGGGCTGCGCTGGGGCCTGTGGCGCCGGAGCCATGGGAGGAATGACTATGGACGCCAGTGGAGTGACCGGAGGGAGCAAGTCCCTGACAGCATCCAGTAGGATGTCCCCCATCTGGGGGGTTCGCATCATTGCCAAGAACCTTTTGAAGAACCTGTCTTAGGAGGCAGAAGAGGAGGCAGGAGATATTGACGGAGTGGCTGGGGGCTGCTGGGGCCGGAGCTCACTCTGTCTAGGTTGCAGTGGGAAACTGTCCTGCGCTGCTGATGGATAAACTGTAAGCACGTACATGGTTGACACCAGTCCCACCTTGAAACTCGTTCACCCGCCTGCTCTGTTGCTAGGAGTGGCATTGGACAAGCGTTCAGGTTGTCTGGCATGGTGGCCATTTTGCCGAGATGCGTGCCACATGCCAAAGACGTGGTACATGGCTCCCTGGGCTCAGTCTCCTCCAAGACTCTTGGTGGTGGATCATGAGGCCTACCCAGCACCTCAGGTCAAGGCCTGGAAGGCGTATTGTCCTCGGCATTGTCGTGGTAGTGCTGCGTGCAAGTGCCACCTTGGACATAGAGCCGGTACTAGGGCGTTTCCCCCCGGGTGTACACCTGGTAAAAGAACCTTGCAGTCCCTCAGCACTGATTCCGGAAGGATCTGACTCGGCAGTGAGGCCGCTAGCTGGACTAGCCTCAGTGCACATGCTGGGAGAAGAACCCGAGAGGTTCCTCCCGCTTGGGCATTTCCCCGGGAAGGAGTTGCCCTTATGAGGTGCGATGGAAAATAGCAGCCCTCCTTTAGGCCTCGATCTCTGACAAATTTCTTCAAGTCCTCTGGAGGCGACCTTTCGAAGAGCTCCCTCCACCTAGCTAGCCTGTTCTTCAGTGCGTCTGGAGTCAGTGTGTCACACGCGGTACAACCTTCACAGCCGTGGTCGGGGCCAAGGCAGCGGAGGCAACCAGCATGGGGGTCAGATGTAGGGAAGAGCCCCTCGCAGGCTCAATACCTGCTGAAGCCTGCTTAAGTCGACATGCGCCGGGGAGGAGCGGGACACTGGAGGACCAAGTACCTGAATGACAAAGACAAAAAGATAGACGAAGAATCCGGGGACGAGCGCGTGGAATTACATGGTAGGGCCAAACACAGGAGTGTTGGTGAAATCGGCTCGTTCCCGTCAATGCGGAAAAGGGGACTGAGGAGTGGTGCCTTTGGGTGGAGTCAGGGTAGCGCATGCTCCCAGGGCTGCACCCCTGCATGCCTCTAAATTTAAAGGGGAAGAAGGTTTTTCTGGTGGAAAACATTCTGTCTCCTGCCCCTGTTAGGAAATATTTCGTAATTGTAGGGAATTTTCCTTCCATGTGGCAACCCCTAAACTTTTTGCTATTGTTTTTAACCTTGTTCTTGACTTTGCCAGAGAAGTACAGCCTTCTGCCGCACTTCTCTGGGCTTTCGCTCCTTTTCTTATGGGGAAACTGACATGCCCTTAAGACAGTCAGTGCCGGGGAACGCTGTTTCCCGTAGTTTCTTTTATCGTGTCGCAGCTTTAGTGCAACACGACACAAGAGGGCACTGTAAGCTAAGTTACAGCTCTCTTGGGTCTCTAGCCTTCTACAGGCCCTAGATACTCTTTTAGGATGGTATTTGATCGGTGCAAGTCATTCAGGGACTCGCATGGTGGCAGCGATCGTTTTGTTTATTTTGAGCTCCTTTTGGCGTTCTGAGCACGTTTTTCGCACTGAACCCAAAATGGTGGCCTGGCTCCCAAAATGGCCAGACCACGAGGCTCCTTTGTCTTGTCCACTGACCGTCTTGCTCCCTTCACCTTCCCCAGGTCGGGCGACCCGGGGCCTTCCTTATTTGGGCATGTACTTTCCCGCGAAACGTGGTTGCTTTCGCGGGCTTCTACATGTCGTTTGTGTGCCTCCAGGGTGTGGGCTGGGATGTCTGGTCCCAATACACATCCTGGGTGCCAGAGAGTCTGGGGTGGGGTGAATGCCTGGGACCACCGTGGTCCGTGATTGGTCCACATATGGTATGTGTTTTGATGAGCGGATCTCCCATTGGCTCCCCTCCGTTTTGGCGCGAAGGGAACCGTGGATAAGAGGGGGCTGGAAACACCACTACCATGTCGATCTCCTGAGTTCTCACGAACGAAGGAATACAGGAGCCAAGTATCCTGCAACCAAGAGGCTGGACCGAGGAATCGCTGGTGACCCGCTGAAGGAATCCTCCTTTGCACTGCTGTCGTCCTGTGAAACCCTTTCCTCCTTGGATCGAACCAGAAGGCCTGTACTGGTGCTTCGACCTTTGGAATAGCAGGAACAGCTATTCCCGGCGACTTCATCATCTCCTGCCAAGTAAGCCTTCGGAAGTGTCTCTGGGCCATCCAGTTGACTGACCAGCTTACAAGGGAGTCCTGCTCTGTAACTGCCGCCAGGTTGTGCTGTATTTCGAGTCCTTGTCACTCTCCCACGCTTCGTACACTTGGCGTTCCCAAGTCTGAAGGGAGGAGTGTACATTTGGCTTGAATACACACGGCCGCTCCGTTGTCCTGCTGCGGCAACAAAACTGTGCTGGTTTCGTCGATTGGGACGTCTTTTTGCTCTACACGACTACGAGGCGTTCCCTGCTCTTCTGAACCTGCCAGCTGCTGAAACTAACGTGGAGAAGCCTGGGTCTGCTTGCTTCGGGGACCGGTGAGTAGTTTAGCTAGGATCTGGTCGCCCTCCTGCAGTATCCCATTGCTTTTCCCTGCTGTGTAAAAACAGCACCCTTTTGGCCGTACTCGCGCTCTGCTTCTGCTCGCTGTGGAGGCTGCGCTTGAGTTGCGGAACCTGTTCTCCTTCTGCTGTGCACTAACCCGAACTGCCTGACTTCCTCCAAAGAGCTTCCCCTTTTGCCCGTTGGCACCGGCGTGGCAGGTACTTTGAGCACAAGGCTCCACTCTTCGCAGGGCTCGGACTTCCATCTAGTTAGGTGCCTCTAAAGGCGAACTGAGTCTAAAGCGTTATCGCACTGCCTGTTTTCCTTTCCTTTCAGGTGGACTACATATTTCGTGCTTTAAACGCTTGCGACTGTGTAATTGTATATATATTGTGTTGATATGGTATGTGTTGGTTTAATATTGTGATATTGTGATTTTCTCGCTACGGTCATTATTTTAAAGGCCTTAAAATAAATGTGTATCTATTTTTGATATAACAACTGTTTGGAGTAGTTTGTAAGCGCTCTTGCTTTGTGTGATCATTGCGGGCTTTCAGTCACCCTCACCCCTCTTGAGACCTAGTCTTGACCGCCGCGATCGCTACCTTGATTGGTCTGGCTTGTCCAGAGGTTACCCTGTTCCAAGTAATTAGGTTGGCCTTCTGAACTTCTGCGCCACCAGGACAGAGTTCAGAGATCCGTCTTAACAAATTGGTGTACAGCGGTGGGATACGACTGAAGGTATCCAGTGTTGCGCTCGAACTAAGGCATTTCAGGTTATTCCAAACAGTACACGTAGTGAATTGTTGTAATATAACTTTAAAAAGGCCATAGTCCTATCAAACAGTATGGAAGCAAATACGTTGTTAACTTTAAATGCTTCCAAATCAGAAACGCTGAAAAAGATGTGTGCGGAGAGAGGCGTTTCCTCTCAAGGCACAAAATTGGAAATGATCCAGAGAATCGTGGCGTGGCAAGAAGCGCAGCTTGACGCTATAACTTCCGAGGACAGTGCAGAAGGTGGTGGGGCTGCTCTCACTGGCAGAACCGACGGTTCTGCCGCTGCACTGATCCATCGCGACCACGAGGACAGGGAGGATGTAATGTCTAATGTTTCCTCTGCCAGTGTTGATGGGGAGGCTATGCTTGAATTCAAGAAGCAAGAGCTGCGGTTTAGGCAGCAGGAGCTTGAATTCAGCATAGCCAAACTAAAAATCGAACAGGCAGAAAAACAGAAAGACAGGGATCACCAGTTGGAATTGGCCAAGCTTCAGGTTGCAAATGGGTCCAAGGGTCCTAGACATGGGTCTGGGGCTTCCTCTCATCCACGGTTTCCAAAAGATCTGCTCAGTGTGTATGAAGAAAGGAATGACATTATGGACTGGCTGAATGCGTTTGAGTATGCATGCGAGGTCCAGGAAGTTGACAATGCTGATAAGATTGCGTGGTTGCTCAGTAGACTGCCCCATTCTGGCTGTAGTGCCATTATGGAAATGTCGAAGGCTGAGCGGGCTGATTTCGCAATGTTAAAGCAAACTCTCATTTTAAAGTTTGGGAAGACTCCGGCCCAATATTTAAAGCGTTTTCGAGAGTATAAGAAAAAGGAAGGTGGTACTTGGGTATCTTATGTCGCTGAATCTTTGAAAAACTTAACTGGCTGGGTCGAAGGTTATAAGGTTTCTACCTTCGAAGGCATGATAAATCTTGTCATGCTGGAACATATTTTTGCTTCTTCTTCCCCGGAGCTTAAGCAGCATTTGGCCGATTCGAAGGAGATAGATCCTAAGAAGCTGGCCATTGCAGCAGACTTATGGGTGTCACATCGAGTGTCCCATAAGGACAAAACTCATCCTGGTAAGCAGGAGGAAGGGAAAAAGTCCAAAGATATGGAGGGTGGGGAATCTGCTAAATCTTCTTCCCATAAGGGCCACAAAAAGAAAAACAAGGGTAAGACACAAGAGAACTCACAGGGTAGTGGAGGTCAGCCTCCGAAACAGAACTCTGGTTACAATAAGCCTCCCTACGTAAACAGACCCAATGGGGCTTGTTTTTCTTGTGGAGCAACTGACCATGTGAAGGGGGATCCCCGTTGTAAGGTTAGACCTTTGGGGGTCCACTCCGCTAATCTGGCCTTCTCCTCCTACGAGGAAGAAGAGATTACAGGAGCATCCTTCTCCTCAGACTCGTTTCCCAGCGGGATAGAGGCTGAGGTAGTTTTAGTGTCCCTGGGTTCCTGGGAGCCTAAAGTCGCAGAGGCTTATGCTAGGATTCCGGATAATACCAAGCACTACTTTAAAGACAGTGTGCTGATCAATGGAGTGGATACTCCAGCTCTTAGGGATAGTGGGTGCAGTCGCACTGTAGTGGATTCTACCTTGGTAGACTCAGAGGAAGTTGCCAGAGCTACTCTGATGCCCACTAAGTTGGCTGACAGCCCCCTCCGTATGTTTCCCGTGATCCCTGTAAATCTTACTTTAAATGGTACAGCAGTCAGGATTCCAGTGAGCATTCAGAGAAACGTCCCGGGAAAGGTCTTGTTGGGTAATGATCTCAGAGCTTTAGGGCTCGTAGGAGACACTGCCGAAAGACCCTACACACGGTCTCAAACACGGGCAGCATTGGCCAAGTCCAATACGCCGCCCCAGCCGAAGGGGAAACCCAAGGCGAAAGGAGTCTACAAGTCAAGACGGGGGAAAGAGAATATTCCCCCGAGCTCGCCTACCACTGCGGTGGAGGAAGTTGGTCAATCGCCCGAGCCTGACGAGGAGGTGGCGATGCCTGAAGTATTCGACCCCAACGATCATCCTGAACTAAAAGACTTGTTAGTTGAAGGAGGTCCTGATAGGGACGAATTCAGTAAAGGCCAACGTGAGTGCCCATCTCTGGAAGGCCTAAGGAGACAGGCCTGCTCCCAGCTTGAGGGTGAACCTCCTGGGAAGCATAGGATTTATTGGGAAGGTGGACTCCTGTATAGTGAGCCCACAGAGTCTACAGAAGGAGACCATAGGAGGTTGGTGGTTCCCCTTGCTGTTAGGCCCTTCCTCCTGCAGTTGGCGCATGAAGTTCCCCTTGCTGGTCACCTTGGTATGAAGAGGACCAAGCAAAGGTTATCCATGCACTTCTACTGGCCCAAGATGGGGGTGCAAGTAGAAAGTCACTGCAGGAGTTGTGCCTCCTGCCAGTTGTCTGGTAAGGTTGGCGCGACAATCCAAGCTCCGTTGGTACCGCTCCCAGTTGTGGGGGTACCATTTGAAAGGGTAGGGATCGACATCGTTGGTCCCCTTGACCTGCAAACATCCTCGGGCAATAGGTTTATCCTGGTGCTGGTCGACCATGCAACCAGGTATCCTGAGGCCATCCCATTGAAAACTGTAACTGCCAAGTCAGTTGCAAAAGCTTTACTCGGCATATTTACTAGGGTTGGCTTCCCTAAAGAAGTTGTGTCAGATCGTGGCAGCAACTTTATGTCGAAGTATATGCAGGCTATGTGGAAAGAATGTGGGGTCACCTACAAGTTCTCTTCTGCATATCACCCCCAGACCAATGGTCTGGTGGAACGTTTCAACAGAACGTTAAAGAGCATGATTGGGGCTCTGGAGGAGCCTCAGAGAAGAAAATGGGATCTTCTTTTACCATGCCTACTGTTTGCCTACCGAGAGGTACCACAGGAGGGTGTTGGCTTCAGCCCCTTCGAACTTCTGTTCGGTCATCCCGTACGGGGACCCTTAGCCATCGTCAAAGAAGGATGGGAGATGCCCACTCCCCCTGTTACTACCAAAAGCAGGCACTTCTGAATTGAGGTTCTGCGTGGATTACAGGGCTCTGAATGCTGTCACCAAGACAGATGCACACCCCTTGCCTCGAACAGATGAGCTGGTGGATACTTTGGGTGCCTCCAAGTACCTCAGCACGTTTGACCTCACTCTTGCCTATTGGCAAATAGCTTTAGCAGAACATGCCAAGGAGAAGACAGCATTTTCTACTCCAGACGGCCTTTACCAATTCCGGGTAATGCCGTTCGGGTTGAAGAATGCACCTGCCACTTTCCAGAGGCTTGTGAATCATGTGTTGAATGGGTTGGACGAATTCTGTCTTGCATATCTGGACGATATAGCAGTTTTCAGTGCCACCTGGGAAGACCATGTGAAACACCTCAGGATTGTGCTCCAGGCTCTTCAGAAAGCCCACTTGACCATAAAGGCTAGTAAATGCCAGATTGGACAAGGCTCAGTGGTTTACCTTGGACATGAAGTAGGTGGAGGGAGGATACAGCCTCTACCCAGTAAAGTACAAGCAGTACAAGACTGGCCTACCCCCACTACGCAAACCCAAGTGAGAGCCTTCTTAGGACTCACGGGTTATTATCGCAATTTTGTGGCAGACTATGGCACCATAGCTGCTCCTCTGACTGCCCTCACAACTCCGAAGAAACCCAAGAAGGTAACTTGGACTGACGAGTGTGAGAAGGCCTTCAATGGCTTAAAAGACTCCTTGTGCCAGGCCCCTGTGCTCAGGGCCCCTGATTATCAAAGACCTTTTATCGTGCAGACGGATGCCTCTGACACTGGGATAGGAGCTGTACTATCACAAGTAGATGAGAAGGGTAAGGAACACCCTATCGGTTTTATTAGTCGCCAGCTTAAGGACAGAGAGCTCAGATGGTCCACGGTAGAGAAAGAATGTTTCTCTGTTGTGTGGGCCCTAAGGAAGCTGAGGCCCTACCTCTATGGGACCCACTTCACTGTGCAGACTGACCATAAGCCGTTAAAGTGGCTAATGAACATGAAGGGGGAGAATCCAAAGTTGCTTAGGTGGTCCATAAGTCTACAAGGCTTCGACTTCACTATTGAGCATAGGCCAGGTGTCCAACATAGCAATGCTGATGGGTTGTCCAGAATGTTTTACCGACCTGAACAAGAGACTCATCCAGGGGTGGATTAGTTCCCCCTGTCCATAGTCTGGGAGGGGCGAGTGTTAGGAAATATTTCGTAATTGTAGGGAATTTTCCTTCCATGTGGCAACCCCTAAACTTTTTGCTATTGTTTTTAACCTTGTTCTTGACTTTGCCAGAGAAGTACAGCCTTCTGCCGCACTTCTCTGGGCTTTCGCTCCTTTTCTTATGGGGAAACTGACATGCCCTTAAGACAGTCAGTGCCGGGGAACGCTGTTTCCCGTAGTTTCTTTTATCGTGTCGCAGCTTTAGTGCAACACGACACAAGAGGGCACTGTAAGCTAAGTTACAGCTCTCTTGGGTCTCTAGCCTTCTACAGGCCCTAGATACTCTTTTAGGATGGTATTTGATCGGTGCAAGTCATTCAGGGACTCGAATGGTGGCAGCGATCGTTTTGTTTATTTTGAGCTCCTTTTGGCGTTCTGAGCACGTTTTTCGCACTGAACCCAAAATGGTGGCCTGGCTCCCAAAATGGCCAGACCACGAGGCTCCTTTGTCTTGTCCACTGACCGTCTTGCTCCCTTCACCTTCCCCAGGTCGGGCGACCCGGGGCCTTCCTTATTTGGGCATGTACTTTCCCGCGAAACGTGGTTGCTTTCGCGGGCTTCTACATGTCGTTTGTGTGCCTCCAGGGTGT
Source organism: Ambystoma mexicanum (assembly GCF_040938575.1). NCBI lineage: Eukaryota > Metazoa > Chordata > Amphibia > Caudata > Ambystomatidae > Ambystoma > Ambystoma mexicanum. The sequence continues at coordinate 237,262,529 of NC_090928.1, read as the reverse complement.
GGGCTGGGATGTCTGGTCCCAATACACATCCTGGGTGCCAGAGAGTCTGGGGTGGGGTGAATGCCTGGGACCACCGTGGTCCGTGATTGGTCCACGTATGGTATGTGTTTTGATGAGCGGATCTCCCATTGGCTCCCCTCCGTTTTGGCGCGAAGGGAACCGTGGATAAGAGGGGGCTGGAAACACCACTACCATGTCGATCTCCTGAGTTCTCACGAACGAAGGAATACAGGAGCCAAGTATCCTGCAACCAAGAGGCTGGACCGAGGAATCGCTGGTGACCCGCTGAAGGAATCCTCCTTTGCACTGCTGTCGTCCTGTGAAACCCTTTCCTCCTTGGATCGAACCAGAAGGCCTGTACTGCTGCTTCGACCTTTGGAATAGCAGGAACAGCTATTCCCTGCGACTTCATCATCTCCTGCCAAGTAAGCCTTCGGAAGTGTCTCTGGGCCATCCAGTTGACTGACCAGCTTACAAGGGAGTCCTGCTCTGTAACTGCCGCCAGGTTGTGCTGTATTTCGAGTCCTTGTCACTCTCCCACGCTTCGTACACTTGGCGTTCCCAAGTCTGAAGGGAGGAGTGTACATTTGGCTTGAATACACACGGCCGCTCCGTTGTCCTGCTGCGGCAACAAAACTGTGCTGGTTTCGTCGATTGGGACGTCTTTTTGCTCTACACGACTACGAGGCGTTCCCTGCTCTTCTGAACCTGCCAGCTGCTGAAACTAACGTGGAGAAGCCTGGGTCTGCTTGCTTCGGGGACCGGTGAGTAGTTTAGCTAGGATCTGGTCGCCCTCCTGCAGTATCCCATTGCTTTTCCCTGCTGTGTAAAAACAGCACCCTTTTGGCCGTACTCGCGCTCTGCTTCTGCTCGCTGTGGAGGCTGCGCTTGAGTTGCGGAACCTGTTCTCCTTCTGCTGTGCACTAACCCGAACTGCCTGACTTCCTCCGAAGAGCTTCCCCTTTTGCCCGTTGGCACCGGCGTGGCAGGTACTTTGAGCACAAGGCTCCACTCTTCGCAGGGCTCGGACTTCCATCTAGTTAGGTGCCTCTAAAGGCGAACTGAGTCTAAAGCGTTATCGCACTGCCTGTTTTCCTTTCCTTTCAGGTGGACTACATATTTCGTGCTTTAAACGCTTGCGACTGTGTAATTGTATATATATTGTGTTGATATGGTATGTGTTGGTTTAATATTGTGATATTGTGATTTTCTCGCTACGGTCATTGTTTTAAAGGCCTTAAAATAAATGTGTATCTATTTTTGATATAACAACTGTTTGGAGTAGTTTGTAAGCGCTCTTGCTTTGTGTGCTCATTGCGGGCTTTCAGTCACCCTCACCCCTCTTGAGACCGTCTTGACCGCCGCGATCGCTACCTTGATTGGTCTGGCTTGTCCAGAGGTTACCCTGTTCCAAGTAATTAGGTTGGCCTTCTGAACTTCTGCGCCACCAGGACAGAGTTCAGAGATCCGTCTTAACAGCCCCTACGAAGGGACGCCCATGCAGTATGGAGGAAAGGGGACAGGGCGTAAGAGTATGATGAAGATGTCAGTTTAGAGTCCAGCTCCAACCTGCAAGAGGAGTCAACGGAGGTAGAATAATCTCAGGAAGAGAGACCCTCTCTGCCATAGCCTGCCCTTATGCCTCGGCCATTTTCCATTGGGACCCCACAAGGTCCACAGTTAAGCCCACAATATGTTTCTCTTGAAAGAATGAGATTAGAGTTGGAGTTCCAAAAGTTAAGTGCCCAAGCTGAAGCCAAACATCAAGAGGTTAAACTAAGAAAGAGATGCAACATAAAATGCATATGAAAAGACTGTCTCTTGATTCTGCTTCCCTTTCAGGGTCCTCTAGGTCTGCTAGTCCCAAGAGGCCTTGCCCGCCCAAAGAAGCAGTGAGTATGTATGAACCTAAACTTGATGTGTTTGATTGGCTGGGTATGTTTGAATACACCTATGGTCTTCAAGGAATCAGTGGGAATGATTTAATTCAATGGTTCATACTTAGGCTTCCCCTGAATGGCTGTGACGCTGTAATGGAGTTGGGTGCCATTGAGAGAAATGATTATGAATCAGGGAAGCTGGCATTAATAGTCAGATTTGGGAAAACTCCTTCCCAGTACCTTAAGAGGTTTAGCACCTTCAAAAAGACTGATTGGCTAGATGGGTATGTGAATGTTTGAAGAACTTAGATGGTTGGGTTAAGGGTTACAGAGGGTTACAGAGTGAACTCCTTCGAAGGAATGAGGAATCTTTTTTTGTTAGAATCTATTTTTGATGCCTGCTCTCCTCAGCTGAGACAGCATTTGGCTGACTCAAAAGAGATTGATCCCAAAAAGTTAGCACAGGCTGCTGACTTGTGGGTAGCCAACAGGGCCACTCAAACAGGTCATGGGGAATTTCAACCATCCAAAAAAGGGCCACAAACATAGCAAGGGTAAATAACATGGGAAACCCGGTAAGTCTAGTGAAACCTCTGGTGCCAAACCAGAGAGAGGTCAACAGAAACCCCCTTCCAGAGAACGTTTGGGAAATGTTTTGTATGTGCGTCAGTTGATCACATGAAAGGGGATCCCCGATGTAAGGGTAAACCTTCAGGGGTCCACATTGCCTCCTTAGCCTTCATCCCTGAGGGAGAAGTTCAAATGGCAAGTGGCAACTTTCAATTACTGGCTGAAGACCCCATTGGAATTCAAGTCCGTGTTTCTTCAATGTCCCTGTGTCTGTGGGAACAACGGAATGTGGACGCGTACAACTCCATACCAGATAACAAAAGAATATTATAAGGATTGTGCACTTGTAAATAGTTTCAAACCTGAGGATGTAGCTAAGGCACCCAAAGGTCCCACTAAACTTGCAGGAGGCCTTATTCCTATTATGCCAGCTCTCATCCAGTGCAATAATATGACTGTTAGAATACCTGTTAGTGCACAGAATTAAGTGCCACAGAGAGTCCTGTTGGCAAATGATTTGAAAACTCTTGGAGTTGTATCTAAAACCCCCATGCCTCCCAGCAAAAGGAAGCACGAGGAAACAAGATTGGCCAGAGAGGCAACCTTGAGAGACTCTCAGTGGGTGGTTGAGTAGATTTCCAATACCCCAAGTCCACAGGAAAGCCACCTTATTTCCAGGAAAAAGAAAGACAACAGAGAAATCTAAAGTCTCTGGGAGAAAGAAAGGTCTTAAACCTAAACCTGTTCAGAGGACAAGGACATCCCCAAGAGGACAGTCCAAGGTCACCTCAGTGACCCCTTCCCCAGCTGAGACTGAGTGGGAGTACCAACCAAACTCAACAGAGACAGCTACTGGTGACACAGAGCTGGAAGAAAACCTTCCCTGCGTTGGAGATCTGGATCCTAGAGACCATCCTGAGCTGCAGACTTGCAGAAGGGTGACCATCTAGGGGAGACTTCAGCAGAGGTCAAAGCGAGTGTTCCTCTCTAGAAGGCCTGCGCCAGCAGACAGCTTCCCAGCTGGAAGGGCAAGAGCCGGGAAGCATAGGCTTTACTGGGAGGATGGCCTCCTCCACGGTGAACCTACTGAGTCTACCCCAGTGTACTACAGGACACTGGTAGTGCCCCAGGAGGTGAGACAGAAGTTCTTACAGTTGGCACATGAGATTCAGCTAGCTGGCCACTTGAGTTTCAAGAGGACCAAAGAGAGGCTATCTCTGTATTTCTACAGGCACAAGATGGGGGCTGATGTAGAAATATTCTGTAACAGCTGCCACACTTGTCAGACTTCTGGCAGAGTGGGTCCAATATTTTGGCCCCTTTAGTGCCCCTCCCTGTGGTGGGAGCCACTTTTGAGAGGGTGGGGATTGACATTGTTGGTCCCCTAGACCCTCCAACTTCTACAGGCAACCAATTTATATTGGTTGTGGTAGACCATGCTACCAGGTATCCTGAAGCAATACCTATGAGAACTGTTACTGCTCAGGCAGTGGCCAAGGCCCACCTTGGTATCTTTACCAGGGTAGGTTCTCCTAAGGAAGTAATCTCTGACAGGGGATCTAATGTTATGTCCCGCTACATGCAGACCATGTGGGAAAACTGTGGAGTAACCTACAAGTTCTCAACAGCCTACCATCCCCAAACCAATGGATTGGTGGAGAGGTTTAACAGAACTGTGATGAGCATGATAGGTGTTTTAGAGGAACCCCTTAGAAGAAAGTGGGACCTTCTACTGCCTTGCCTTCTCTTTACTTATAGGGAAGTTCCTCAAGCAGCCCCTTTGAACTTCTCTATGGTCATCCGGTCAGAGGCCCTTTGGCCCTGATCAAGGAAGGTTGAATCAGTTGGCCTCGCTGTTCTCCCTGACACCAGGCATGACCCCTTGGGGCCAGCATGATAGACTCACTGGTGACGGTCTCCCTGTCAAAACCAGGGGTTAGAGAATGTCAGATCATGTAAGATCCCACATAAAGGAAGAGGTCAAGAAGATGCTTGATCTTGGGGTTATTGAGCCATCTACAAGTTCATGGGCTAGTCCAGTTGTACTGGTCCCAAAAGCAGGAACCAAAGAATTGAGATTCTGTGTAGACTATGGAGCTCTTAACGCAGTCACGACGACTGATGCCCATCTTTTACCCAGGACAGATGAGCTGGCGGACAAACTAGGTTCAGCCAAGTTCCTCAGTACATTTGACCTGACCTCAGGCTATTGGCAAATAGCTCTGACAGACCATGCCAAGGAGAAAACTGCATTCTCCACCGCAGGAGGCCTCTACCAGTTTAAGGTTATGTCTTCTGGACTAAAAATGCACCTGCTACATTTCAGAGGATGGTGAATCAAGTTCTGAATGGGTTCTAACTGCATGGCATACTTGGATGTCATTGCAGTGTTCAGCTCCACTTGGGAAGAGCATCTTCACCACATTTGATATGTTTTGCAGGCTCTGGAACAGTTCCATCTGACCATAAAGGCTAGTAAATGTCAAATTGGTCAGGGTAAAGTGGTCTACCTTGGGCATGAGGAGGTGAAATAAGGCTATTGCCTAGCAAAGTACAAGCTGTACAAGACTGGGCCACCCCTACAACTCAGCCCCAAGTGAGAGCCTTTCTAGGTCTCACTGGGTACTACAGGAACTTCATATAAAAATATGGGACCATAGCTTCTCCCTTGAATGTGATGATCTCACCCAAATTCCCCAAGAAGGTCAGGTGGAATGAGGAGTGCACTAAGTCTTTTGAAGGACTAAAGAAAGCCCTTTGTCAAGCTCCAGTCTTGAGAGCTCTCAACTACAGCCAATCCTTCATTGTACAGACAGATGCTTCTAACACAGGGATATGTGCAGTCATTTTTGAGTCAACTGGATGAGAAAGGCAGGGAACACCTTATCTGCTTCATCAGTAGGAAACTGAAGGACCGTGAGACAAGGTGGGCAACTATTGAACGTGAATGTTTTGGCATTCGGTGGTCTCTGAAGAAGTTTAGGCCATACTTGTGTGGTTCTACTTTTGTTATTCAGATAGACCACCAACCCTTGAGGTGATTAATGCAGATGAAGGGGGGAAATCCCAAATAAATTGTTCAGGTGGTCAATCAGCCTCCAAGGGTTTGATTTCAGCATAGAACACATGTCAGGGTGTAATCACCAAAATGCTGATGATCTTTCCAGAAAGTATGACTGACTGGATTAGGAGATTGATCCAGGAGTGGATTAAATCCTCCTGTCCTTTAGTCTGTGGGGGACGAGTGTTAGGGGAATTCTCAATTCTGTGCTAATTCCCTTCAACCTTAGAGACCCCCCAGCTCTTTTGCTGGACTTTAGGACTTTGTAATTTTAGCCCCTTTTCTTACTCCCTCATGTGTTTTGATCTGAATTGGATGATATGTTTCCTTTGTTTTTGGAGTCTGACAAACTCCATAGGCATCTCATTTTTGTATGGTGAAATTTCTCACAAGGTTTAAATACCTTTTCTTGGGTGAACTACCGTTCCCAAGAATAGTAAAGTGAAATTGCCTTTACTTACCTTTTCTCTTTGTAGATCCAGCACACACCATCTTATGTGGAGTGCTGGGGGAGTTTCTTAGTAGGCCTCCTTCCTACCTACTCATGTAACATTTTTTATGTTACCCTCACTACTTTAAATGGCTAGTGGCAGTAGTTTAATTTTCCTACCATTGTGCTTTTCTACCGCAGGCTGAATCTTCAGCTGCAGTATGGCACCCATGAGTGACAATTGTGTCAAAATGGCCCCGGTCTTCTTTTTTCACCATTTGCTGTTTGTGAGGTCTTTCTTGGGTTTTACTATGCACGCCAAACTAGGTTTGAGCCCTTTCTTAGTTTTGCCTTTAGCGGGCTTCAGTACTGAAAACCGCCTCTGGCTCGAGTGGGTCTGGAAGGGCAGGAAGTGAGGGAGGTGCCCGAAACTCCCCTGTCCTTCGTCTCTAGGGAAACCTGAATGCACCCAGTCCTGATTGGCTGGCTGTCATTTCTGGACAGCTCCCCTGCTGTTTGATTGACAGCCAGGCTGTGTACGAATGGGAGAAACCTGCTTAAAAACCAAGTGTTTGGGGACTAAAGGCAGAGTCGACCACTGGGAAGAACAACCCGATGACGACTGAACTGCCCAGCGAAGCCCTGCTATTGTGCTGAAAACTCATTTTTCTGATCGACAAGGGAAGCTCCAGAAGGGCCGACTTCTTGCCTTGGGTTAGTGTGCCCAACTAACCCCAATCTGCTGGAAGACCTTCCCCAACTGGCTCTACTGTGTGCAAGTCTGTAAGCCAAAAGCTCCAGGAGTCTCCCCATGGCCCTCCAGAAGCAGGATGACCCAAGCTCGAGCAGGACTCAAGGAGTGAAGGGAGCCCAACCAGTGCCCAAGATTTGTGGTGGTGCAGTTTACCGAGCACTGAAACCGCAAAGGGCTGCTGATCCGAAAAGAGCCGATAGCTGCGGCCGACTTCGAATTGCTGTCCTCCCTCTTGTCCCCATAACTGAGGCCCAGGAACACAGGATCTGCATCGCTGCAACCAGACAGAAGCCAGCTGGACCCTCTTCTTCTAACCAAAGGTACTGTTCTGACCTGGGGTACTTACCTCAGTGTCTCAGTTGCTCTTCTCAGTTCAGACTTGCAGTAGCTGCTTTGATTTCAGCTCTAACCTCCATAAGTATAACAGCTTGTGACCCTACAGTGATGATTTTTCTTCAACAAACTCTCTAACTTTGTGCAAGACATTTACTATCTAAGAAGTGTCTCGGCTCCACATACTTTGCTCCAATTGACTTTGGCTGTCCTGGCTCCATGCAGACTCTTCTATTCCATTTGACTTTGGTACTTACTGTCCCTCATAAGTGATGCATTGGTTTTAAACTAATATTGCTGGGGAAGGTTTTTATATAGACTTCATTGGAAGAGTTAAAGTGCTCACATGCTCCGAGAACCTGTTTAACCTTTTTCCTTCCTTTAACCTTTCCTTTCTACAACCCTCAGAATACAAAGTGTACTAGTGACATATACATGCAATTACTGTCCTAGTTAAGTCACATCAGGGTGTAGGAAGTATTTTGAAGTGTATCTGATTGCTACCTATATTGCCTTTTTTAAAGAATGCTCATTTAAAACTATTGGTAAATAAAGAAATAATTATTTTAACTACAAACCTGGAGTATAAGTGTTAATTTGGCTACTTGTATTGGTGGATTTCAATGCTACAGCTCAGCTCACATTTACCCCTTTTGAGATAAGTCTGGCTGCTCAGTCACACTTACAACGTGTGTCGTAGAGACCTATATCAATAGGTGAGTTACCTAATACCAAGGGGACAAGGGTTGTGCAGTCTCCCACAGGGTTAATACATCAATTCTTGCCTAACAGGTCTCTCAAACATCAATCCAAAAGTTTTGATTGCGTTTGAGTTTGAAACTGGGATAACACAGCACCAACCCCTTTCTCTACAAATTATAATGTAATCCTCAATAATATAAGGCCACCTCGAAGCAGCATTCTCAATTCTATGACAACGATGCCGCTCATCAGTCAGTATATTAAAGTTTTTTTCATTTATACAAAATGACTGTCTGTTGATCAATGGCAGGTTAACGCTTATTTTCTTCAATACTAAAACACTCTTTTGCCTCTGGATCCTTCCCTCCCCCCTGAAGCACTCCCTTGTGCATCCTCTTCTCAAGAAACCCACAGCTGATCCTACCTGTCCGGCTAACTATCGCCCAATTTCCATTACTCCCTTTCTGGGCAAACTCCTGGAAAAACTGGCCATCTCTCAGCTCAACCTTCATTCTGATATGGTTGGCTATCTCCATGACCACCAATCTGGCTTCAGAGCTACCAGAAGCACGGAAACTGCTCTCCTGAACATCCGTGAGGATCTGCTCTTCAACCTTGCGCTAACATTCCCTCTGTCCTCATCCTACTCGATCTCTCATCTACCTTTGACACGGTCAACCATATCAGCCTGCTCAACCGTCTCCGTGATAACCTCGGTATTACTGAGCAGGCTCTGGCCTGGCTGACCTCTTTCCTCTCTGACCAACCTTCCCAGGTCAAACTTGGGTCCTTCCTATCATCTATCTCGCTCTCTACGTGTGGTAGTCCCCAGGGATCTAACCTCTCACCCTGGCTTTTCAACCTATACTTGGCAACTCTCGCCCACTGCATTGCCATTTTCTGTTCAAATTTCTCGTGCTACGCGGACGATACTCAACTCATCTTCAGGCTACCCTCGGCCACCTCCTCTCATCCTCTCATCTCCGATTGCCTTACTGCCATTCAAGATTGGTGTTCCGCCAACAATCTCTGCCTGAACGCCAGCAAGACTGAAATCCTCCTCATCGGGACACCTTCTCCGTCCTTTCCCCTCACTCTCTGCCCGGCCTCTCTTGGCCCTGCTCCTACCCCCACCTGCGAGGTTAAGAACGTCTGGGTCATCTTTGATTCTACACTTTCCTTCTCTGCCCACATCTCTGAGGTCTCTAAAAAGTCAAACTTCCTACTGCACCTCCTCAGACGTAATCTACCTTTCCTCTCTTCCCCCAGAAGCTCACTGTCTCCCAAGCTCTGGTTCTCTCTAGGTTGGATTACTGTAACAACCTCTTTCTTAATCTACCTGCCTCTTCTCTCCGCCCTCTGCAACAAATCCAGAACAGGACTGCTAGACTTGTCCTTGGCCTCAAGCCCTGGGATCGTATCTCTCCAGCTCTGAAATCTCTCCATTGGCTCTCAGTGGATGCAAGGATTAAATGTAAAACCCTCTGCATTGTCCACAAGGCTTTCTGGGGCCTGGGTCCAAAATATCTTCAGCTATCCCTCCGTAAATACCTCCCCTCGCGAGCACTTCGCTCCTCCTCCTCTAACTCCCTCAGGGTCAGTTGTTTTTCAAAGAAACGAGCTGGGGATAGATCTTTGCCTTCGGCTGGGTCCTCCCTCTGGAACAGCCTCTCTGCCACTCTAAAACTTGAGGAAAACCATCTCAGGTTCCGGAAGCACCGCAAGACCTTACTCTTTGCTTCTGCCTTCGCCACCCCCCCCCCCCCCCCCATTGCTGATCTGCTCTCTTGGCACCTTGCACTGGGACACCCTCTGTCTCTGGTCCCAGGTTCCTGCTCATCCTGCCACCCTACCGCACTGCCTCCGGGCCACCCCTTGCACTGGGGTTGTATCGGTACCAATACAGCCCCCCCCCTTTTCTCCCCTCCTGCACTTATCAGACCCACCTGATCTGCTGCCTCAAACCTAGCACTTGCCTGCACTACCACTTTGTGCTGATTTGATTATTTATTTTTGTTATGATTATTTATCCTGTTTCTCCTTTGCTCTGCACTTTCCACTTTCTCCCTCCCCTCCATGCACTTTCCCCTCCCCCTCTCCCATGCACTTGCACATTCTCAATGTCACTGGGCCTAGTAAGATCGTTGTTTCGTTCTCCCCTCCCTTGCCTTGTCGCGCTCTGAAACACCTCTGTATGAGAGCGATATAAATAAAATATATCATCATAAGTATAGAAAACAGACAGTTATATCGAAAAATTACATTTTTATATACATTTACATTCTCTTCGCCCTCCCACCCCCGCTTCTTTTTGGACTGTGGGGTTGTGGATTTCGAACATGCGCATGTAATTTGAATGTAGATTATAATGCTTTTCATCTAATTCTCAGGTTTGGGTTAGAACTGTTCTATCAATTTAGAACGCACAGGATCTTAGTTCACCTACCCAATATAGGAAAATGGTTATATGATTTCTTAATACACTTCACAAATTGGGTCCCACAGGTGCAGATCCCGTTTCATTACTGCGCAATGTAAAGAGATGCTGATGTATTTAAATTGGAATTATTTTCCATTGGAGTGGATTTGGGCTGGGCAACTCCCTTTGACTTTTTAATATCTATGGCTTTTAACAGGTTGCAAATGATCAAGAAACCCACTGTTTAGGTTACGAAGTGTGACCACTGATTCACAACCCAACGTGTTAAGACTATGCCAGTGAATACTAGAGGATTCAGTTTACTTTAGCTATCATTTTCCAAATGATGTACTGTCGGTTCCGTGAATGCTTTATTATTAGCATCTGGGGCGGGAGGGGCAACCAATCAGGTTGTTTGGATCACGGACTGAATCCCACAATCTCAGCCCATGTTCCGAGCAGCCTGATGGCGGCTTCCCCCGCCATCTTCCCCAACCCTCCTCTGCCTTCTCCTCCGATCTCTTTCCTTACCACCCCCACTTACTAATTAGTTCTGTGGCATTGCCCCATTGCCAACGCTCCATGACCCTGCTGGCCGCCTTGAAGATGGAAGAGGAACTCCGTATGGAGCCCCGCCTTCCAGATCCTTGGAGAACATCTTTAGTAAGTATTTTGTTTTAATGAATGGGATGCTGCAAGGCGTCTTGTTCACTGAAACAAAATACATTGCTCTTAGCACCCCGGGTTTCTGGATTTAAAGCCTGGGGTGCCAATAGCAATAACACGCAATCCGACCCGCCAGATAGGGTGGTAACGGCGCTGGGCCCCATTGGTAAGGCCGCACTCGGTTCCCAGGGTGTTATAGCTATATTCCACGTTGTAAATAATTTATCATCCCCTGCATGCAGAAACATGCTATATTTTCAACAAGATGTCAAATCTGACTTAGCCTTAAATATAGTAACAAAGCAAGCACTACTGCATTCCATAAAGAAAAATCAAGATATTCTATTTGGAATGAGCAGCCTGTAGGGGAAATCACCTCCACAATCCTTACCCCTTCATGAATTTAGCAGGACAATGATTCTACGCAGACTTTTATAATTGCATTTGGGGGAATCTTTATATTCACTTTGAAATATTCTCTAGGGCGCAGAGTCAGAATGGAACTGCGTTAGTTTTCACAGAACTCCCAGTAAGTCTCTCTTCCCTCTTGGAAAGCAAGTCTGCTCCAGGTAGGAATCTCCACATGGGAAGGGCCCAATTCTCCATGTAATGTCCAGGGTTAAGCAATCACTCATTTGGAACAGGTGGTATCCCTTCTGTACACGTTTCCATTGGCTTAACTTAATAGTCAGACACCCCAACAGAACATACACACAGTTTTCCTGTTTAATGAATTTCTATACATGTGAAAAGAAATAGAAGGTGGGGGTTGCATTGCTTTCACGCTTTTGCATGCAAAATCATGTTTAATCCATATTTCATCGTAGCAATATGCCACATCAATGAAATATGGATTACTGGGACCCACCAGCCTAAACGGATATCTGGATTCATGGCATGAATGTGTAGGATAATTTTTCATTTTTATTAATAATCTATAATTATTAAAAAAATGTAGCTAATTCAAATTTGAACTTGTGTGACAGAGAACTACTCCTTGAGCATAATACATGTTTCCATTCATGTCTAAGTGATATGGTCTTGGATTCATAAGCAAAAATCATTGTCTGTGTTTAAAATGTCAAGCTGCAAATATGTGCTTTCAAATTAAGGAAGGAAGGTTTCTATCAGGATAAACAAGCACCGGAGCAGGATCCAGAATGGGACCATGTCTGCCACATTGGAACAGCATTTTCAAATGATGAACCATGGGGCAGATGACTTCAGTTGGTTTGTCCTGGATCAGGTTAAACCCAATAGGATTAATTATTCCACGACTGCACGGCTTTACAAGCTGGAGTAGGCCTTGATTTCCAGACTAGGAACCCACGAGTTGGGGCTAAATGAGGAATAACATTGGGCTACTGTGATAAGTTGATTTGCCCACTTATCTGACATTGCCCCACAAATTTCTTTGTATTGGAACCAGGAAATGAGCACTTTGGAGTGCTTTGAGCTAATTTGCCAACGAGCATGCATGCCACTGGAGGCACTTTTTCAAGATGTTATTGATATGGCAGGACTACGGGATGATGATAATGTGTGCCAACCCGGTCTCAAATTTATCTTGAATTGGAATCATGATTTGACCGCAGCAAGGGTCCCTTGAAGTCCTTTCAGTTAAATTGCCTCTGAATATGTAATTGGCGGCTCCAATCAAAGATGGCGCCACCATATACATTAACAATACGGCAGACCCATGTGATGATGATTACGTGCGCCATGCCTTAGGTGAGGGAGGACGCCGCACTGTTACGCATTGTGAGAAACCCAATGGTATTCTCCCACCTACTCCCTCTTTTGGATCTCAACCGTGGGCGTGGACAAGCGAGGGAGGATCACCTGAGTGGAGGGTCACAGGGGATTGGGAGGAGAATACCCAAGAACGCAGCATGGTATTCCACCAACCCACTCTCTCTCAGCCCTAACAGGGTATTTCCAATCACACCCCATCTCTCCCTCCCCATTTGCAATAAGTATTGGGATGAAGAAGAGGCAACGAGGATTACCCATAGAAACAATATAGGAATACAAAGTGAGGCCTACCATGTAACACCTTTGAATTGTCCCACTAATAGGGTCAGGCACATTTCCCCAACTGTGCACACCTGAGTCCAATTGATACTTACCTGCAGTACAAAAGGGGTAGTTCTACCAGAAGCACAGAGAGAGCTGGAGTTGCTGACGGGACCAGGAGAGCCAAGGAGCACAGCGCTACATTAGGAGAAGCCTGGAGAGTCCGGAGGGGAGCGGCGTGCCGAGACGCTGGCCTGATGTGTTTGAGGGGCTACAATGTGGCTTGGGAGCTGTGCCTCAAGAGAGACGGAGTGAAGCAGACTGTGACCTGCTGGCAGAGTCCAGAGAGATGCTTGTTCCCTTTGGATGTGTGCCGGTCCCAAGGGTACCTGACGGGCGGGTGGTTAGACCCTGACCTCAACCCTGTTTATCCCGAGGAGACCATGCGCCAGCGCCACGCTACCGGTGGGTTTTGTGAAAGTAAAGAGAAACTCAAGAGCGTGCGGGTAGCTGGAGCGGGAGTGGAAACAGACAAGATTTACAAGCGGCACAAAGGTGCAGAAAGCAAGAGGAAAGTAAAGAGAGCGGAAAGCAAGAGAAAGATCATGAAGAAAGATGCACTAGCGATGCAGAAGTAAAGAAAGATAAGAGGAAAGTGAACTTTAAAGAATAGAAGGAAAAGGAAACAAAGAAAGTGTGCTGACAGCGTGGAAACAGGAAAGAAAGGGTGCAAGCGACTTGAAAGCAAAAAGGGAAATGTGCAAGTGTGCACAACAAAGTGAGACGTGTGCAAGAGGATCAACCAGAAGAAAACAAAGCAAAAAGAAGGCGCAAGTGTGCACGAGAAAACAGGAAGAGTATAGAAGAAATACAGATGAAGATAAAAGGGGTGCAAGAGGCACCTGTAAGGAGGAGCTAAGAGGAAGGCAAGAAAAGTAGGAGAGGAGTTGAGAGATCAGAGTGGTCACGCCCCAGAGAAGCAAAGAGCACAGTGTTCTCGAAAGTCACTCATACTACCCCCCATGAAAGAACTGTACATTGAAAAGTACATCCTGACAAGAGGAACTTTTTGTTTGTTTGCTGAACTTCGTAAAAGGGGCCAGGTTTGGGCCTTGGAAGCAAGACGACATGGAGCAACACAGGTTTGATTGCCGGGTCCGCGCTAAGAAACCTCTTGGTATTAAGCATGTTATAAATAACCTATCATATCACTAAAGACATGGTTGAACTTTGTGAAGAGAGGCCTAGACTTGAGGAAGGGAACCCTGAGAGGCCTAACAGGAACTGTATATTTTTGTTTGGAACTGGAAGGACTGAAGCTTGGGGAGGGGAACCCCAAAAGACCCAGAGACATTGTGAACTCTATTGACTTACGGCAAGATCCATACATGGAAGGTTTCAAGGGCAACCCTTTTGAGTTAAAATATTCTGTAACTGGCAGAACTACACCTATTGGTAAGAAACCTGAAACTAGCTGTGGTTTACATTTCCTTTTTTTTTTTGGAGTCACCATTTTTCATTAAAGAAAATCCCCTATCACATTTGGTGAGGGCAAGAATAGGTTTGGACACAGACGAACTTTGGTTTTGGACTTACGGACATCAACGGCCCTTAGAAGCATCAGTTGAGGGAACAATCCCCTTAGAGTTAGGGCCAGGTAGGCATTGCACCAATCCCATAAAGTTTGATAATAAAGGTTTTGAAACTGTTTTTGAGTCTGTGTCTCTCTTGATACCATGCCTGTCTCACAGTATCCTCTGTTGTGGGCGGCTCCTGTTTGCATTGAATGGTGAAGCTTGTACATAGTCGCTTTGGCGGATGAGACACTGCTTGCTGTGTGAGGACTGTGAAACAATAAGGTAGGCTTCACTTGCATCAGCGGCATTAACAACATTTGCAGGTGACCCCCATATTAGATGTGTGTGTGTGAGCAAATTACTTAGCACACCCCGGTTTTCAAAAACTATATTGTTTTGTTTTTGCTGCTTAGATGCATTAAATCAGAATTGGCTTACTGCAAGGCATTGGATTTTCCCACGCACATGGGAGAAGTGAATCTCACATCTGTAAAGCACTCTGGAGATGAAAAAAGAGTGAGGTGAGTTTCTCTCACACTCCTGTTGCATATACCATTAGCCTCTGAACACGTGAGCGCTTTAAGCTGTTAATATTGGTAACACTGTTTTGTCTCCTTGATTTAGATTTGGCATGAAGTATGGCATTGAGGATGCCGCGGCTACAGGGAGGAATCTACCTGTGAAACGAATATGTGAGGTGAGTTTTCACCATACCCGGAGATGTGGCAATATGAATAATGTTTTTGGACTGTATGTCTGGGCAATAGCTAACAAGAAGTTCTAGTCCTTATGTCTCTGTAATAGAGTTGCTTTCTTTGCCATACCTGGATGCTGACCCCTTTTTGCACGGCTGTGCTATTTTGGATGTGACACCCTAGGTTGTCTTTGTTCCCAATTAAAAAAGGTTCGGGATAAGTACTTTTTGAAACTATCATATATATTTTATTTTTTACTTTATTTAACACGTTTTGCAGTGGGTTAGAGAGAGATCATCTTATTACCAAATACATATACATGTACATGTGTGTTGTGCATTACATTTTGACACTTTCCCATCACCTTTGTATCATATGCTACCTTTGGTTCCAGTGAAGTCACATTTCCTTTACAGTCTTGTTGCCATGTCCTTTTACCTAGTTTTGTTGGTTATTCATATATATTCTATACTGACCCCACATGTCTTTGGGTCTGCTTGCCACCAACACAGTACATACATTTCCCTCTTCCTTGTCATTAGCAAGTGTCAATTCTTTAAGCCATTGCTGGATTGTAGGTGCCCATTTTGATTTCCATTTTAGTAAAATACATTTTTTGCAATTATACATCCCATGTTGAAGAGTCTCCTTACTGTTGTTTTAGCCTTCCCGATATCCCCCAGTAGGTATTTTAAAGGAAGGGGATATCTGTCACAACTCGTAGCATTTCTGCTACTTGTTGCCAGTAGCTCTGCATTAAAGGACAGTTCCAAAACATATGTTTAGTATCCGCCCCTTCATTTCCACATTTCAGGCAGTTATGAGGGTTGTGGGGAGTAAACCGTGATGTCTGCTAGTGTGTAATGTAATCTGTTCACCACTTTAAATTGTATTCAAAAGAGTTTGGCGTTCAGGGATACTTCTTTGGTAGGACTACAACATTTCTGCCATTTCACATCATCTATAGCAGTATTAGTGTCTCTTTCCCACTTTAATGTCACATTGTCATGTTGCACAGACCCATTTTGCACCTTAGCATATACCCTTGCCACCAGTCTCATCCTACAGTTTCCCTGTGCTATCATATCGATACATTAGTTTGTTACAGGCTCTGCTGGGAACATTGGCCATTTCTTTTTGATGGCTGCACGCATTCGGTAATGTTGTAGTAAACGCATTGGATCGTTTCGCATTTTGTCTTTAAACTCCTCAGGTGTGACAAACTTGCCCCCCCGGGTATAAATCACTGAGGGTCATTTCCCTGTTTGGGTCCCATGATGCCTGGACATCTGCTTCTAGCATTGGGGGGAGATCTGGGCAGTCCCACAGTGGCATGTTTTTACAATATGGGTTTTTATAGTCTATTCTGTCACATATCTGCGACCATGCTTCCACTGTGGTTCGCACCAGATCGTACGGGCACGTATCGACATATTGATCGCTTAGAATAACCGTTTTAAAGTAAATCAGGGATGCTTCATATGCTTCTAGTATCGTGTCTGCTATGTCGTTCTCTTGACCAAACCAATATCCTGCGTAATGTGCCTGGGCCGCCAGATAGTACAGCTGAAAATCCGAGGTGGAGATGCCCCCCCCTCTCGTATGGCTCGGTAAGGGATTCCCATTTCATACGGGCTGTGCCACTGCCCCACACAAATGCTATTGCGAGTGATCACAACTTTGTGAAAAACGCACGTCCGGGCCATATTGGAATATTGTTGAAAAAGTTTAACAATTTAGGTACTACTACAATTTTTAGAACTGCAACTCTACCATACAGTGACATAGGGTGTATTGTCCATAAATTTAATTTATGTTCCAGTGTAAGGGAATAGTTTCTTACCTGTAACTCCATTTCTCCAGCATTGGTATCTTTCATGGATTCACATGCTTAGAATATTCCCCGTCGTCAGACTGGGACCCCTCGGTACACATATATAGCCTTTTCCAATAGGAAAACTTCCGACACTTTTGTGTCCTATCTACGTCCTTTTAGGACCCGCCTACGCATGCTCCGTAGGACGTCCCCGTATAAGAGGCCCGCCCCTGCGGTTCCCCTTCAGATTTCGGCCCCTCCAAAGTAGGAAGGGTTAAATTTATCAATTAAATACATTACATTTCGGGGAGGTTGGCGGGCGCATGTGAATCCATGAAAGATACCAATGCTGGAGAAATGGAGTTACAGGTAAGAAACTATTCCCTTCTCCAGCATTGGATCTTTCATGGATTCACATGCTTAGAATATATTGTATAGCAGTAACACTTGAGACGGCGGTGAGAATGTAATGTAATATACCCTCAACATACTACACAATGCATATGTACAGTAGGAATAAGTTACCTCATATAACCTTACCCACATAAAATAAACTGTCATTAAAAAGGTAGACAACAGATTCTCCACAGCGTGGAGCTTACCTTACTGAAACAGATGGCGCAGGACAGCTCTTTCCATCTGCAGCTCGTCCGCATGCTGCCTGGCAAGGCAGTAGTGGCGGGTAAACGTGTGGGGCACTGACCATGCCGCAGCTTGGCATATGTCCGTCAGCGGAATTCCTGCCCATAAAGCTGTTGAGGAGGACATCGATCTTGTAGAATGGGCTCTATGATGTCCTTGCAGTGGCCTTCCGGCCTTAGAGTGACAAAACGCAATCGTCGATGAGACCCATCGAGCCAATCCTTGTTTAGAGATTGCTTTTCCTCTCGTCGACGGACCATATGCGACGAACAGTTGTCTAGTAGACCCGAGTTCCTGTGTACGATGTAGGTAAAATTTCAGAGCCCTCTTAACGTCCAGGGTATGAAGAGCTTTTTCTGCTGCCGATGATGGTGTGGCGAAGAAAGTAGGGAGAACAATGGACGAGTGTTTGTGATACACTGTCGGAACTTTTGGGACGAACATAGGATTAGTTGCCAGGACTACTTGGTCCTTAAAGAATCTAAGGTATGGCGGGTCTATGACCAGCGCTTGCAGTTCCGAGATTCTTCTAGCTGATGTGATAGCAATCAAGAATGCCAACTTCCACGAAATGAATTTTATGTCGGACGTGGCCATAGGCTCAAAAGGCGGTTTCATTAAGCCTGCCAACACTGTATTGAGACTCCAAGTCGGGGGGGAAACGTTTTACCGGGGGAAAAGCTCGAAATAAACCCCTTATGAAGTGTTTTACAAGTCTGTCGCTAAATAGAGGAGACGACTGCCTTTTCCTTGTGAACCTCGAGATGGCCGCCAGGTGCACCTTTATCGATGTGAAGGATAATCCCCTCTCCGCCAAGAGGAGCAGGTAAGGTAGAACTTGTTCCGGCGTCACCGACAACGGTTGTAGGCCCTGTTGTCCCCTACACCATTCACAGAACCTCCGCCACTTATAGGAGTAGGATTTGTTTGTAGAAGGGGCTCTAGCCGCCTGCAGAATGTTTTGACAATCCTCCGAAATGTCTAAAGCACCGAACTCCGAAAAGTCAGGAGCCAGGCTGTAAGGTTGAGACTGTCCGGGTCGTGATGCCACACCGTGCCTTTGTCCCGGGATAGTAGGTTCGGGGCTTTCGGAAACCCTATGGGATGTTCCAGCGACAGGTGAAGCAGGTCGGAGAACCACGGTTGCCTTGGCCAGTATGGTGTCACTAGAATTACCTGACAATTGTATCTGCGTATCCACTGTATTGTCCTCCGTATGAGGGGGAACGGGGGAAAAGCATAGAGGAACATGTCCGTCCATGGGAAGGAGAATGCCTCCCCCCTGGAGCCCTCTTGAGGCCATCTGCTTGCGAATTGCTCGCATTTCTTGTTGTCTTTGGTCGCGAAGGCATCCAGAGGGGGGTGACCCCATTTCTCGAACACTTTCATCAGGTGAACTGTGTCCATTTCCCACTCTTGTATCTGGGCCATGCTTCTGCTGAGGGAGTCTGCTTGGGAGTTCCTCACTCCTGGAAGGTGATGAGCCACGATGGAAATTTCGTGCTTTAATGCCCAATGCCATGTTTTCTGGGCTTCTATGGAAAGAGTTCTTGATCGCGTCCCTCCTTGTTTCCTCAGATAAAACATGGCCGTTGTATTGTCGGTCAGTATTCGTACTCGCGAGCCCTTGATGTGTGGTAGGAATGCCTTCAAGGCCCATCGTACTGCTCTGAGCTCTAACACGTTTATGTGTAGGAGTGACTCCGTTGGAGACCAGCGACCTTGCGTTTGGAGAGCACCCATGTGAGCTCCCCATCCGGTTAGGGACGCATCCGTGACTATGGTTCGCTGAAACTCCGGCTCCTTTAGGGGTACGCCGTTGTTCAGATTGTGGTAACTCTGCCACCACTGAAGGGTCCGAAGCAGCTTGTCGTCGTCGATGGTTATCTTGTCTGACCACGATCCTTGAGCCTGCATCCATCGGTCCGCGAGGAATTCCTGGACTGGCCTCATGAATAGGCGACAGTTTTCCACCAGATGGATGCAGGATGCCATGGCCCCTAGGACCGAAAAGTATTTTCTCACTGAGATCTTGGTGTTTCGCCGTAGTCGGCATGCTTGTCTCGAACTGTGCCCCCAGGAATACCAGCGATCTCGATGGCTGCAGAGAGGATTTTTCAAAGTTTATGGCGAATCCCAGCTGTTGTAGAAGCTGCATGGTGGCTTGTAAACTTGTGTTGGTCGACGCTGGGGAGGATCCCCTTACCAGTCAGTCGTCGAGGTATGGGTATACATGGTGGCCTTGCTTCCTTAGTCAGGCCGCTACTGGAGCCAGGCATTTCGTGAACGTTCTGGGGGAGGTCTTGAGCCCAAAAGGAAGAACCGTGTATTGGTAGTGAGTCCGCCCTATTAAAAATCTTAGGAATTTCCTGTGTTTCCAACACATTGGAATATGGAAATACGCGTCCTGTAAATCCAGGGACGCTAGAAAATACCCCTCTTGAATGGCGCGGATCACTTCCTGCAGAGCGAGCATCTTGAATTTTAGGCTCTTTAAAGACTTGTTGAGATCGCGAAAGTCTAAAATGGGACGCCATTTGCCGTTCGGCTTTTTTACGACAAAATATCTTGAGTAGACTCCTTGACCTCTCTGTGATGTTGGAACTAATTCTATCACGCCCTTTGCTAACATGAGTGTTACCTCTTGTTGCAGTATCTTCAGATGGGAATGAGCGGTGAACGCAGGTGGAATTTGCGGAGGGCTGTGTTTGAATTGTAGAGAGTGTCCGTTTCTTATAGTATCCAGCACCCATTGATCCGTCGTTATTCGTTCCCATTCGTCGACATATGCTGAAACTCTTCCCCCCCAGAACGGTGTGTTGTATGTCACTGCTGATCTTTATTTTGCTCGTCTCTCGACAACGACGACGGATATGATGGTCTCTTCCTGGAAGTCTGGAAGTTCCGGCGACGGTTTACCGTTTGGGAGGCACGTCTGTATCCCTGGGAGGGGTAAGCTGATCTGCCAAAGGATCTGTCTCCAGATGCAGAGAATCTTGAATTACCTGAAGCCCCTCTAAAGGGACGAAAAGACTTGTAGTTTCTGCCACTCTGGAGGGCACCCAATGAACGTGCAGTGTCCGAGTCCTCTTTCATTCCCTTTAGGGCTTCGTCCACCTTCTCACCGAAAAGAAGGTCTCCCTCAAAGGGCATATCTAAAACTTTGTATTGGACTTCTGGCCTGAAGTAGGTACACTTAAGCCATGACTGTCGACTTAATACGACCCCATTATTGACTTGCTTGAAGCCTGACTCAGCGAGGTCAACCGCAATGTTTATTGCGTGATTTGATGCTTCCTCACCTTCTCGGACGAGTAACATCGCTGCCTTCCTGTGCTCTTCCGGAAGATGATCAAGCAACGGAGCTAGCCTGTGCCACATCTCCCTATCGTACCTGGCAACAATTGCCAGAGAGTTTGCGGCCTTTACTGTGGTCGCTCCCACGGATAGCACTTTTTTGCCAAAGGCATCTTGGCGTCTCGCTTCGTTCTCAGGAGGAGTCGTGCACTTGTGCTGGGCCTTCCCCTTCCTCGCCGCTGCCGCCGACACCACCGAGTCTGGCGTTGGTTGGGAGGATAGACACTTGGGGGTAGACTCTGGAGCCTTAAACTTTTTTTTCCAGGCGTCCTTTCACTGCCGGCTCTGAAAACAGGTGACGCATTGTCTGCAACCCCTCCTTCCATACATGGTCTAGTATTGGTATCGAGAACACCGACCTCCTTCTCTTACCCATGTGGTCGAACAAAAACCAGTCCTTTTGCTGTTCTTCCTGGGACAAACCAAATTCTTTGCATGCCTTCTCCATCATAGAATGAAATGACGCAATGTCGTCCGGAGGGGACGGGTGAGCTGGGCTTCTAGGGGTTTCCAACTCCACCTCTGACTCCCAGGTTGGATCCCTGGAGGGGGATGATGAGATATCCGACATGGCTCCCCTGTCAGACTCCGAATCTGGCAGCTCACCTTCCTCTTGTGCCAGTGCTGAGATTGGCGTGCGTAGGTGCGTCGGTTGACGGGACGGGCCCGGCTCGTCGACGGGTGACTGTGGCAGGTTTGCCTGAGGCAGTCTCTGGTCCAACGACTGTAACAATGATTGAAGCGTGGACAGAATTTCCAACGACAAAACAGATTGAGGATTGAGAAGAGGGGCCGGTATAACGGATCCCCTCGTCGACGACTTGTCAGCCACTCGTAGCCCTAGGTCTGCTGGGCCAGCTATTCTCTTATTCTCGTCATCCGAGGACAGCAACACAGCCTGTTCTTGTAGTAAAGTATCCGGGGGGATCGGATCAAAAACTTCAGGCCTCCTGTAGAACCCCCGTCGACGAGGCCATCGTCGACGTCGTTGTCAGTGGGACGGTGGATGCCACCTGCGTAAGTGGCAGGGTGGAGGCCGATGACTGGACCGCCGTCGACGACGGTGACTTAGCAGGTGGTTTTGGCGGTCAAGCCTTTTCCACACTTGGCTTGCTTTTACTCGACTCTCGACTCGTGGTCGATCTATGATGATCGCCCGAGGAGGATTTCCTTTCCTTTTCATGCTTTTTTGATGAAGATGATTTCTTTGACGAGGAGTCTCTAGTTGAGTGACTTCCAGACGACTCTTTTTCCGTCGGTCGAGATTTCTTCGCCGGTGGTTCCGACAAGGTAGCGCGGCGTGATGTTTTCACCGATTGTGTGGAGCCTACCTCCGAAGGGGGGTGTGCCCCCGCTCCATCATTCAGCCATGCCACCAGTCGTCGTCTGCGGTCTTTGAGGGTTTTTTGAGAAAACCCTTTGCATATGTCGCAGTTATCCGCCGAATGATGAGGGTGGAGGCAATATATACAATCCATATGTCCGTCCCCCTCGTAAACTTTTTTCAAGCCGCACGTCACGCATGGGCGGAACAGCGCTTTTCCCGACACGGAGGACATTTTCTGTACTCAAATTCCAGCAATGCAACCTTGAACAAAATAGTAAGACAACGCGAGGAGATCCCACTACTTTGGAGACGGTTGAAATCTGAAGGGGAACCGCGGGGGCGGGCCTCTTATACAGGGACGTCCTACGGAGCATGCGTAGGCGGGTCCTAAAAGGACGTAAATAGGACACAAAAGTGTCGGAAGTTTTCCTATTGGAAAAGGCTATATATGTGTACCGAGGGGTCCCAGTCTGACAACGGGGAATATTCTAAGCATGTGAATCCATGAAAGATCCAATGCTGGAGAAATAGGTATTCTTTGTGATTTTTTTCAAACAGTTATTTGTGCGTGCCTGCTACCATTACTCCCAGGTACTTAACTGTATTGTTTGTCCATCGCAGCCCATATAATTCCTCGGGTTCTGTGGTGTGTTCAGTTAAAGGGAATAGTTCTGACTTTGCAGTGTTTACCTTGTATCTAGAGTGTTGTGTGAATTTGCTTACTTCTTCAAGTACGGGCTTTGTATTTTCCTTAGGATTTCTGAGATACAGCAGGGTATCGTCTGCATATAATGAGTAACTTGAGGGGGCCCCTGTATATGTATTCCCCCATGGCCATGGTGTTCTCTATCCGGCTAGTGAACGGTTCAATGGTTAATGCAAACAGTAGTGGGCAGAAGGGGCACCCTTGTAGTGTCAAGTTGTATAGTGTCAGAGTAGTTCCTATTGGTTTGTACCTTGGCCTTTGGTTCTGCATATAGTAGTTCTATACATTTTATGAACCCCTCACCCAATCCAAAGCATAGTAGTCCTCCAAACACGAAAGTCCCAAGAGACCGAATCAAATGCTTTTTCTGCATCTAATATTACTGCTGACATGGATACTTTGGGAGAAAGCTAAGCCGTTGTTCCAAACAGCCGGCGTAGGTTGAGGGCTGTCGATCTGCCAGGGATGAATCCTGATTGGTCCAAGTGTACCAATTTGCGCATGTATGGGAGCAGTCTATTAGCCAGAATCTTAGCAAATATTTTTGCGTCTACGTTTATGAGTGAGGTCTGTATGAGGACATCTCATTGGGGGAAGGGGGGGTATGCCGGGTTTTAAGAGAACTGTTATCACTGCTTCCGTTAGGGATGGTGGCAGAGTTTGCCTATGTTGCACGTTTCTTCCCATAATTTTAGCAGGCGGGGAGCACAAATGTCTTTATATGTTTTATACAGCTCAATTCCCAGCCCATCTGGGCCGGGGGCTTTCCCGGATGTGAGGCACGTTATAGCTTCAGTTATTTATTCAAGTGTTATGGGGCTATTCAGTTTCTCTCTTGTCTCCCAATCTAGCCTGGGTAATTTAGTTTCCGCTAGATATCTGTCTACTACATCCCTGGTTGTAGTATCCAAATTAGAATATAATTCTTGGTAATATTTCATAAACATGTTATTTATTTCCCTAGCATCCATAGTATGACTCCCATCTATTCTAGCAATGCGGTGTGTATCCCTCTCTCCTTTAATTATTACAGCCAATAGACGGCCTGTCCGGTCTGCTCCATATTTCCGTGCTTATACATTCCTAACTATGAACCGTGTTTCGTGTTCTGCCAAATCACAACATTTTTGGAGGTGCTCCTTAATCAAACCTAGGAGTGCCCTGTCCCCCGTTTCGGCATGTTCATTCTCTAATTTCTTTAGAGCACTTTCCATTTCGCCCATCACCCTCCACCTGCTTTTAAGTATGCCTGTTGTGGATGCTATCATTGTTCCTCGGAACCACACCTGGAAAGATTCCCATATAGTGTTAACGTTCCCTCATTATTCTCGAAGAAAGATTCGATATCTATCCTCAGCGTTTCCACCAGTGTGACATCTGTGAGTGCTGACGGAGCCATTCTCCATAGTATGTGGGACTTTGTTTCAGATTGTAGCTTCACCTGGAGCACCACTGGAGAGTGGTCCGACCAGGTGTATGGTAGTATAGTGGAGCTATAAGTCTTATCCACCCAGGTTTATTTTATCAACCAGAAGTCAATCGTAGGTAGCTCATCGTGTGCGGTGGAGTAATCTGTAAATTCTTTTTTGTCCAGGTGTTCCTCCCTCCAGGCGTCAATTAATGTGTACTGTGCCATGATCTGATGTATCATAAGGGCTGCCCTTGTGTTCCCTTGGCTCCTAGTAGTGGATCTATATCTTACATGATCAAGGATTGTGTTAAAATCTCCTCCCCACAGTACTGGAGCCTCTGGGTTTGCCCGATCAGCATGGCTACTTGTGTGTAAAAGTTGGATCGTCTATATTCGGACGGTATGTATTGACCAGCGTTATTCCCTCATTGTTTATGGTTCCTGTTACAATGACATACCTGCCGTCTGGATCTATGTGTGTGGACCCAACACTAAAATTAACCAATTTGTGAACTAATGTCATTACTCCTCTTGCTTGTGATGAGTAGTTGGTGTAATATTTTTTTCCCCCACATCTAGGTGTAATTTGTCTATGGGTTGCTTCCAGTGGGTGAATCTCCTGTAGCATAACTATGTTGGGAGCATGGCGTTCCAGATATACCCAGATTTTGCTAACCTTTATCGGGTTGTTTAATCCTCGCATATTCCATGATATTAATTTCAGATTGTTAGCCATTTTGGTGTGTTGTGCGATTCATTCTCGCTATCAAGAACATGTACATCTTGCAGTTAACCCGGATTATGTTTGTTCCATAGTCCTTGCATCGACTGATCAACCCCTTCACCCACATGCAACGTTTCACTCTATTTTGCTTACCCAGTACTTTGGAGGCTGGTTGGGTTCTGCTTACCAACTTCCTTGTGATCGGTACAACTTGTTGAACAACTCCCACCCACACCATCTGCCCCGACATGATGATGACTTAGCCCAACAAACTTGAAAACTCCTCGGGGCGCTGTGTTGACTGCCATGCCCGTCTGACTTGGCTACGACGTTCCCCATCTTGGCTTTTATAGTTTTGTTCTTATGCGTCTAGTGTCTGTGTCACGCATCTGAATAGTGATTAGGTTTATCTCTCCAGCTCAGTCATGATTTTCATCTCGGCCACCATCTCCTACTGGTTGGGCCATCTGTTCCTCAATTTGGCCAGGCTGGGGGGATTGGAGGGGTGGCGGGAGTGGTGAGCGCCTCCGTTGGGTTTTCAAAGAAATGGGCTCTTCCCCCATGCTGGATCCTCAGCTTAGCAGGGAAGATCAAGGTGTATGGGACTCCGTGCGCCCTGAGGAGTCGTTTTACTGAATCATATGTCTTCCTTTGTGCCTGCCCTCCAGCAGTGAAATCAGGGTATATGTGTATATTGCTGGATTCATATTTATATGTATAAAGTTTTAGGATGGTGTCTCGGTCTCTATAATTCAGCAGTTTGGCAATTATAGTTCACGGAGGAACGCCAGAACATGGCGGGGTGGGGGGAGATTAAGGGTCCAGTGCACCCTCTCCACCAGGAATTGAGAGGAAAACTTGGTGGGATCAAATAGAGTTTTCAGTAAGTTTTCAAGGAACGGCTCCATCAGGACTCTACATGCCGCTTCAGGCACCCCCACCATTCGGACGTTGCTGCGTCTGGATCTTGATTCTAAGTCTTTGCATTTATTCTTCATCCTAATAAGTTCTGTTTTTATAGTTGCCATGTCTTGGTCATGTCGTTGGAGAGTGTCTTCTGTATTGCCGACTCTAGTTTCCATCTCGTTAATTCGACTGCTCTCTTTCTGGAGCTTTGCGCCGTGAAGGAACAAATTGTCGAGACGATATCGTCGAGCTTTACCATTTATTGACATAAAACCACTATACATAGTGTTCAGCAGCTGATCCTCCCATGTGCTGTCTTCCACGGCTCCCATCGGACTGGAGCCTGGTAGGATGGGCGAAGGTCTGGGGCCGGTGAACAAATCCACGGGGCCCCTCTTCTCGTTAGCCCCTTTCGTCATTTTCTCAGTGGATTATGACCTTGGCTCGCGATGCACCCTTGTCAGTGGTTTCTATGCTCCTGTGTCTTTCGTTTCAGTCACCAATCGGGTTTATGTTCAGGGTGGTGCAAATTGATAAGTTTACTGTGACTGCCCGCTTTATCGGTTTTCTCTCTTCCCCGCCTTAATTCTGCAATTGTTGCAGTGCGTTCAACTAGCACTTTGCAAGGAGCAGTCAGTATATTCTATTGTCTATAGTATTGTTCCAGTGTTTGCCTAGGTTGGTGGCAGCACCAGGTTTCCTATGTATAATTCTGAGGAGGTGGGTGTTGGCTGGTTAAGTTAAATTCTTTTGACAGAGGTGCTTCTATCGTGAGGCTTTTTCCAGGCTATTCCCTCTATCCATGTCCCAATTGGTTTGCCGTCTATGAATTGATGTTAGTTCACTTTGCAAGTGTGGTTTAGCAATACGTCCCTTGGTTGTTGCTTTCTTAGCAGGGTGGGTTGGGTTTCATTAATTGTTATCTTCCTGTACCTGCAATTATGTTATTTTAGTTTGTTGCTCCTCTTCTTGTAGGCATGGGACCCCAACAACACTGCTTACTGTGGGTGTCTGGGTCAACAGTCCTTTGATTTGGTAGACGTTTCTTGGTTGGTCTCACTACTCCTCAGCTAATGCATATCTTTCTAGTCTCAGTACTTATTCCGCACCTTTACACCTTCTACGTTTGTCCACATCGTGGGCTGTAGGGGTTAACTTCCTCACTCCCCCAATTGTTCATATTTCTGGATGGAGTGCCTACTGCACTGCGATATATTCCTTATATGCCATCACAGCCCCTAACGCCCTCTTGCGTACTAAGCGGCTATGGGCCCAGTCATTTAATACGTTGAAGTTTTGGGTTGAAGAAGGCACTGTCACATGGGAGCTGTGCCACACTCAAGCTTGGTAGTCTGTGCCCTGGAGGGATCCAGACTTTCTTAGGATAGTACCTGCCACCGGAGGGGAGCCGTCCGCTGTGCCTCTTATCTAATTTATGCCCCTGTTTGCTGCAAGGTTGTGGGCAGGGAGGCTGCTGCTTGCTTCCCCTCCTGTTGCCTCCCGGTGCCGCCTCTGTTAGTGGGGCTGGGGCAAGGGGGAGCTTCACGCACCAGTGCTGCTGTGTCGAGGGACCCTCTGTGCTGAGTTTCCCTCTCGGCAGCCGACACAGGCAGCAGAGGGCTGCCATAGCACTCCTCCGCGGCTGCTCCTGATGTGGCGGGCCATAGCTGGTTCGTCCCTCACAAGGGGTCTGCTGCCGTCTCGGAGGGCACCCCCCCTCCCCCAGCTTCACACCGTCACTCAGCCGCCATGGGGGAAGTTTTGGCAGTGAGATGAGATAGTGCTTGCTCCACTCCACCAGACTTGGTATCTCTGCTCCAGCCGGTGTCGGCTCCTCCCTCACCAGGACGTCTCCCGTCACACGGTCAGCTCGCTCTGCACTGTTTTTTTTCGGCGCCAATATCCCCGATGTCTTTCAATCAAAAGATGGGATTCATGTTTGGGCCATAGATGCACGATCCTTTCGGCCTCCTGAATTTCTGCTCTGCCGCGTTATTGGTGGCGTGCAAGAGAATCTATCCGGGCAAGGATTATTGACGGGCAGGAGCCTCACACTCAGGCGGCCATTACCAATGGCTGCTAAACAGCGCCCCCCGAAACTATATATTTTTTAATGATCAGTTAATGATTATGTATGAATGGGATTATCATGTTGGTATTTTTTGCTTTAGGTTGTTTTCACCACCTATCTTGTGAAGTTGATTGTCACCCTCATGAAGGCTAGGTTTATTTTATCAGTTTAAACCTGATAGCCGAATCTCGAATAGGCCAACAACAAACTTGAGTTCTGCCAAGAAGACTGAACAAATTAACTGAGCCTTAGCGCGCAGCTTGAATCTGCGACCCTAGCAGAAATAATTTCTGGGTACACTGCACTTATTGATGTTGTCAGACTGGAGTGTATACAGTCATTTGTTTACATCAACTGTTATTTTTGCACTACATTGCGTGATTTGCACAAAAATCCCCTTTGCACATTTTTAATTGTGATATTTATTGGCTATGTGTTGTATTTTTATGTATGATTGAGAGTGTGTTTGAAATGTTGGTGCTGCATTTGAGATGCATGTATAATGTATGCCAAACTGGCTTTTGTATGAATTTTAGTCTGTGAAATTGTCAGTTGTCATATTCTGTTAAACATTGTCCAAAAATAGGAATAACATTAATAATTGACTCAAATTGCGCGATGGAAACTACATATGAACTGTCTAGTGACACATTTAACAGGCTAAATGTAATATGGTGTGGAGGTTGTTTTTGTTGTGTTTCAAATTAGGAAAAGGCTGCATGTCGAGGCTTGCCTACAATTAATGATTTGGCTGAATCTGCTGACAAGGGCCTACTTTGTTTTACTTTCCATTAGGCTGGCCATCTGGTGAATTTTGTGGGTAACTGTGGTCCAAAGGTGATACACTAAGTGCAGTATGTGTTCTTTCAAGTCTTGCATTAGCGGAACAGGCTAGATTCTCATCAGCCAGCACACATGGGCGTAGGACATGGGGGGGACAAATCCCCCCCCCCGCAATTATAAGTGGGGGGATGTAATGTCATTTATCCCCCCCACAATATGTGTTTGGTGTGTTGTGCAGGGATCTGTTTTTGAAGCGGGGGAGGGGCTGCTTACTATGTAAGCTGCCCTCTCCCCCCTGGCCGCCAAAGCATGGGGGCAATACCCTGGGGGCAGATGGGTGATCATCTGCCCCCAGAGAAGGGGGGCAACAAAATAAAAAGATAATTTTTTTAAAAAATGTAGTTTTGGGTGGGGTGGGACCACTGGCCACCAGGAATTTTTGCAAGGGGGACGGCTCTCCCCCCACCCAGAGTGGATGAGGGCGCACCTTATGGAGCCCTCCCTGGCGGCAGATTTCTGGCCCTAGGAAGTGGTACATGAGATGCCCCCATCCATTTGGGGTGAGGGGGCCACTGCAAATATTGGCAGAGCCACCCCCCAAGCCTGGGGCAGTACGTTTTGCCCCCCCCAGGGGGCAGATGGCCACGCACATGTGCCCCTCTGCCCCTAGGAAATGGGCAATACAAAAATAAAACAAATTACAACTTGTTTTGGGTGGGTATGGGGGTCCATTGAACCACCATGGATGTTTTTAGTTGAAAGGGGGGTGGCCCTCTCTACCCACCCCAAATGGATGGGGGGCATCTCATGTAGCCCTCCCTGGGGGCAGATTGCTAGCACAATCTTCCCCTAGGAAAGAGGCAAAACAAAAACAAAAATACAAAAAATGATAACTTGTTTTGTATGGGTCACTAAACCACCATGGATGTTTTTAGTGGAATGGGGGGTGCCCACGGGCGACTTCTTTTCGGAAATGCATGGGGACAAAAACGGTACCTCACATGTGTGGGTGCACCTACCTGGGCGCAAAGGGAAAAGGCTAACCCACTGGTAACCCCAAGCCTTTCGGCAGAACAGATTTTGCTCATGTGGACAACATACAGATTTGGGCCTAGTGTGTCGAAGCCACCAAGGAAAACAGGGAACCCCATGCATTTCAAGAGGACACCCGTGGGAATCCACAGAGGTCTGACTTGCGCGAATCGCCCCAGAATGTATTACCCACAATCCCGGCAAAGTCTGAAATTTGGTGAAAAAACTACAATTTTCAGACATTTCCCTCTTGCCACCCACCGAAACACGCCGCCAACAACACATGGCCTACCTTCCCACGGTACCTCACATGTGTGGGTGCACCTACCTGGGCGCAAAGGGAAAAGGCTAAACCCCTAAAGGGTTTGGGGAGACAACCTACAGATTTTTGCTCACGTGGACAACCTACAGATTTGGGCCTAGGGTGTCGAAGCCACGAAGGAAAACAGGGTACCCCATGCATTTACGAAAAGCAGACACCCGTGGGAATCCACAGAGGTCTGTCTTGATCGAATCGCCCCAGAATGTATTACCCACAATCCCAGAAGTGAAAATTGTGTTTTTTCCACTAAATTTCAGAATTTGTCTGGGATTGTGGGTCATAAATTATGGGGCGATTCGCACAAGTCAGACCTCTTTCGGAAATGCATGGGGTTCCCCGTTTTCCTTCGTGGCTTCAACACCCTAGGCCCAAATCTGTAGGTTGTCCACGTGAGCAAAATTCCTGAAAATCTGCTGTGCAAAAAGACTTGGGGTTACCAGTGTTTTAGGCTTTTCCCTTTGCACCCAGGTAGGTGTACCCACACATGTGAGGTACCGTTTTCATCGGGAAACCTGTGGGAACGCGGAAAGGTAGGCCATGTGTTGTTGGCTGTGTGTTTTGGTGGGTGACCAGAGTGAAATGTGCGGAAATTGTGTTTTTATTTCTTCAATTTTCCCGATTTCCCCCCAAACTATGGAATCATTCCCTACATAGTTGTTGCCTGACCTGTGCAAATCACCCCTTCATAAACTTGGAATATTGTCTGCGTTTCAGAAATGTATGCCTTTCTGGCTTCCCATTCAGCTTTCCTACCGTTTTCTTCCATTCCGTCCACGCATGTCCTATTGGACAAAAAACGCCAAAATCGCCTACCTCTCACAAAATGGCTGATTAGCATATCAAAATATCTTATTTTGGTTTCCTCTCAATCTGTTCTTGAAAGCCCGGAAAATGGCGAATCCAGCACAGCAAACCATTTGTTCCTAGCTCTTACAAGGAAAACACCACAGGCTTCTTTGTACAACATTTTATTGGCATTTTCTGAAAAAACTCCAAATATTCTCCTTTTTGGTTATTTTCTCTCACCCCCCCCCACCCCCCCCCCCACAGCAAGCTAGGATTCCTGGGTGGCGTTACGACCGCCTACATGTGGGGAAAAAGGGGCCAACTTTGGCTGAGATATCTCATGTAACAAAGAAGTTACAAGGGATTGAATGGCGACATACCGAAATCACCAAAAAAGGCCTTGGCACTGGGGGGAAATACCCATGGCAGTTAAGGGGTTAAGACGGTAAAGCCCCAGAGGAGATATCATTTGTAAGGTAGTTCAGTTAGTTAATTCTCCAAATGCAGATTGTACACAGGAATATGCAACATCTGTGTTCAGCACCTGGCTTAATCTTCCAGTGGGATGATCAGATTCCAGGATTTTGCGGCATGAAATGGCAAATTTTGCGGCACAAACCTTTATTTATTGCAGCATTTTTGCGGGACATTTTGTATTAACTGGAGAGTGTAAGATTGCCACATTGCAAGAAATGGGCAGAGTGCAAGGCTACAAGAGAGCCAGGGTATCATTATTATGTATCTTTTGTATTAATTTAATAGGAAGAGTCCCAGATGTGTCTGGCTTGGCAGAACAGTGTTTGGTTTGGCTACATTTTTGGTTTAATGTGCATGCCTATTTAATAGTATTAACTAAATTGATCATGCCGATCACAACTTACATTCCTTAACCTCTCACTCTGTCACACAAATAATCACGTGCTATGTCACACTGTCAATTCACAATGTGCACTGTCCAGCCCCTGCCTCACTCCAAATCATACTCATAACTCACATCTTACACTCTACAATTCCTCCCGCAATATACAGTCCTTCATTCTTTTGTGCTGCTTCTGCATCTTGCATCCTTTCTCCCATTCTATCGCACTCTTCCCTCATCCTTTATCCCAATCTGCTGTTCACTGCCTCTTTCTGGCCAACTGCTTCCTCTCTGCTTTCTGGCTCACTGACCACACGCTCCCTCTACTTTCTGTAGCTCTGCTCGCTCTCAGATTTCTGGCCCACTGCATCACTGCTTCCTCTGCTCTCTTGTGCAGCGCTTCCTCCTCTGACCCACTGTTCTCCCTCTGCTTTCCTGCCTATCAATTCACATCTCACCCATCACGCTCCCTCTCTCTCATAGTGTAACCATTATTTTTTTTTTTAAATGTAGATTTTGACCCAGATCCTCAAAATATGGGGCATTTAATAAAAAGAACAGAGGATATGCTATTTTTAGACAACCCATTTTTGGAAATGAGCAGGTCACCTTATTCTCAAAGGTGACGGCGCATTTCCACAGGCTTGAGCTGTAGCGCAAATTGTGCGCTGGCCAGCTGCCTTGAATGGTGTTCTGGGTTGTTTGACCAAAGTGTAATTATTTGCGGCGGAATTGACCGTAGTCAATTTAGCTGCAAATTGATTTGCACTTCAGCCAAACAACCCAAAATGTACCTTTCACCACCACCCCCCCCCCCTACTTAACTGCTTGGTCGCTGCCGCTTCCCCTGCAGTGCCAGATCCGTCCCTCTAACGCGTGTCGGATCCGACTCTGCAGGGTCCCTTTTTTTTTTCTGTCCCTGCCTCCAATTTTGAGGAAAAAAGGGAAAACACTTCTGCAACCACCCTAGACCAAAAATACTGAACACGGGGAGCGGGCGACACCCCTGCAACACATGTTCAGTATTTATAAAAATCGATCGAATAGTACGGGACGAAATAGGTCAAATTGTACCATTCGATCGATTTTTGTCATCAAAATGGGCAGTGCCTTGAATAGAATCGCTCTCCCGACAGTCTTCTGCAAGCTCCCAGCACCTTTCACAGGGACAGGCCCTCCAGGGGCCTGCCACTGTAAAATACGACCCAAAAATGCATTTTATCCTGTTTGAGGAACAGAAATGCAAGCGACACAGCAGCGGTTCATACCTTAAAAGAAATGCATGACAGGGTCAGGAAAGACCCTGTCATGCAGTGGCAGCCCCACATCCCGTGTGCGTAGGGTTGCCTACAATTTCTGCACATTTATAAGTGCATCTTGCTTGGAAATGAGGGATATGCTTTTAAATTGGCAGAAACACCACTTTATTTGATCAAGGAGGTGAAAAAGGCCATCTGAATGGGCGCGCATATAAAATGTGCCCATTCATGTGTCCCTTGTGGATTGGGCTGCACTTTTTTGGGGCGCAAGTGATGAGATGTGTTAGCACATTTCATTTCTTGTGTAAAAAACAATTGAGAACCTGGCACCCTGAGTATTTTTATTTTTTGTAACTCATTTTTGCAGATTACTTTTAAAAAAAAAAAAGATGCCGTTTTTGCACAAAACGTCAGTTTTCACTGCATTTTGCACAAAACGGCCATTTTCGCGGCATTTTGCGGGATCGCAAAATCGCTATAAGCTGGACGGTCTGGATAATAGCCAGCGTGAATGCATTCAGCTTTCGAAGCAGCACAGTATGTTCCAGGTTCATTGGTTCAGAAAAAGTGGTGGAAAACACTATTACTGTTGCTTTTTCTAATTGGCCAGATTTTCGTGCATTTTCTGGGTGGAGTTCAGAAGCCGAGTGGACACACCAGGACCCCTTGTATTGCCCGCTCCACCAGACAAATGCGGCCTTACTGTCAGCATGGATTCCCATGCTGGAAATAAGGAAAGGGATTCCTCTGGGATCTGCTTGGAAATGAAACCTGGTAAAAGCGGGCGGAGTCCAGAGGAAGCCATTTGTCAATTCTGCCAGCAATCGCTAATTGCGGAGGTATTTACACTCTTCTAAAGTGGAAAAGCAATGTGATTTCACCTCCCTTTTACGCTAAAATCTTCAATTTTGTCGCCGAAAAGTAAAAATGTACGCCAATGGAAGTGGTCCACTCCATGCAGTTTACTTTGCGCCTTGATGCTTGGGGGTTTTGCGTGATGCTACACATGTAATAAATAAATAAATTTATTTAACATGACCCCAGATAAATGCCAATTCGTGATCAGAATGAGTGAGCATGGCATGTCGCTGGTAAGAGGGTGTCCTGTGCTTCTTGAGTGCGTTGGCAAATGCCCTTAATTGCCATCTTGCGTTAAGCAGGTGCTGAAACCCATCAGTGTGGATTGCACAATAATAAGTCGACAGAGGCATTTCAAATGGCCAATTTCGCTCTTTGGGTGACATTGTCAAAGTGGGAGAATGTTGCCCAGCATGTGCTACTTTCTCTGCGGAGTGAATTGTGCCCAACCCGAGGAAGAAGTGTGAAAAACCCACAAGGGCAATGTGCCTTGCTCTTTCTGTGTGTGTCTTCCCCACAGGGCGACAGATGCCGACTCAGACATGGGTAAGTCTTAGGTGGCAAGCCTGTACCTTAGTTGATGTGGCAAAGGATTCCAGACTTCTAAAGCTGATAACATTAGTGGCATTGAGTTACATGCCACTTGACAGGTAGGTGTGATAAAGTTGCAAAGCAGAGCTGTTAGTGGGCTAAAGTAGGAGGCAATGTCTACCCACCCTCAAAGGGTACGTACAATCAAAAGTAATAGGCCCCTCTCACCATCATGGCTGTAGGGTCCAGGCTCCAAAACAGGGCAAGAATGCCCTCCAATCATCCATGCCCACGAGTTGGGTACCCCTCGTGCTCCAGGAACCCTGTTGAGCACCTGTGCTTTCCAGGTGATACTAACATTATTTAAAGCCAGAAGTCTAAAAGGTAATCGCTTAATTGCAGCTGGAAATTAGCTCCTGGCGTGATCAAAATGTCTTAACCAAATTTGACATCATCCCCTTCCTTTATAAGAAATGTGTGCTCTCGCGTTTCTTCATCCACTGAATTACTGTTAGAAACAAAGGCAAGAGTTGTGTCTCTTGTGTAGGCATTAGGAAGGCAGTTGCCAGCCTCTGGCATAATATGCTCATGTTCTTCCAATATTGGCTAGCTGTTGCCCTATTATGGCCAGGTAGAACCATCATGGCAGTGACTGGCAAATGCCTTTCCCCTGCAGACAGAAAAGCGGAAATAAGAGGCCAATTCAAGACACGGAACACATAGAAGTTAAGACAGACTGCAGCTGCCTTTGCTGTGTTAGGAAGAATATGTTGAGTGTTCAAGCAAGGAGGTATGTATTAAGCAAGCCAATACATACCTCGGCAGAGTGTCTGACATTCCGGTCTGAAAACAGACTTGGGGTTTCTTGTGTTTTAGGCTTTCCCCATGGCGCCCAGGTAGGTGCACCCACACATATGAGGTACCGTTTTCATTGGGACACCTGTGGGAACGCAGGACGGTAGGTCATGTGTTTTTGGGGGTGTGTTTTGATGGGTGAGCCGAGCGAAATGTGCGGAAAATGCATTTTTTCCCCCCACATTTCGGACTTTGTGGGGGTGTCTGGGTAATAAATTCTGGGGCGAGTTGCCCAAATCATACCTCTGCGGATTCCCACAGGTGTCCTCTTTTCGGAAATGCATGGGGTTCCCCGTTTTCCTTGGTGGCTTAGACACCCGAGGCTCATATCTGTATGGTGTGCCGATCGGCAGAGTGTCTGACATTCCGGTCTGAAAACAGACTTGGGGTTTCTTGTGTTTTAGGCTTTCCCCATGGCGCCCAGGTAGGTGCACCCACACATGTGAGGTACCGTTTTCATCAGGAAATCTGTGGGAACGCGGGACGGTAGGTCATGTGTTGTTGGGGGCGTGTTTCGATGGGTGAGCCGAGCGAAATGTGCAGAAAATGCATTTGTGTGGTTTTCATAACGTTTTGACTCATTTGCTGGTGCCCTTTGTGACACAACCCTTTCATTTCCAAAATGTGATCTACATTTCGTCGCTGCTTTAGGCACCATACTCTTTTGTAACCTGCACAAGTCACCTACCCTTGAAAAGGTCTGCCTGTGCTCTTTCAAAAAATGTATGCTTGCCGTTCCTCACCACATTGGTTTTCCTGATTTGCACATGCTAAGTGCGTCTGTTCAGGCCGTGAGCCTAAAACTCCTGTGTACCATGGCTCAGTGTTTTGGCTTGTGCTATTGCTTGTTTTGTAAAACACTACAAAAAATGTGTGCTCTTCTAACTGTAAGTGACGGGGGAATGTAGCGGAGCATTGCTTTTCTCAAAATTCATAGAAGCCATTGCCGTACCAAGCCAACCATGTCCAACACATACCTTTTTTTTCGGTAATTTTCCCGCTTTTCCCCCAATCTATGGGTTTCCCCTACCTAGATGTTGCCTGACCTACGCAAATCACCCCTTCCTAAACTTGGAATTTCGTCTACTTTTCAGAAATATATGCCTTTCTGTCCTCCCAATTCGGCTTTCCTACCCTTTTCTTCCATTCCGTCCATGCATGCCCAATTGGCAAAAATGGCCAAAATCACCTACCTCTCACAAAACGGTTGATAACCACATCAAAATAATTTTTTTTCGTTTCCACTCAACCTGTTCTTCTGTTCTTGAAAGTCAGGAAATTGGGGAACTTGGCACAGCAAACCATTTGTTCCTAGCTCTTACAAGGAAAAAAACCACAGGCTTCTTTGTACATCATTTTATTGTCATTTTTTTAAAAACCCCAAAATGTTCGCCCTTTTTGCTTATTTTCTCTCACCCCCCTACAGCAACCTAGGATTCCCGGGTGGCGTTACGACCGCCTACATGTGGGAAAAAAAGGAGCCAAATTTGGCCGAGATATCTCATGTACCAAAAACAAAAACGTTACAAGCCATTGAATGGCCACATACCGAAATCACCAAAAAAGGCCCTGGCACTGGGGGGAAATACCCATGGCAGTTAAAGGGTTAAAGGACACCATGCTTCTTCTAACTTAAGATTATTAACATTTTAGCTCATTCCCAAAACTCAATTGTACCTTCGGCTCTTATTGCTTTTGATGCAGAAAAAGCTTTCGACCGTGTTTCTTGGTCTTTTTTGTTTCACTCCCTAACTTGGCATGGACTCCCTCACAATTTCATCAACTTAGTTAAAATCTGATATTCCTCACCATCCACTCGTATCCTCATCAATAACTCTCTCTCACCCCATTTGGAATTGAAAGAGGTACTCATCAAGGTTGTCCTCTATCTCCCTTATTATTTAACCTTTCTCTAGAACCCCTACTTCAAATTATTAATCTTAACCCAGACATTAAAGGTATTTTTTATAAACAATATAGAGACCAAACTTTCATCTTATGCTGATGATATCTTAATATATATGTTTCAGAACCTACTTCTTCTATACCACACTTAATCTCTACTATAAATGATTATTCTTCTGTTTCAGGTTACAAACTAAATTTAGATAAATCAGAAGTTTTGTCCCTTACTCTTACCTGTAACTGATCCAACACTCCCCTTTACTGTCTATCATGGCAATCATCTCATATCAAATACTTAGGACTTTTAGTAGCCAAAGACATTTGTACCACTATTAATCTTAACACTAATTACATAACAGAAAAAGTCACTAAATTGATTGAAAGATGGCCTCCTCTCTTTCTCTCTTGGTGGGGGCAATTAGACACTATCAAGATGATGATTACCCCCATTGTTCTATGTTTGCGCTCCATGATCCCCATTGTAATCCATTCTTTTTTTTTTAAAACTTGACGCATAACTTCTGAAATTTCTTTGGAACCACAAAACCCCTCGTATTGCACTAAATAAACTAAAACTTCCTAAATCTTCAGGGGAGAGTTAAATTCCCAAATGTTCAACTCTATCATATAGCTTTTACTCTAAAACAATTGGCAGCCTTTAATCATTATGAATCCCACTTAAACAAAGCCCCGCAATGAATAGTCATTGAAGCTAATAATATTTCCCCACTCACTCTTTCTCATTTCTTAATTACATCCTCCTGGCCTAATGTTACTTCTTATCCATCACTTCACTTCTTCAAGATCATTTGGAATCGACTCCCTCCTAATTAATGTAATAAAATTAAACCTGAAGACTATATTTTATGGTTCAACAAACAAAATTCTACCAAATCCAATTTACCGACTATATATAGATGGTATACTTCAGGAATTAAGTTCATCAGACAACTTATTCAAAATGAAAGTTATCCAATTTTCAACTATATGTAC
The DNA here is from genome assembly GCF_040938575.1 of Ambystoma mexicanum. Taxonomy (NCBI): domain Eukaryota; kingdom Metazoa; phylum Chordata; class Amphibia; order Caudata; family Ambystomatidae; genus Ambystoma; species Ambystoma mexicanum. The sequence goes on along the minus strand of NC_090928.1, from coordinate 237,224,283 downwards.
ACAATACAATATTCCTACGTCAGATCTCTCCTTTCATACTTCATTAATTAAATCAATTACTAAATCTATATCTACTTTTAAGCACAATTCCCCTTCTCCTTTTCTAAATTTCTTAGTTAACAGTCCCTTGATCAAAGCAGCTAAAATACATATGTTTTTAAATGATCCTCCATCCCCTAATTCACTTAATCCAAGTACTATGAGATACTGGGGAACAGATTGGAACATACAACATTACCCGGACATATGGACTAATATTTGGAAGATATGCCACTCCACATCTTCTGCAGCCAATCTCAACCAAACTTACTTTTTTATTTTTCATAGGTCTTATTTGACTCCATCCCGTATTGCTAAGAGCTTAGTAGGCGCCTCCAATAAATGTTGGTTTTGTAATGAACCCAATGCTGATTTTACACACTCCATTTTCAATTGTACATATGTTCTTGCCTTTTGGTCTAAAGTTTGGCTTCAAATACAATACATTTTTCACTTTTCAGAACCTTTAACACTTGCTAATTTAATGATTGGTTCTCTAACCAATCCGATCATTAGTCAAATTGACTCTCCTTCGTTGTATAACGTATTGATTAACATTGCTTTTTATAAGATTACTTGCAATTGGAAAAATTCTACCAATCTTTCATACAATATTTGGTGGAATTCAATCTGCTCGATTCATCGAATTGAACAATGTCATGCTGTATTATTTGATTGTTCACATAACTTCAATAAGAAATGGAATAAATCCATTCAATATTACGCTGATATATAATAGATATGCCTTTCTAGTTATTTCCTCCCTCCCTTCTCTCCCCTTTTGTCACTTGTCTGGTCTTAATGTTTGTATCCCCCTTAAAACTGTTATCATCTGAATTTCATCATTCTGGAGTACATGGATCGGTTGAAGAGCACGGAACGGTTGTAGTGCAAGGAACAGTTGAAGAGCGTGGAACGGATGGAATGCATGGAGCATGAAGGTGCTCGATCTCAAGCACCTACTGAAAACCACCTTATCACATCATCACGCGCTCTCTCTCTACTGACCTGAACTACGGTTCCCGAGGGCGTTCAACCTACCAGCGCCTTGAGATCATACCGATGGTACATAAGGCGCTATATAAATGCAAAGTAACATAACATTCATTCATTCATTATACTGAATTATTAATAACTTCTAATATCAATTATATTTAATCGATGTACGCTTTCTTTGAATATAATATGTTATGTGATTCCTGAAAACTTTATTAACTTAGATTGTAACTTCTGACGTTAAATAACATTAACACAAATATTTAAACAAGAGTTACACATTTACCCCAACACATAACACTGGTTCTAAAATGCTTGAGATCCTATCCAAGAATGACTCTAGAAACCTTTGGGACCTGATCAATGCCCTGAGTAAAACACAAGGTAGCAAGCAAAGCAATCCAATTGTTGATGGTGAGTGGCTGAGACATTTCCAGGATGTATTCAGGAAACCAGACTGTGAAATTCCTTGCCTGTTGTAGAGGTTCCGTGGGAACTGAACAGGCCATTGGAAATTATTAATTGTTTGATCCAGAAATCTTCCAACTCTAGAGCGGCAGGCCCAAATGGCTTGGCAAATGCTCTTATGAAATTAGATCTAATGATGTGGTCTAAGATCTTGTTCATTTTGTTCATTCAGTGTTGAAGAAAGGAGTGAGACCGACTTCCTGGCACACAGTCGTTATTGATCTATCTGCAAGAAGGGAGCTAGGGCGAGTCAAGAAATTATCGTCCTATCTCCCATCTTGACAGTGAGAGCAAGATCTTTGCAGGCTTGTTCCTGCGCAATTTGGTGGACTGGGTAACTCAGTCTGGCCAACTACAGAAGTACCAGACTGGCTTCCAGAATGGAACAAGTTACTTACCTGTAACTGTTGTTCTCCAGCATGGGTCTGGCATGGATCCACATGCTCATGAATATTCCCAGTCGTCAGGCTGGGAATCCTCGGTAAAGAAAAAATCAGTTTCAGTTTCGTTTCTGAACTGTCTTTCTCCTAATAACCAATCACTGGTCTCTGGGTCATACTGCCCCCAGCCAATGACTGCCCTCTACCTAAGCCCCTCCTCTGGCAGCAATCTTCAGATTTGGTAGCACGTAAAGTGGGAGTAGGACCAAGAGAAGAGCCGCAGAGGGGTAGGAGGGAGGGTTTGCATGTAAATCCATGGCAGACCCATGCTGGAGAACAACAGTTACAGGTAAGTAACTTGTTCCTTCTCCAGCATGGGGTCTGGCATGGATTCACATGCTCATGAATACAAGAATACATAGCAGTACACGCATGCACAACCACGGGAGGTCGCAAGGCTCAACATTAAGCATTACATCAACTCAACATTAAGCATCTCTTACCTCCTCACCAGGCCCACCTTCAGGCGAACAGGTTAACGCAGCACTGCCTGGCCGACCCTGGACTCCTCCCTGGAATCCCGGTCGACGCAGTAGAATCTCGTGAAGGTGTGCGTCGACCTCCACGTAGCAGCCCTGCAGATATCCAGCAAGGGCACCCCAGACAACAACGCCGTGGTAGCAGCGATCACTCTGGTTGAATGGGCTCTCGGACGGCCACACACTGGTTGGTTTGCCAACCAGTGACAGTGCATGATGCAGCTGGAGAGCCATCTGGAAATGGAAGCCTTCGAAAGGGCCTTCCCTTGGTTCACAGGTCCTCTAGCCACATCCAGCGAGAGCAAAGTCCTCTCAGCTGGCGACGAAGGTGAAGGGAAGAAAACAGGTAACACCAAGGGCTTGTTGAGATAGAAGTCCGACGGCACCTTGGGTGCGTCCTCAGCACTACCCTCGTCTCTTGGAATGTCAGGTATGAAGGTTTACAGGAAAGGGCCTGGATCTCTCCCACTCGTCGTACGGAGGTGATGGCCACAAGAAACGCTGTCTTCCACGATAGGAACTTCAACAGTGCTGAATGTAGAGGCTCGAATGGCGGCCCCATGAGCCTGCTGTTAGGCAGAAACCTGTGCAGTTCCCTTAGGGAACACTGCAAAAGATTTAAGACTACAGGTGTTGGCAGTAAATCCACTTGGTAGCAGTCTGTCCCACCCAGGTTTACCTGGTAGCTGTGGCTGAGCAGTCAGACTTCCCACAAGAGAGTTAGGCAGTATGCAAAGTATACACAATAGGAACTCAGATACAATAATACAAGCAAACACTGACCAGAGCTTTGGTATCAAAGTATATAATTATTTATTTAAAAACACACGGTTTGAAACACTCCAGCACTCTTGTTGTAAAATATTCTAAACACAGTTTCTATTGTAATATATACACCCCTTTTTCCTTATCAGATAAGTCACAGTAAAACACCACTTATTTTCATACAGAGGTGAGCGCTTAACTAGATGGCACTCCAATAAGTTTGTGAGAAAGGGAGGGAAAAAGACAGAATATGGAAAGGTACACCCCTCTAAGGTTTAGGAACACTGTTAGCAAGGCAGAAGAGCAAAAATCACTGGTGAGCCAAAGTCCAAAGGCTGGGCCCACTCTTAGAGAGAGCAGAGCACAAATGTGCCCAAGATCACACAGTTACGCTAGGCTTAGAAAGTCTTGCAGAGGGTTCAAAAAGAGTTTAGAGGCGCTTAGGAAAGTTTAGCCAGGGTGTCCCAGGCTAACCCAGGTTCGAAAGCCGGGGACTAAATCAACCCCGTACAGTCGGTTGCAAGGGAAGCCAGGCGGGACACGGTACCTTAAGTGGGAAGGATCCTCCAGCGGTGGCAGTTGTTCCTGGCAGTGGGTGCAAGTTGCGTCGTCGTCCAGGGGAAGAGAAGATCTCGACTTGGAGGAAAGATGAAGGTCGTTGCACTACCAGGGAAGAAACCAGCCGCAAAGTTTTCCGGTTAAAGGTGGTACCTTTGTTTCGCCGTCGTGGTAAAACGTGGTATCCCGGTTGCCGGGGTGCTTGGCACAGGCAAGGCGGCCATGAGGTACGTCGGGAAGGCGAAAAGACGGTGAAACTGGTTATCCCCACCAGTCAACGGAAGAAGACTCTCCGGCGGGAGATCTCCTCTGTCGTTGGGAAAAGTGGTAAGGCGGTCCAGCAGGGCTCCACCGGTGGTGGTGTCGTGGCAGGCCGGCTCAGCTTCTCCCTCGTCGGATTCTTAGGTCCTGTGGCGACCTCTGAAGTTCCAGTCCCCAAAGCCCTGCTTTTATGCAGAAAACCCCCATTCACTCAGCCTAGCTGTCACTCAAACATACTAAGTGGTGAGCCGGCCGGCTCACCACTTGGGCCAATCAGGGCGGAGTGCGACTTGAGTTGCATAGGCAACTCAGTCCAGGGTGCCTAAATTCCCCTCCACCCAGACAGAGTGGCACCACTTTGGAGGGCTTCTGTGGAGAAGCCCGTCAAAAAGTGGAACAAAGGGCTCGACTTGGGTTGGAGTCACAGAAGAGAACACAAACGCCATTTTAGAATCAGGTTTTGGCAAAAAATACCAACCGGAGAATTAATATTAATTAAATAAACCGGCGGTATGTTTGAGGCTACCGTAAATAATTAAATAAAGGTAGTAGCCTAAAACAATGGGAAATCCCGTAGGAAAATATTCGCGGTTGAATATAAAAAGTAGTATCCACTGCCACCAGCCAAAACTCGATCAGAGGGGACAGAGACGTGCCCCCCTCGACTAACAGACCCCGGGGCAATTGAATTGCCCCAGCCAGTACGTCCACAATATGATGGTTTGTACTGTTCTGTTCAGAATTTATGACTAGTAAAGTCAATGGTGACTTTACATGCCCTGGGAGACAGTAGTCAGTCCCAGGGTATGGAGTCTATACTGGGGGGTCACTATGACACCCCTGTGTCACTGCACTGAGGGTGCTGTGTAACACACATCACAAAAACACATGAAGCCCTATGGAGTAAAAGACCCCATAGCCAATTAAACACATCTAGATTCAAAGAAACACATTCAAATCATGCCCAAGAGTGAGGGTAAAAGAGTCTCACTCTTGGCAGGAGAAAAAAATAAACCCCAAAAATCCAGCAAAGCTGCTGGGGGACTCACTAGGTTAGGAAATTCAGCCTAAAAAGAGAATTCTCCTCAGCACCACTTTGAGCTCACACGCTGGGGTCGGAGCCTTCACCGGCGGGAATGACCGGAACAGTCCTTTCATGTACTCTTTCACCAGGCGATGGGACCACAGAGATGATCGCCCCAGAGTTCTGGTGTAGCGGGAAATTGACGCTAGGTGGATTTTGATGGAAGCATGAGCTAGCCCCGCCTTGGCCAGCGACAGTAGGTACGGCAGCACTTGAGGAGCCGTAATCCGCAGAGGGTTAATCTTCTGTCCACGGCACCAGACAGAGAACCTCTTTCATTTGTGTCCATAGCACTTGAGAGTCGAGAACACCCTGGCCTTTGCAAGCACCTCCTTGCAGTCCGCCGGGATATTGTGCCCTCCAAACTCTAGTGCTGCAGGAGCCAGGCCTGCAAGTTCAGCGACCCCGGGTCGTGGTGGAGGATGGCGCCTCTTTCTCTGGCGAGAAGGTCCGCGTCCGTCAGCGGTTTGACTGGTGGTGGGGGGGGAGGAGGGGAGGTTGCTGATATGTCCAGAAGGTCCAGGACCCAGGTATGCCTCGCCAACGCCAGTGCGACGAGGATCATCCTGCACCGGGACCGTCTGAGTTGATTGATGAGTCGCAGAAGCAACGGCAACGGTGGGAACGCATACAGGAACAGGCCGTCCCAGGGGAATGAGAAGGGATCGCCCATGCTCCCCGGCTGGGGAAACCTGCTGGCGAACCTCCGGCACTTGGTGTTCGCTGCTGTCGCGAATAGGTCGATCTGGGGATTGCCCTATCGTTGGAATAGAAGATCCACTTGATCCTGCCGCAGTTCCCACTCGTGGCACGAGCGCAGCTCCCTGCTGAGTGTGTCGGCAATGGTGTTCTTTATTCCTGGCCAGATGGAAGGGTACCAGAAACATCCCTTGGGCGACGACCCAGTGCCACAGATCCTGGGCTTCCTTGGATAGGGCTGGGGATCTGGTGCCTCCCTGCTTCCGGATGTAGAACATCGTGGTGGTGTTGTCGGTGAAGATCCTTACCACCTTGCCCTTGAGGGACAGAAGGAACGACCTGAGGGCCAAGAACACGGCTCGGAGCTCCAGGACATTGATGTGTAGTGACCTCTCCTCTGGGAGCCAACGGCCTCTTCTGTGGAGATCTCCGGTGTGTGCTCCCCATCCCTCCAGGGAGGCATCCGTCGTCACCATCTCCTGATGTGCCAGGGTCTGGAAGTCCATGCCCACCGCAGATGCGCGCGGGAGCCCCACCACCGGATCGCTTGGCGGAAGGTCTCGTTGAGCGAGATCCTGTCTTCGAAGCTGCCCGCCGCTTGAATCCAACGGGCGTCGAGGAACTCTTGCAGTGGACTCATCTGCAGCCTGCACAGGCGCACAAGGTAGATGCACGAGGACATCATGCCGAGCAGGGACTTGATGGACCTCACCCTGGCCGCGTCCATGGTTGACAGCCATTGCACCTTGCCCAGGATGGCCTTCGTCCTTTCCTCCGAAGGAGAAGCCAATTGCGCCACTGTGTCGAGCCTGGCTCCCAGGAACAGAGCGACTTGCGATGGTACCATGTGAGATTTCGTGAAGTTGATTGAGAATCCCAGATCCGTGAGCAGTTGGACGGTCTTCACTGTGTGCACGACGGCGAGTTCTCTTGTCTTTGCTCGGATGAGCCAATCGTCCAGGTAGGGGTAGACGTGGATCCCCTGCAGGCGCAGCCGCGCCGCCACCGGTGCTAGGCACTTGGTGAACACCCTGGGCGCCGACTTCAATCTGAAGGGAAGGGCCTTGAACTGATAGTGCCGCCCTTGGACCACGAATCGCAGGCACTTTCAATGTCCTTTTAGAATGGTGATGTTGAAGTAGGCATCCTCCAAGTCCAGCGACGATAGGAAGTCGCCTTCCTCCAGTTGTCCCAGCGCGTGCTGGAGGGTGACCATCCGGACCTTCTAGGACTTGATTTACTTGTTTAGACGACGAATGTCCAGGATGGGCCGCCATCCGCAGCTCTTTTTCCTTACAAGAAAGTATTGCGAGTACACTCCGGAGCCCCGGAGCCTCTTTGGGATGAGTTTGATGGCTCCCTTTTTTTAGAATCGTTCGTACCTCCAGTAGAAGTTGAGTGACATGGTTTTCCTTCCTGCCCACAGGTGGAATACGGGGACACTTCCTTAGAAATTCCAGAGTGTGCTCGCGGGCCAGAGCATCCAGCACCCAACGGTCGGTGGAGATGGACTCGCCAGCCAGCCTCCTACAGGGGTGCTCACGTGGGGGCCCGACGCTACGGCCGGTTCAGTCCTGCTTGGCCGTGGCCTTGTCGCCTTGGCGACGATGAGATTCTCCTGTCTTGCCGCGTCCTCTGTAGGCCTCCTGCGACGAGGAGCGGGCAGCCTGGCGGTACGAGGAGCTGCCGCCGAATCCTTTGACAGCACCTTGCTTGCCTCTGGTGTTCTGAAAGGACGGCCGTCACTGTTGAAGAACGCCCAAGGCCCGAGCCGTCTCTGTGTCTGCCTTGATGGCCTGCATTGACTCGTCCACTGTCTTGCCGAACAGGTTGCTCCCGTCGAAGGGCTGGTCCAGCACCCTGGTCTGGAGGTCCTGGCAGAATCGGTCGCCTTGAGCCAGCCGCGCCGATGAAGGCAAACGCCGCCCATCTGGCGAAAACCGGTGTCAGCAATGTCCGTGGCCACCGTGATGGCATGGTCCGAGGCCACCTCACCTTCCTGTAGGATCTCCAGGGCCTCAGCCCTCTTGTTGTGCGGGAGGAAGTCCAGCAGGGGAGCGATCTTAAACCACAGCTCCCTGTCATAGCGTGCCACATCGCGAGGGCGTTGGCCGCTTTAATCGTCGTCGCCGCAGACGAGATGACCCGCCGTCCCATGGTGTCCAGTTTCTTCCCCTCACTGTCCGGCGGGGAAGTCTAAGTTGAAGCCGTTGCCCACGCCCCTTTCTTCTTGGCCGCTGCGGAGACAACCGAATCCGGGGACGGCTGAGCCCTAAGGCACATGGGGGCGGAGTCCGGGACCCGGTACTTCTCGTACTGGTCTATCTTAGCAGGAGCCGTGGACGGGTTCTTCAGGAGAGTCAGCCCCTCGTCCCAGATGTCGTCCAATAATGGAACTGAGAGGACCGTGTTCCTCTTGGCTTCACGCCGTTGGTAGAGGAACCCTTCCTTCTCCTGCTCTTTGGGGCAGAGCTGGAAAAGCTCAAATGCTCTGGCGATCATGGCGTGGAAAGAGCCAATTTCGTCGGTCGGGGAGGCCCGAGGGGGTGGTGAAGGAAGATCCATTTTGTCGTCACCACCTTCATCATCCGTCCCTGTTGTTGCCGTCTCCGTTCCCGTCTCATCCCTTGGACCAGGGGAAGGAGATGAATGCTGTGAAGGCCGTGAGGGCTGGAGTGGGGGGGGGGGGTGAATTCTCCTCCGCTTGCTTGGTGGACTTTCCGACGGTCCAGGCTCCACTGGATCGTCCGTCAGGGGTAAGGGTAACCATTTCCTTATCTCCGTAGACAAGGCCCGAATCGCCCCCGAGTTGTCTTGTGGCATAGGCACCGGCTGCGATGGGAGCGACTGTTGGGGAGCAGGCTCTGTCCCCTCCACGGCTCTCGGTTCCTCGTCAGCACCACTGTTGCTTTTTTCGTCCGCCTCGTCGGGATCTCTCCCGTATGACCAGGCCTCCTCAAACTTCTTGTTCAGGATCTTTGCGATGCCTGCCAGCTCCTCTTCAGAGGCTGAATCTGTGTCTGTAATGGCCACCGGGTTCCCCCCCCCTCTTTTTCCACCTGGGGTTTCACAGGGGTCTTATCGATGGGCTGAAAAGAGGATTCCCTCCGTGGTGGCAGGTAAACTCTAGGCCCTGAGGTCGCCTCCACTGGGGTAGCCTCTGCAGGCTTCGCCAGGGCCGCCACGACTCCCTCGATTGAGGCCTTAACCGGGTGAATCAGGGCCTTCACGACCTTGGGCGCGTCTGAGGCCTTCACCTTGGGTTGAGGGTCATCGCCTCGCTCCCCCCTGGTTGTCTCTGTCGGGATCGACCGGGGCTTCTCCCTAAGTTTACCCGGGTTCTATGACTTTCTCTTCCCCGAGCCAGAGCATTGGCTCGTGGTTGATGGCGTCGGTGATAATGCACCCTGCCTGGCAGCCGAGGAGCCCGACCGATCTGTGCTCCCGGTGCCTGCGGACTCGCAGTGCTTTGCCTTCTTTTGGGCCCCCATCGCCGGGGCGCCCTCAAAGGTCTTAGAAGACCACTCGAACTTCTTCTTATTCTCACCTGCTGCTGGGCTCTTCCCTTCCAGCCAGTTGGTGAGGCGGATACGACGAACCTTCATAGTCGGTTCGGACATGTTCTTGCAAAACGCACAGTCCTTTTCCATGTGCGTTTTGTCTTCGTGAAGGCAGTAGAGGCATCGAGAATGCTCATCCTCCTTGAAAACATTCTGCAATCCGCATCCAGGGCAGCTCCTGAACAATTTGGATCTGGGCGTCGTGTTTCCTTTGTCCTGGGCCATGTCCACGCGGGGTAGGCCTCAAAGATCTTCCGGAATCCTACAAGAAGTGAACTCGACGAAAACTTTGCCCTTGAGGGGCGTAGAAAATTCCAAAATGGGTCCCCGTTGATCAGAAGTAGAAACAGTGAAGCTCGAGGCTCGATTGACCGAAAAAATTAGGTTAAACTCTTTGAAAAATCACAAAACGCAGTAAAAGCTCGAGAGCTATAGCACGAGGACTCCCAACACTTGAACGTGCAGTAAATATCTGAAGATGGCTGCCAGAGGAGGGGTTTAGGTAGAGGGCAGTCATTGGCTGGGGGCAGTATGACCCAGAGACCAGTGATTGGTCATTAGGAGAAAGACAGTTCAGAAACGAAACTGAAACTGATTTTTTCTTTACCGAGGATTGCCAGCCTGACGACGGGGACTATTCATGAGCATGTGAATCCATGCCAGACCCCATGCTGTAGAAGGGCTAGTTACAGAGCTAAATGGTCTATTTGTGGGTTGGCTAAGCGAAGAATCATTTGAGCATGGAACATTACCATTCTACATGGCTGCCATTGATAAAACGCAAGCTTTTGATTGTGTTAATCGCAACCTATTATGGCAGAAGCTAAGGGATTGGCCTCTTATATCAATCTTGATTCAACTCCAAGAGTACACATTCTTGCAGGTAAGGATGAATGGGGAGGGTGCACTAACAAAGGACTTTCGCGCAAGTAGTGGTCTCTGTCAGGGCTGTGGATTAGTTTATTCAGCCTTAACCTGTAGGATTTGGGAGATTTTCCTTCTAGATCTTCATTTGCTCCACCGAGGCTGGCCTTGCCCCAACTCAACTCTCACACTGAACTTGTTGGTGGTCTACACGACCATCAATCTGGATTCCGAGCATCCAGAGGCATGGAAACTGCTCTTCTGAACACCCATGAATAACTGCTTGCATCTCTGGACTCCAACTCCCTAGCTGTCCTTATCCTTCTCCATCTTTCCTCTGCCTTTGACACAGTTAACCATTCTATCCTCATACAAAGGCTCAACGATACCCTTGGTATCTCGGAACAGGCAATGGACTGGCGGACCTCTTTCCTCACTAACCGCTCTTCCCAAGTCATCCTGAGCGGCTCCTCCTCTCATCCTTCCCTCTCCACCTGTGGTGTCCCCCAGGGCTCTAAACTCTCCCCCTGGCTCATTAACATCTACCTTGCTCTCACTGCACGCCTCAATGCCTCTTTCTCCTCCAACTTCCAGTGTTACGCAGATGACACACTGCTCTTTTTCAAACTCCCTGCTGACCCTCTTGCACCCTCCATCATCCCCGACTACCTCTCTGCCATCCAGTCCTGGTGCGCCTCCAACAATCTCTGCCTCAACGCCTGTAAGACTGAGATCCTTACGATCGGGACACCAGCTCCCTCAGTCTTCCTCTCACTGTGGCCTTCCTCCTTGGACTCTTCCCCTGTGCCTTCAACTGGAGCCAGAAACCTTGGAGTCATCTTCGAATCCTCTCTCTCCTTCCTCCCTCCCTCACACTTAGGACATTGCCAAGAAGTCCCACTTTCAGCTCTTCCTTCTCAAAGGAATTTGACCTTTTCTCACTTTCCCTCTGAGGCTCAATGTGACCCAAGCCCTGGATCTCTCTAGGCTTGACGACTGCAATAGCCTCCCTCCTGAATCTTCTATCTTTCACTCTACAACCCCTCCAGCTAATCCAGAATAGTGCAGCAAGACTTATCCTTGGCCTTAAGCCCAGGGACTGCATCCCTCCTGCACTAAAAAAGTCTTCACTGGCTCCCGGTTGCTGCAACGATTAAATTCAAATCCCTCTGCATCCCCCACAAGGCTGTCCGGACCCAGGGAACCACACTATCTTCAACTTGATCTCACTCAATATTCTCCCTCTAGATCACTACGTTCTTCCGGCACCAAGTGTGTAAAGCACTTTGCTAAACAGAGACTATGTGGTCGTTCACTTTCCTCTGCAGGCTCCTTCCTATGGAATAGTCTCTCCCTCGGCGCCTTGAGCCGGATATTCTCAAATTCCGGAAGCTCCTTATGACTTTCCTCTTTTCCTCCTCCTCCCCTTCTTCTTTCCTCTCCTAATCCCACAGTTGCTGCGATCGTTGTCCTGGGCGGTAATGCATCCTCGGGGGCCCTGACCTCCCACACCAATTCTGCCCAGCTCCTGTCTATCCACAGCACTTGCAGCTGCACACCCTCCGCCCTGGAGATTCGCACTTACACCTCCCGCGGCCTCAGTCTGTGTAGCACTGAACATTCTTAGCACTTCATCTGTGGCTAACAAATGTGCTCGGACTCCCCATCACTTACTCCCTCTTCCTTGCTGCACTTGCACGTTCTGAATACTTGCAAGGCATAGTAGGTTCGTACCTTCTACCTTTTTTCCCCCCTCTGCTCTTAATTATTGTGTTTTTAATATACTTGCCACACTTGCTCACTCCCTGCCCTGTGGGCGCTTTGAAACAGTATTTTCTTATTGTTGCGCATAACAAGCAATAAATAAATAGGTAAGCGTCTGCAGCCCACAATCAACCGCTTGTATATGACCCTGTATTGTGCGCGTATGATAACCACGCCGCCTTCTAGGATCTTCCTACCAGCTCTGGTTATGTACGTTCAACATCTGCAGATTAATGTTAACCGCAGGCCGACCTGGTCCCTCCCCAATCACCTTATGTAGACACACCATCAACTACCCAAAGCTCTCCAAACGCAAGCACCAACCGCTAGAACCACCCAGCCCCTACACAGACAGGACATATTCCTCCTAGACCCACCAAGCTCTTACATATCACAGGACCCTCCCAAACTCCCCATGCTAATCCTCTGCCAACTGCCTGGCCAGGACCCGGCAAACTTATGATCACTGCGCCTGCTCTTATAGGTGCCCTGCAACAGACCCCACCAGACGTTCTGCCCGGACCTACGATTCCCAAGGTTTCTGATCATGATTGCAAAGTCCAACCAAACCCTCCATTACCAGCTGCCTTGCCCATGATACAAGCTAGCATTGCACCTGAAACCAGCCTTACCGGTCTCCCGCATCTACCCACTGCCCGTGAGATCAACCATTACTGGTGAGATCCAGCCCTCAGGTTAGGCTCATCCATCCCCTCCACCCAACCCTTACAAAACCAGCCTCGGCTACACCACCATGATCCAGACACCCTTATAAGACACAACTAGGCTACTGCGCCTAAGCACACAGACACGCGCTTCCCACTACCTACCTTGTTCTGACACGCTCAGAAACAAACAACTACGCGTCTGCACTTTTATGACTATGACGCACAAAGCACATTCACTGCCACTCTCTCCACCTACCCAGAAAACTGCTCTAGTTTCACCCCCCTCCACCATCCACAATACAACCGAAGTCTCTAAAATGCACCCTTATCAACATGTGTTCTTTTTGTGCCCATGCCCCAGATGTACATGACCTTTTACTGGAACATGACCTCAACATGCTTTCCAATAATCGAAACATGCCTGCATGATGTGCTGCCTCAGTGCTCACACTAGCGATCCCACTGGGTTACTCTATTCCGAGAGCAAATAGACTAACTGCTAGGAAGAATTCTCATTTATGGCTAATTTCCCTCACCTAGTGAGTCCCGCAGCAGCTTTGCTGGACTTCTGGAGTTTATTTTTTTTCCACTTGGTAAGAGTGTGAGCTTTTCCCCCACTCTTACCTATGTTTTACCATGTGTATTTCTCTGTTTTTATGATTGTGGGCTCTGAAGTACACCACTTCAGTAGCCCCCTTCTTTCTGTGTGTCACACAGCACCTTCAGTGCCGTGGCACAGGGTTGTCTTTGAGACTTCCCCGGACTCCATTTCTGAGGCAGACTACAGTTCCCCAGAAAAGGGTAAAGTTGCCATTAACTTTACTTAGTCAATCTACCACAGATCCAGTACACCCCATATTCCATGGAGTACTGGAAAGGGTTAATTTGTATCCCTTTTTATCTGTACCTCCTAGAGCATTGTTTCGTTCTTTTAACATTTAGACTTGGCTGGTGGCAGTGGTATCTACCCTAACTTTTCTACCGCGATTATATTAGATAAACGTGGTATTGTTCTTGGCTATTATATTAGCCTCGAACATAAACCCGCTTGACCAAATGTCTTTCTTTTCGCTCTGGTTGGGTTTATTCGCCATTTCTTTTTGTTAAAGTCCTTCTTGTGTTTTACTTTGCGCGGCAAACTAGATTCACCTTCTTTGTTCACTGTCTTTTGGCGGGCTTCTGCTCAGAAGCCCTTAACCAGGCACCTGGGTGTCTGGTGGGCTGAATGTGAGGGGGGTGGGTGTAGTCACCCCATGCACAGGGTATCCTAGGAAACCCAAGTCACACTTTGCCATGATTGGCTGAGGTGGTTGTCCGGGCTGGACAACCCCCCTGCTGGGTGATTGACAGCCAGGCTGTATGAATGGGGGTTTTGCGCATAAAAGGCAGGTCTCTTGGGCTAGAAGTCAGAGAGTCGCCACTGGAACTACAAGGAACCGGAGAGAACAACGGCTGCTGCAACTATCCCGTCCCGGTGAAGCCCTGCTGCAGTCCTGAGCTATCTACCCTTCAACGACTAAGAGGAGATCCAGTCCAGAGTCTTCTTCCCTTGAGCCTGGTGGGGATAACCAGCTCATCTTCCACAGCCAGAGGATCCTCTTCCTTGGTTGAAATCTCTGCACCCAGTTGTAGTGGTCCGGATAGCCATTTGAAGAGCCTCTCCTGTTTTTAAGGAGCGCACCTTTTATTCGTTGTCGCTGCTGCCGGCTTCATCCCTGTGTGGTGCAGACCCCCTTCAGACGTCCTCCTTCACAACAAAGCTCCAGGAATCTTGGGTCTGCGGGAAACCAACGGGAACAACTGCCAGAGCACCAGCTGCACCATTGGAATAAGGTACTGTGTTCTGATTGAGGAAACTGGGTGAACCCCTTTTCTTCATTTCCAAGGCTTGCCCTTGTCTTCCCTCCTCCTTATAACTTTTGCTTCCGAACATTGACAATATCAAAGTACTCTTGGCTACGTTGAATCGTGAACTATCTGTGTGATCTTCGGCAACATGCCCCCGGTGTCACTTGACCCTGGTTCCGGCCCTTTGACTTTTGAACTCTTGTCTCTGAGTGTTTCTCGATTCTGTTTGCCTAACCAAAATATTGCCTGTGATTTCTGCCTCCAACTCCCTCAGGGTATCTCAAGTGCTAAGTGTGTTTTTGCCCCGGTAGCATTTTATGTCACGGATACGCGTTTATTTAGTAGACCGAACTGTCTAAGTGATTGCAATCGCATTTACGGTAACGTATTTTGTTCATAACACCAATTCATTCAAACACAGGGTACTTACCTTGAGACGTACTGTACAAAGTGAATTGGTTAGTTGTAGTATTTTTGACGTGTGGTTTGTGTTTAAGTTTAATAGAAGTGTTGTGTTTATAACAAATGGTTTAAAAATAAATGTTCTTATATTTTTCTACCTGAAACCTTGAGTCAGTCTTTGCTTGAGTCACAGTAATTGTGGTCCCTTTGTGTAATCTCTGCTACTGCTCATATACTCTTGAGATAAGCCTGGCTGCTCCGCCACTGCTACCACTCTGACATAGTAGTACAGGCTTGTACCAAAGGTAAAACTTGTATTGCCACTTGTAGTCTTAATTGTGTGTAGTGGTCCCTAAGGGCACTGCACAGGATTCGGCCTAACACTGGTGTACAGCGGTGAGGATTTGGAAGTAGAGTGATTACACTTAGAGTGCTGCTATTGCTTGGGTTCAACTAACTACAAGGCTAACACCACTAATTCTATTTTACTAAAAAATCATGTCAAGTATGGAAAGCTACACTGAAGAGAGTCTTTTACTATATACTGCTGAGGTTCGAGGTTCTGAGAACCATGTGTAGGGATAAGAATCTCTCTGGTAAAGGAAAGAAATCTGAACTTGTTGCAAAGTTAATGGGAAAAAGTCTGGAGAGTGGGTGACCTTCCACTCCAGCAAATGTGGATTTTGATGTTTCTGATTCTGAGAGTGTTACTTTAGAAGAAGTAGACGAGTCCTTGTTAGGAAACCCTACAACTCCTTTGCCTGCTCAGAAAGCACAACCTCTGTCCACACGGACCCCCACAGGTCCTACACTTACTCCTGAGTTTATTTCACGTGAGAAAATGAGACTTGAATTGGAAGTGAAACGTATTGATGCCCAAACTGCCATGAAACATCAAGAGTTAAGGCTCAGAGAAATGGAGCTGAACCATGAACTAGAAATGAAGAAACTGTCTCTCGAAAATGCTTCTCTCCCAGAGTCCTCTAAGTCTTCCAGCCCTAAGAGACCCAGTATGCCAAAGGAGAGGATTGGTATGTATGAGACTAAATTTGATGTTTTGGATTGGTTAGCAATATTTGAGTACAATCATGGGATTCAATGTATCGCAGGGAATCAGTCGATTCCTTGGCTTTTCTCTAGGCTCCCCCCTGTTGCAAGTGATGCTGTAATGGAATTGGGGAGGTGGATAAACAGGATTATGAGTGTGTGAAACTAGCATTAATGGCTAGGTTTGGGAAGACCCCTTCCCAGTATCTTAAGAGGTTCAGAACCCTCAAAAAGCATGATGGTACCCTTTGGGCTACCTGGGTGTGTGAATGTTTGAAACACTTAGATGGTTGGTTTAAGGGTTACAAAGTGAACACTTATGAAGGTTTGAGGAATCTTGTAATGTTGGAGTCTATTTTTGAAGTCTGCTCTCCTGAGCTTAGACAGCACTTGGCCGATTCAAAAGAGATAGATCCTAAGAAGCTAGCTAAGGCTGCTGACTTGTGGGTTGCCAACAGGGCTACTCACAAGGATTCTGGGGCTACTCAGAAGAAGGATGAGGGGAAGCAGCCAAAGAAAGACAACAAAGAGAATTCCAATAACTCCAATCCAAAAGAGGGCCCCAAACATAACCAGGGTAAGCCACAAGGTAAACCGAATCAGGCTAGTGTACAACCTGGTTCCACACCAGATGGAGGTCAGAGCAAACCCCCATTCCAGAGAGCATTTGGGAAATGCTTTATTTGTGGGTTGCCTGGCCATGTTAAAGGAGATCCCCAAGTGTAAGGGTAAACCTTCAGGGATCAACAGTGTCTCCTTAGCCTTCTCCCAGGTAGATGAAATACCTACGACCAGTGGAAACTTTCAGCTACTAGCTGATGAGCCCATGAGAGTCTCAGCTAGTGTTTCTTTAGTGTCCTTGGGTCTTTGGGAACAACAGAACTTAGAGGTCTATAACTCAATCCCAGATGATATTAAAGAGTATTACAAATATAGTGTTCTTGTGAATGGTCAGGAGACCCCTGCCATCAGAGACACTGGAGCCAGCATAACTGTGGTTGATGAATGTTTTTTCAAAGTGGAGGATGTTGCTAAGGCACCCAAACACCTAACCAAGTTAGCTGGAGGCCCTGTGCAAATGGTTCCCCAGCTACCAGCTCTCGTCCAGTGTAATGACATGACTGTCAGGATACCTGTAAGCGTGCAAAATAACGTACCTGGGAGGGTCCTGCTGGGTAATGACCTTTGTGTCTAGTACCCCCCGGGCCCCCAGCAGAAGGAAGCAGGAACTCACAAGGTCTGCAAGGGAGAGAACCTTAAGAGGCTCTCCTGGGGACATGATAGAGGAAACTATCACCCCAAGTCCACAGGACTTACTTACTGCCATTGCAGGACCAGAAAAGACAAAGGGGAAACCTAAGTCTGCCAGCAAGAAACCAGCAAGCACTCCTGTGCCCAGAAGGACATCTCCAAGACTGTCCAAAGTCACACCTGTGACTCCCACACCAGCTGAGGCTGAGTGTGAGGTTCAACCCTGTATGGTCAAACTAGATACTGAGGAATCAGATCTAGAAAAGGATCTTACCTTGGTAGGAGATCTTGACCCTGTTGACCATCCTGAGCTGCAGTCTTTACTGGCAGAAGGTGGACCCAACAGGGAAGATTTCAGTAAGGGACAAAGAGAGTGTCCTACCTTGGAAGGTCTTCGCCAACAGGCCACTTCTCAGCTCAATGGGACCGAGTCTGGGAAGTATAGGTTACACTGGGAGGATGGCCTCTTCTACAGTGAACCAACTGAGTCAACCCCTGGAGACTACAAAAGACTTGTAGTACCTCTAGTGAACCGACTCCAGTTTCTGCAGTTAGCCCATGAGGTATCTTTGGCTGGTCACTTAAGTTTTAAGAAGACCAAAGAAAGGTTATCTCTGCACTTCTACTGGCCTAAGATGCGTACAGAAGTAGACAAATTCTGCAGAAGCTGCAACACTTGCCAAACCTCTGGCAAGAGTGTGTCCAATAATGTGGCACCCTTAGTGCCTTTCCCAGTGGTGGCAATTCCTTTTGAGAGGAGTGGGATTGCCATTGTTGGTCCTCTTGACCCTACCACATCTTCAGGCAACAGGTTCATCCTGGTGGTAGTGGACCATGCCACTAGATTTCCTGAAGCCATACCTATGCGGACTGTTACGGCTCTGGCTGTGGCTAAGGCACTAGTTGGTATTTTTACCAGGGTAGATTTTCCTAAGGAGGTGATATCTGACAGGGGATCACAATTTATGTCCCACTACATGCAAACCATGTGGAAACCCTGTGGAGTCACCTACAAGTTCCCAACTGCCTATCACCCCCAAACCAATCGGCTGGTAGAGAGGTTTAACAGAACTATGAAGAGCATGATAGGTGCTTTAGAAGAACCCCTTAGAAGAAAGTGGGACCTTCTACTGCCATGCCTTCTCTTTGCTTATAGAGAAGTCCCTCAAGAGGGAGTAGGATTCAGTCCCTTCGAACTTCTCTATGGCCATCCAGTCAGAGGTCCATTGGCCCTGATTAAGGAGGGGTTGGAGAGTGCTCCTTCCCCCAAGCCAGTCAGAGTGACTGACTATGTGATAGGTCTCCGGAGGAGAATGTCACACATGATGGCAGAGGCAAGTGATAACGTGAGGGCTGGTCAAGCTCTGGTCAAACATTGGCATGACCAGAAGGCTAACATGGTTGAGTTTACTCAAGACCAGCTTGTTCTTGTTACGGTCCCAACAAGGCAGAGGGCCTTGCAGGACAAATGGATAGGACCCTTCAATGTTGTGGGTAAACTTGGAGAGGTGAACTATCTGGTGGACTTAGGCAATCCTAAGGAGGCTCCCAGAGTCTTTCACACCAACCGTTTAAAGGCTTATGTCTCTAGACCTGACATAGGAGCTTTGCTTCTAGCTTCAGCTCAGGAGGAGAAGGAGAGTGAACCTCTGCCTGACCTCCTCAGAGGCTTACCTTTAGATGAGCAAGTGGAAGGAGTTACTCTCTCTTCCAGTCTCAAATCTGACCAGCAGGATGAGTGCAAGTTACTGCTAAATCAGTTTGCCTCCCTGTTCTCACTTTCACCAGGCTTGACCCCTTGGGGCCAGCATGACATACACACTGGTGACTGTTTGCCTGTCAAAAGCAGGGGGTACAGAATGTCAGACAATATAAGATCCCACATAAGGAATGAGGTCAACAAGATGCTTGAACTCTGGGTTATAGAACCCTCTACTAGCCCATGGTCTAGCCCAGTTGTGCTTGTACCAAAGGCGGGATCCAAGGAGTTGAGATTCTGTGTGGACTATAGAGCTCTAAATGCAGTCACCACGACTGATGCCCATCCTTTGCCTAGGACAGATGAGCTGGTGGACAAACTTGGTGCAGCCAAGTACCTCAGCACATTTGACCTAACGTCAGGCTATTGGCAAATGGCCCTGAGAGGCGATGCCAAGGAGAAAACTGCATTCTCCACCCCAGCTGGCCTCTACCAATTCAAGGTAATGCCTTTTGGATTAAAGAATGCACCTGCTACATTTCAGAGAATGGTCAATCAAGTTCTGGATGGGACAGAGGACTTCTGCATGGCATACTTGGATGACATCGCAGTGTTCAGCCCTACATGGAAAGAACATGTTGAACACCTAGGTTATGTATTGCAGGCTCTGGAACAGGCCCATCTGACCATAAAGGCAAGCAAATGTCAAATTGGTCAGAGTTCAGTGGTCTACCTTGGACATGAGGTAGGAGGAGGTGAAATAAGGCCATTGCCTAGCAAAGTACAAGTTGTACAAAACTGGGCCACCCCTACTACTCAAACTGAAGTTAGAGCCTTCCTAGGTCTCACTGGGTACTATAGGAACTTCTTGAGAACTATAGGACCATATCTTCTCCCTTGAATGCCATCTCCTCTCCCAAATCTCCTAAAACGGTCAGGTGGAATGAGGAGTGCAATCAAGCCTTTGAAGGTCTAAAGAAAGCCCTTTGTCAAGCTCCAGTCCTAAGAGCTCCTGACTATAACCAACCCTTCATTGTACAAACTGATGCTTCTAATGTAGGTATAGGTGCAGTCCTTAGTCAACTGGATGAGAAAGGTAGGAAACACCCCATTTGGTTCATCAGCAGGAAGTTATAGGATCCTGAAACAAGGTGGGCAACAATACAAAAATAATGTTTTGCTATTATGTGGTCACTGACTTAGACCATACTTGTATGGATCTACCTTCATCACTCAGACTAGCCACCAACCCTTGAGATGGCTGATGCAAATGAAAGGGGAAACCCCAAAGTTACTCAGATGGTCAATCTGCCTGCAAGGATTTGATTTTTCCATTGAGCACAGAACAGGAAGTCACCACCAAAACACTGATGGTCTCTCTAGGATGTTTGTAACCGACTAGAGGTATGAGGTCCATCCAGGAGTGGATTAAATCCTCCTGTCCCTTAGTCTGGGGGGGGAGGGGGGCGAGTGTTAGGGAGAATTATCATTTATGGCTAATTTCCCTCACCTAGTGAGTCCCCCAGCAGCTTTGCTGGACTTCTGGAGTTTATTTTTTTCCACTTGGTAAGAGTGTGAGCTTTTCCCCCCACTCTTACCTATGTTTTGCTATGTGTATTTCTCTGTTTTTATGATTGTGGACTCTGAAGTACACCACTTCAGTAGCCCCCTTCTTTCTGTGTGTCACACAGCACCGCCCTACCCAATGACCGCAGGAATGTCCCCCCCCTTCATTCTTTCAAAAACAGTGCAAAACAATGGCTCTATGAGCAAGACGAATCTCCGGCCACCCTTTGGTAGCACCTATTGCATCCTGTGCCCCTCCATTACCTCTGTATATACTGAGCCGACTGACTCCCTTGTAAATGTATGCATATATATATATATATCTATGTTCTATTTATATATATTATGTAATATGTAACTGCCTTCTGTAACTTTTCACTGTAACATATCCAAACATGCGCCCTGATGCCCTTGAGCAGGCTGCGCAATATAAATAAATAAATACAAATACCTTCAGTGCCGTGGCACAGTGTTGTCTTTGAGACTTCCCTGACTCCATTTCTGAGGCTAACTACAGTTCCCCAGAAAAGGGTAAAATTGCCATTAACTTTACTTAGTCAATCTACCAAGGATCCAGTACACCCCATCTTCCATGGAGTACTGGAAGGGGTTGATTCGTATCCCTTTTTATCTGTACCTCCTAGAGCATTGTTTCGCTCTTTTAACATTTAGACTTGACTGGTGGCAGTTGTATCTACCTTAACTTTTCTACCGCAATTATATTAGATAAACGTGGTATTGTTCTTGGCTATTAAATTAGCCTCGAACATAAACCCGCTTGACCAAATTGTCTTTCTTTTGGCTCCGGTTGGGTTTATTCGCCATTTCTTTTTGTTAAAGTCCTTCTTGTGTTTTACTTTGCGCTGCAAACTAGGTTCGCCTTCTTTGTTCACCGTCTTTCGGTGGGCTTCTGCTCAGAAGCCCTTAACCAAGCCTGGGTGTCTAGGTGGGATGAATGTGAGGGGGGGTGGGTGTAGTTACCCCCTGCACAGAGTATCCTAGGAAACCCAAGTCGCACTTTGCCATGATTGGCTGAGGTGGTTGTCCGGGCTGGACAACCCCCCTGCTGGGTGATTGACAGCCAGGCTGTGTGAATGGGGGTTTTGCGCATAAAAGGCAGGTCTCTTGGGCTAGAAGTCAGAGAGTCGCCACTGGAACTACAAGGAACCGAAGAGAAGCGGAGAGAAGGGAACAGTTTCTTACCTGTAACTCCATTTCTCCAGCATTGGTATCTTTCATGGATTCACATGCGTAGAATATTCCCCGTCGACAGATCGACGGGGAATATTCTAAGCATGTGAATCCATGAAAGATCCAATGCTGGAGAACAACGGCTGCTGCAACTATCCCGTCCTGGTGAAGCCCTGCTGCAGTCCTGAGCTATCTACCCTTCAACGACTAAGAGGAGATCCAGTCCGGAGTCTTCTTCCCTTGAGCCTGGTGGGGATAACCAGCTCATCTTCCACAGGCAGAGGATCCTCTTCCTTGGTCGCAATCTGTGCAACCAGTTGTAGTGGTCCGGATAGCCATTTGAAGAGCCTCTCCTGTTTTTAAGGAGCGCACCTTTTATTCGTTGTCGCTGCTGCTGGCTTCATCCCTGTGTGGTGCAGACCCCCTTCAGACGTCCTCCTTCACAACAAAGCTCCAGGAATCGTGGGTCTGTGGGAAACCAACGGGAACAACTGCCAGAGCACCAGCTGCACCATTGGAATAAGGTACTGTGTTCTGATTGATGAAACTGGGTGAACCCCTTTTCTTCATTTCCAAGGCTTGCCCTTGTCTTCCCTCCTCCTTATAACTTTTGCTTCCGAACATTGACAATATCAAAGTACTCTTGGCTACGTTGAATCGTGAACTATCTGACTGTGTGATCTTCGGCAACAGGCCCCCGGTGTCACTTGAACTCTTGTCTCTGAGTGTTTTTCAATTCTGTTTGCCTAACCAAAATATTGCCTGTGATTTCTGCCTCCAACTCCCTCTGGGTATCTCAAGTGCTAAGTGTGTTTTTGCCCCGGTAGCATTTTATGTCACGGATACGTGTTTATTTAGTAGTCCGAACTGTCAAAAAGTGATCGCAATCGTATTTACGGTGACGTGTTTTGTTCATAACACCGGTTCATTCAAACACAGGGTACTTACCTTGAGACCTACTGTACAAAGTGAATTGGCTAGTTGTAGTATTTTTGACGTGTCGTTTGTGTTTAAGTGTAATAGAAGTGTTGGGTTTATAACGAATGGTTTAAAAATAAATGTTCTTATATTTTTCTACCTGAAACCTTGAGTCAGTATTTGCTTGAGTCACAGTAATTGTGGTCCCTTTGTGTAATCTCTGCTACTGCTCATATACTCTTGAGATAAGCCTGGCTGCACCGCCACTGCTACCACTCTGACATAGTAGTACAGGCTTGTACCAAAGGTAAAACTTGTATTGCCACTTGTAGTCTTAATTGTGTGTAGTGGTCCCTAAGGGCACTACACAGGATTCTGCCGAACACTAATCAAACCTGGAGGTGTTGCCTTCATTACCTACCAGAGCCTCCCCCCCTCCCTCTGATGCAAGGCTACAAACTCCTGCTCACCAAACTTGAAACCTCCCCTCAAAATACCAAACTTCCTTCTTCTTTACCGACAACCTAACCACCTCAATTCTCCCGAAACCGACATACCGCTTCTCCTCACCCCAATCATCAAACCTAACACTAAACTCACCTTTCTCAGTTACTCCAATCTCACCTTCAATGACCCCACTGACGCCAAAGCCACCGCCCTCACTGCTACTTTACAAGAGATGAACCTCTCCCAAGCCATTTCCACCCCCAACCAAGGCCGGATCCTTGACTGGATCCTGAACTTTAACAATTCTCTCATGATCACCCACATCGACCCCCTGCCCTAGACAAGACACTTGCTAATCCACTTCCACCTACTGCAGGAACCCTCCATTGATCAGAAAGACACAATTCGCCCCACCATAACGTCTATACATACCTGCAAACTCACCATGGAACCACTTGAACCCACCATCACTGCCTTCCTCTCAGCACAGCCCGACAGCAATGATTCCGATGTCATACTCACTGCCTACAATGACACGCTACTACACACACTGGACCACCATGCACCACTGAAAATCACACACCCAAAAAAGTCCACCCATCACGTTCACAGAAGAACTACTCACCATACGCAGAACCAAACAAGCACAGGAACACCTCTGGAGGAAAACCCCCCTCCTCAGCTCACAAAGATGCCTTCCTCTCTACTGCCAAGACCTACAAAGCAGCCATCATGTCAACCAATTCCAGTATCTACAACACTAGGATCAGTGAAGCTAGCTCCAACACCAGAGAGCTCTTCAAAATCTTTGAAGAGCTTGAATCTCCAGCACCCCATACTGCTGACTATGCTTTGGACAAGGCCTGGTGCCCAGTCGTCCAATCAGCTTTGGTCAACAAAACTTACAAGCTTAGGAACAAAACTATCCTAAAGAAAGCTATGTTCTCAGACATTAACGCATCTCCCCCCTCACCATTCTGACTCCTTCACCACATCTGTCACCCTTTTCGCTACTTGCCAGTCACACCCTCTGACATCCTATACACCATACAGTGACTCAAGTTGCAAAGGAGAAATCTGCCCGCCCATTCTATCAAAATGTGCGCTGACGCGCTTGGCACCTGTCCTATCCAAATTCATTAACGCTCGATTTGCCTCCAGTTCGGTCCCCACAGCCATCAAAGAAGCCTGGATCACTCCTCACTAAAAAGAAAACTCCTGACGCTACCCTTTCTACTGACTACCGCCCCATCACAACAGTACCCATATATTCTCAAAATTCTTGATCGCACTGCCTATAATCAACTCCAAGCCCACTTAGAGGACCACAGTCTCCTTGATTCGTGCCAATCTGGATTTAGACCCAGACATAGTACCTAGGCTGCTCTACTTGACCTCAAGATCCAGCTGGATAACATACAAGACACCAGTGAGCTTGCAATCCTCCTCCTTCTGGACCTCTCTGCTGCCTTTGACCTCGTGGACCACGACATCCTCTGGCAACACCTCACCTGCCAGTTCAACTTCTACGAAGAAGCTGCAAGCTGGGTAAAATTATTTTTCACTGAGTGCTCCTCTATGGTATTTGCCGGCTCTGAAGCGGCCGAGCCCATCCCAGTACCATATGGGGTCCCGCAAGGCTCCTGCATTTCCCTGCCACTCTGTAATATGTACACTAAGCCATTGCCCAGCCACCATGACAATCTCAAAATCCCCTACACAAATGTTGCAGATGATACCCAAATCCTGCTGAGGCTCACTGGAAACTACTGTTGACTTCACCAAAATTAATTGTGCGTACAGCATCATTCAGGCCTGGATGGCTCAACATCATCAATGCCTAAATGATGATAAAACAGAGCTTCTGATTGAGGGCTCCCCTGCTTGTCTCAAACATATGGGCCCATAGTTTATATACTTTTCCATCGACTGCAACACTATTGCTGTCTCCAGCCATGTGAAAACCTTGGACGTCCACCTTGACTGTGAGCACTCCATGCACAAACATGTTAAAGCCCTTGCCTCCTCAGCAGCTTACTCCACTAAGCTGATCCACCTCAGCAGAAAATTCCTGTCCCCTGCTAGAGCCATCATTGGTAGCAAACTGGACTACTATAACGCCATCCTCTCTGGCACATCTTCCAAGAACCTAAACAAGCTCAAGTTAATCCAAAATTATGCCCTTCGGGTAGCCTGGGGCTTGACCACGTCCTTCAAGCGGGTAGAGGCGCCCACTGGGTGCCCATCAAAGCTTGCATTGAGTTTAAGATGTTGTCACTAACCCACAGATGCATCCACAATGCTGCTCCCACCTTCCTCAACCAGCGTATCTCAAAAGAATTGATAACGCGATGCCTACGATACTCCGCAGCTCTGGCCCTGAACACTCCCAGATTCACAAGGAAGAGAGCTGGAGGAGCTAGCTTCCCTGTCATTGTACCTACCTGGTGGAACACTCTACCGCCCAACATACAAGAACCCTCCTACATTACCTTAAGAAAATAGCTGAAAACACTGCTGTTCAACAAGTATGGCTAGGATCCGTATCCCTCACACCTTGAGACTTTCCTAACTGTTTTTGTCTGTGTTAACAATCATGTACCAGCACTGTGATTCCTACGGGTCTGGGCGCTTTCAACAAATGCAATAAATAAATAGTTGGTGTAATGGGGGACAAACATTTGATCCCAAACCTATCTCTAACCTAGTTAGGTTTAAAAATGGATGCAGATGACATGGGTGTCCTTTTGGCACGTCTGTTGATGAAGGCTACTCAAGCGACCTCGCAGATGAAAAGGATTAGATTCCAGTATTGCAGGTTTTCCATCTGTCCGTTGCTTACATATTACAAAAGGAAGGTGGTCCCAGGTCTGCTATATGGTACAGAGATTAACTTTAAATTGCGTTCGCTTTCCTATGTCAAGGGTATGGAAGAACGCATTGGAGCTACCCGACTGTGTGCCTATGGCGTCATTGAGATTTGAGCTGGGTCTAACCTCACTAAGCTGTCTAATAGATTGGAGGATCCTTTCGTTGTACAAAAGTTGTTGGCGCCTTCAAAGGATTCTTTATATGAAGATGTGGCAGGTATTCTGCATACTTCTTCGCTGCGTGCATTGACTAACTTCAGGAAAATAGTTGATGAGGAGATCCTTAGCAGTCTAGAGTTATCAACTAGTGACCTCATAACGTATCCGAATGAAGTAAAGAAGATCTGTCTAAGAAGTGATTGGCTAATTACAATCACTAAAATGAGACAGTTACAACTTTACAGCAGCTTATCGCCACTCGATAAGCCTTGGTGAAGCATCCTGAAATATCTGGGAACATTTCTGGATTATTATTGGGCTAGTCAGTTTTTAAGATACAGACTGAGTTTACTCCCAATTGTTGAGATCTGTCAGGTTAGCTCTCTGAATAGGGACATGGGTATTGGCTGTGTTTTGTGCAAGGATCAAGCTGTGTTGCAAGAGAGAGCACATTATTTTGAAATGCCCGGCCTTCGGAATAATTAAAAATCCATAGCAGGGGTGATACATAAATAATTTTGCATTGCTTAAATCTGAATAATTTTTGCATGAATTTCGAGTGGGGAGGAAACCATTGCCACCATTGCTGTAAACAAAATCCTGTGCAAGGCTTGTCTGATTAAGTTAAGATGGTAATATATACTGTCGCCTTTGCTATTTGTCTTTAAGTGCTCTCTGTGATGAACACAATGTAGGATACGCTATGTAGTTATTGGAAAGATGTGATGTTTTTGTTTTTTTTTAATTGTCTTTTCTTTTCTGTGTTCCAAAACTGTTTTTAAAAGTGAATTTGATAGAAAACCTACTTTGTATATATGTAGTTGATATGTAATTTTTTATCTTTTTATTTTGTGTAAGAATTAGTATGAACAACCAGATTCACAAAACATATAAATATTATAAAAAGGCACTGCACAGGTATGGAGTAATTGATAAATGATACCCCCTTCCATTACTTCTTTAAAGGGGAGAGGCTAGCAATATTAAGAGACTCCTCCAAAGATCTCTCAGCATTTGGTTGAGTAGCTTCTGTAAGCGGACTAAGAAAGTAGTACGTTTGGCTCTTGAGAGGAAAAGCCCTACTCTTCTTCCCTCATAAAGTGCTTCACTGCTATGCTATCAGATTTACTGGGAGCATCATTTTCATTAATCCCACTTTAGTGCTTATTTGTCACCATTTCAGGCATCACTAAACTTTCAGATACTTTGCCCCTTAGGTTATACAAAGGTTTATCCGTAGTATCCAGAGAAGCAAATAAGCAGTCTTTAGGAATTACTTATTAGCAAGGGATCAGAAAAGTAGAGTGCAGCGTCACTTACTTGGAGAGGGTGATGGGAACCTCCTGCCTTGCACTCTGCAGATGGAAACAGAAACAACATTGCCCCGATATAGTTTTGATATTTCTATTTTGTTTGTTGATTATCGTTTTAATCTCTGGTGAGTTATCACAGGACAGAGCATTCACACATCAATAGTAGCGGGCCCGCTCACCTTCAAACTTCTGATTTTGATTCTGAGAATGCCTTACAAGCCTGACTGCCCAGCCAGTCTACATGCTCTGTTTGGCCTCTGGAAAGGTCACATTCTGTCTCTGCTTTTACACACCCTCTGTAAGCTGTACAGACTGCCTATATTGTGTATTCCATTCTCTTGGCATTCTAGCCTTGGGTATCCTGCAGTTCCAGTGGTTGCGGCCCAGAATCGTGGTCAACTTTCTTTTGTGCCACAAATAGATGTGGTTGTCAAAGTGCATATTTTCACCTTTAACATCAGTCTATGCAATAAACTATTAGAGATAAGGGGCAGTCTTATCTAGACTACATTACTGCCTATCCAGGTATTTCAGATAATGGATTGTTAAAGCTTAAAGTAGTACAAAACTATGCTGTTCCAGTGATATTTGGATTTATAAAATGTGATCATAATGCTGAGTATCACATGCTAATAGGTTAGTTACTGATTAAGGGATGTTGTTTGTGGAATAAATTGCCAACTTTTATTAAAAAGAGCGCTACACTACAGAACAGACTTAAGTTTCAACTGAAACAGTATTTTCACTCTTTTTATGTTCCTTAAATTGCTTAGATAAGAGAAATGGATCTACTGCTTTATTCATTTTGCATTGTACATATCGCTGTTATTTATTGTCACAGTATGAACACTGTATAGCAATTTGGTGCACTTTTCTGGCAACGAGTTTGCGCTTAAATTATTTTACTACTTGTACATTTGCTGCGATGTGAGCATGAGTTTCATTCCAGACGACTCGAAAGAGATTTTTGTGTATATTCTGGAACTCAGGGCTTCGGTACTGGCTTAGGAAACCTCAATAAAGAATTCATGTTATCAGAACCATGCAAGAAGGAAGACAACTCATGGAGCAAAGGCACTGGAAGTGGTCCTCTGAGCCTTCTGCCCGGTGAGCTAGATCGGACTAGGGATCCCATGTCTTTTCATGTGGGAATTCCTGGAACAGAGAAGGCAACGATTGGCTTACCGCCGACTCAGAACCCAAGCCTATCTCAAGTTCTTCTTACCATGTAGATGCAATGGTGTTCTCTTCTCCACAAAGTAAAAAGTACTCATCAGGACTAGTCCTTTCTTCATGGAGCGGAGGGGAGTGCTTGGCTACAGCGATTGAATTCCAGGGCAGAACCGACAAGAAATCAACAGATGAAAGTTTCAAAGACATGCAAGTTCTCTGAGGGCAAAATGCAGAAAACTGCTGCCCACATCCAATGCATTGCCTAAACCCTTTGGAGATGGGCAGTATATTTAGGAAAAATATCCACTTGGAATAGCAAAAAAAGGCCATTGCCCCAAGAAAGGTGGGGGTTGTCAAGAGAAAACGGTGTCCTAACGGTAGGCAGAAAAAACAAGAACAGGGAGGAAAACATTGGGGATGCAAGAATGGGGAGTGGGGCATTAGTCTGCAGGCAGCAAACATCCACACTGGGAGACTTGCATTAAAAAATCTTTTGGAGAAGCTTTCCAGTCCTGACTGCCTTGCAAGCAAACCTTGTGAAGGAGGGAGAGCAGAACAAAAGAGAAAATATTTTCTGAAAATATACTTGGACTAGGAAAAATGCAAAGCAAAATATACTAAAAGTACAGAGCAGATTCCTTAATGTAGGACTATGACATTTTTGAATATCACAACTTTTGTCGTAATTGAAATTAAATGGTGTGGGATGCATTTACCTTCATCTTTGCTTACTGATCTCGGAGACTGACTTCTGTTTTGTGCCCCATCTTGTTGCTGTTTTTGACTAATTCTTGCAAAAAGAGCTTTTTGCATGGCTGGAAGGAAATCTGGTACACCATCAGCAGACTTCTGACTTGTTATGGTTGTGCAATCAGACTCACTTCCACTTTGATGTGATTCATGTGATACACTATGAGATGGATTGCCTATGAAGTCTCCATGCCAGGGTCCGTCTAAATAAATAAAATAAAGATTGTAAGACAGATAACATCTGAAGTGTTAACAGACTGGATTGCATTCTAAGTAGGACATCCTGCATAACTGCTGTCACATTGCATTCATGTTTGATACACTAACTGAAAAGTGATTCTGATATAAGCGATCAAAACACTGCGTGAGCCATTTCTCTTTCATCTGAATATAAACAGTTATTATCACCCCTCAACCATAAAAGGTGCCCGCACATGACAATAGGGCAGCATTGGCATGTCTCGTTCTTCCTCTGCTGTCTGAAATGTATCAACAGTTTTGCAAGAAAGATGCTTCTGGAAGCAAAAGAAAAACCAGTGGAAGGCTGCAAACAGCTCGCTCTACCAAAAAACAAATCCGGACCACCTCATTGCTCGCCATGCTCGATGGTGTATTTCTGTCTCCCAGACTGATCATATCTCCCCATTAGTGGACTTTTGATGTTTCAAATGCTTTACAGATTATTCCATTTTCTTTTGTGTTTAGTTTCCCTGTGTCGCCATCTCTTACTTTCCCACTTCCCTTCCCGTCCCGTCCCTTCCTTCCTTTCCCTTCCCTTCCCTTCCCTTCTAGCTGTCTACTTGGTGTCACTTCTCTTTTAATGTCTGTAGTGAATGTAAACTGTACAGTAAAATCTTGAAAGCTCTACATACAATATTCCCAAATGTCCACCTCTACCTACCTAGGAACTTCCCAGTCTCCTCCATGTGTCCCTTGTTTCTGCTTTTGATACTAACCACAACATGCATCTCAAAAGCAGGCAACCAAGGGTGAAAAAAGTCAGAGAGGTAACCAGTAAGTACAACACAGCTAGGGAATTAACAGTTTTAGGGTGTTATCATATTTATTCATTACAGATTATGAAATCGCGGCTTATAGAACTGTTGAGAATGGAGTTTGTCCTTTTCTGCAATAAGACAAGGAGGATAGGCTGATTAATGCTGCAAGATTTGAACAAATGCCTGCAGACCACACAGTTGTCAGCTGAGGATGATTAATTCACTTACCTGTTTTTCTGATTTGTCATTCGATTTTTTACAAAAGCTTCTTTACAATATAAGTAATTGTTTAACACACTGGTGAGGGTTCTCCCTGATAATGGGTAAGATGAACAAGTTACTCCTTACCTGGTAACGTTCTTTCGATGGGATGTTCCTCCGACGTATTCCTTATCTATGATATTTGTATCTCCAGCTTGCTGGCCTCGGAACATTTTTTTCCCAGTAGAGGGCGCTGTGCGTCGACGTCCGTCGAGAAGGTGTTCCTCGACAGCCACCGTATCGACGCCGACGTCATCATGCCTATAAATGGCCATGCGCAGCGTCTGTTGCTCAGTTCGTTACCAGGTAAGGAGTAACTTGTTCTTCGAAGGGATTGTGTCCTCCGACGTATTCCTTATCTATGATAGACTCCCATAGCAGTGGTATGTGATTGGAGGCGGGAGTAAGAGATGCCCTATTACTCTTTAAGAATGAACAGAGTGTAACACAGCTTTGCCAAATCTAGTCTCTTGACTAGAGGAGGAATCCAGGCTATAAAATTAGGTAAAGGTATGTGCGAACGACCATGTGGCAGCCGCACATATGTCTCTAATTGGTACCCCTCTTTGAAGAGCTGAGGAGGCTGCGATACCCCTGGTCGAATGAGCCCTTAGATTTTGAGGGGGCTCTTTCCCTGCCAGTTTGTAGCATTCCAGAATGGCTAAAATAATCCATCTGGAGATGGTTTGTTTGGTTATTGGTAATCCCAACTTATGTCCTGCGCAACCTACAAAGAGTTGGTCTGCTTGTCTAATTTTAGCAAGTCTACTGATATAAAAACTCAAGGCTCGCTTAGGGTCCAGCCTGTGTAGTCTCTCTTCCTCTTTCCCTGGATGGGGAGGAGGATAGAATGAAGGTAAAGTAATCTTCTGAGTAATGTGAAATTCAGAAACTACCTTTGGGAGGAAGTTAGGCTTCATCTGTAGAACGACTTTGTCCTTGTGAAAAATTGTATGAGGAGGTTTACAAGATAGGGCTTGTATCTCGCTAACCCTTCTAGCAGATGTTAATGCTACCAATAAAACAGTTTTGAGGGTGAGAAACTTCAATGAACAAGAGTGGAGTGGTTCAAAAGGAGCACCCTTTATGAAGTTTAAAACTAGATTTAAGTCCCATAAGGGAACTTGGAATGGTCTTGGAGGGTAAACATTAGTTAGACCTTTCAGGTATTGTATTACCAATGGAATTTTGAAATACGATGGCTCCTCTGCAGTGCACTTAAAGATCGATAGCGTTGCGAGATAGTCCTTAATAGTGCCAACTTGAAGGCCTGAATTTGCCAAATAAAGTAAGAAGGATAACACCGCAGGTGTAGCACATTAAAAGGGTTCGATATTCTTTTCTCTGCACCAGCTGCAAAATGTATTCCAACGGCAACGGTATAGAGTTTTAGTTGCTGGCCTTCTGGCCGAAAGCAACGCCTCCATGACGTCATCTGGAAGGTCCCAATCCTTGTACCTCAACCTTTCAGATACCAAGCGTGAAGGTTGAGGGTCTTGATGGCTGGATGGAGAACCTGACCTCCCTTCTGCGAGAGAAGATCCTCTCTGTACGGTAGACGAACTGGAGGATGGATGGACATGTCCAGAAGGTCCGGGTACCACGTTCTCCTGGCCCAATCCGGGGCAATTAGGATCATGGTCTTCCGAAACCTTCTCAACCTCCTGATCATTTGAGGAATGACAGGGACCGGAGGAAACGCGTACAGAAGTGGGAACTCCCAGTCCACTACGAATGCGTCTCCAAGAGCTCCTCTCGGGGGAAATTCCCTTGAGCAAAATCTGTCGCACTTCCTGTTGATACTGGTGGCGAACAGATCCACTTGAGGGGTTCCCCAAAGGGCGAAGATCTCTTGAAGGACTTCCAGAGCTATCTCCCACTCGTGGGAGACTGTGTTCTGCCTGCTCAGAGCGTCCGCTGTCAAGTTCTTCTCTCCGGCGAGGTGAATTGCCGATAGAGAGATTCCTTCCTGAATTGCCCAAAACCAGAGCTGCATCGCCTCTCTGCACAGTGGCAGTGACCCTACGCCTCCTCTTTTGTTGAGGTAGTGCATGGCCACTGTATTGTCTGTCATTATCAGGACGTTTTTCCCCCGTACAGACGGCAGAAAAGCCTTCAGTGCCAGTCTGATGGCTCTCAGCTCCAACAGGTTGATGTGTAGTCTGGACTCCGATGGAGACCAACGACCGCTGATGGTCAAGTCGTTGGCATGGGCTCCCCACCCCGTGAGTGAGACGTCTGTGACTACTGTTATCTCCGGCCATGGTTGCCAAAACAGTTCTCCTTTCAAGATGTTCTCTGGAGAGGCCCACCATTGAAGGTCGTGGACTACCTTGTCCGGAATCCGGAGGAGATCTGTCATCCTCCCTGAGAATTGTGACCACTGAGTCCTCAGTGCCCACTGAAGGGATCTCATTCTCAGGCAAGCCTCTGGCACAAGGGATATGCAGGATGCCATGAGGCCTAGCAACCTCAAAAAGTCGTAGGCTGGGAGACGTTGGGCATTTTGAAACCTGGTGACCATCTGCAGAATATCTTGAGCCCTCACCTCTGGTGGCGAGGCTTTTCCCAGGGAAGTGTCGAGGACTGCTCCAATGAACTGAAGTCTCTGAGATGGTATCATCTGTGACTTCTTTAAATTGAGGGGGAAGCCCAGCTTGTGAAGGAAGTGGCAGACATAATCTAGTTGGATCCGAGCTTGTTCTGAAGAAACTGCTCTGATCAACCAATCGTCCAGGTAGGGGTAGACGTGAATCCCTTCCCTCCTTAGACTTGCAGCCACAACCGACATTAGCTTGGTGAAGACCCTCGGGCGGAGGTCAGCCCAAATGGCAGAACTCGAAAATGATAATGAGAGTTCCCAATTGCGAACCTCAGGTACTTCCTGTGCTTGGGATGGATTGGCACATGGAAATAAGCATCCTGAAGGTCCAGAGATACCAACCAGTCCTGAAGCTGAAGGGGCTGAAGGATCTGAGAGAGAGTTACCATCTTGAACTTGTCCTTCCTGAGGAACTTGTTCAATTCTCGTAAGTCCAGGATGGGTCTCAGTCCTCCGTCTTTCTTTGCTATGAGAAAGTAGGGGGGAGTACCAGCCCTTGTTCCTGTCCGCTACAGGTACCGGTTCTATGGCACCTTTCTCTAGCAGGTCTACAATTTCCTGCAGGGGAGCGGATCCGGCACTTTCAGAGAGCTGTTCCCCGGTGGATGGCTCTGAGGGATGCATAGAAAAGGCAGGCAGTAACCTTGGGCAACTGTCTCGAATGCCCAAGCATCTGACGTAATAGCCTGCCATTCCGTCAGATGGTGAGTTAACCTGCCCCCTACAGGTGTCTTGTGATGGGAGACCTCAGAGTGGTTTGGGAGCGGCTGATGCAGATGCGGAAGGTAAAGCGGCTCCTGCGGCTTTCTTTCCTTTACCTCGTCCACCACGGGTAAATTTTCCTTGGCCTCTTTGAGCCGGCCGTCCTCTGCCTCTTCCATATGAGGAATCATAGCGAAAGGACCTTCCTCTCCAAGGGGATTCTGAGGGACGAAAATTAGTTTGGCGGATTGCAGCCCCTAGTGACTTGGCTGCTGCTTTAGATGTTTGCAGTTTTTCCAAACTGTCATCCGCCTTCTTACCAAACAGGGAAGAGCCGTCAAAGGGCATATTTAACAGTCTGGCCTGTACGTCAGAAGCAAAGCCGGACTTTCTCAACCACGCATGCCTGCGGATTGTGGTACTTGCCGCCATGGACCTGCTGATACTGTCAGCAGAATCAATGCCAGTTTGAAGGGACTCACACATTGCATCTTTACCATCTCTAATGATATTTAAAAATGCGTCCCTTTCTTCTCCTTCCTGGAGGCAGTCAGCCGCTGATGAAGCATACTCCCAAAGAGTGTGGCTGAACCTAGCGAGCGTACAAGTCGCATTAACAGATTTTAAAGCCATGCTACAGGCCGAGACGACTTTCTTAGCGTGGGGTATGCAGATGTACTGCCTGATGAAGTTGCAGCCTGGACCACCAGACTCTCTGGAGTAGGGTGCTTAGATAGGTATTCAGGGTCAGCAGCAGATACCCTATATTTCGCTGACAACTTCTTGTTAACCGCAGGAACAACTTCAGGAGTTTCCCAGTTAGTTAAAATCTTTCTTTGTAAAGCAGAATGAAAGGGAACCACAGGTTCCTCCTGTGGACTTTTATCCAGAATATCTGTGAGGCCATCTTGTTGAAAAACAGGTGAAGGCGCAGACCAACCCATGAACTCCATAATTCTTGACATTAGGGTTCTATAAGGGGTTTCAGCATGTTCCCCTGGGTCTGGTTTGACAAATTCCACTTTTGGGGAAGTGTCTAGGCCACTTGCTTCCTGCAATGCATCCTGAAGGTCTTTCAACCTTCTTTCCTCAGAGGCAAAAGTCTCTGGTTCAGGTGATGTGGTCCTCTGCAGCCCAAAAGGCCTTTCTTGATCAGAATCTTCCCTTTCTTTATATATTGAAGTTAAGGGCGGATGCTCTGGCCTGTGAAATGGTATAAAACCCATCTCTAAAGCAGAGGGAGCCATCATCAGTGGCCTTGAAAAGGTCGATGTCGTCGACGCTGATGTAAAAATCCTCGAAGGCGCCGACAAAGGCGTCGAGAAAACTGGAAGAGGCCTCGAAGAACTCGAGAGGATCGGAATCCTGCTCGAGAATGTCGACGACGTTCTCGACGTCGTGTCGGAGGCTCTCGGTGTAACCGTTGGCTGTGGAGTAGCCGTGGGTTTTTCTTTTATCGGCGTCGACGCCGACTCGATCGACGGATGCGTCGAAGAACCCTTCGATAACGGCGTCGATGGCGCCGATCTATGATTCGAAGGGCTTTCGACGATGGCGCCGAAGATGCTTTACTTCCCGAATTGGAGGACAGATGGACATGTCTAGAAGGTCCGGGTACCACGTTCTCCTGGCCCAATCGGGGGCAATTAGGATCATGCAGCTTCCGAATCGTCTCAACCTCCTGACGACTTGAGGAATGACGGGGATCGGAGGGAACGCGTATAGTAGTGGGAAATCCCAATCCACCACAAACGCGTCTCCTAGAGCTCCTCTCGGAGGAAATTCCCTTGAGCAATACCTTACGCACTTCCGGTTGATCCCAGTCGCAAACAGGTCTACTTGAGGGGTTCCCAAAAGGGCGAAGATCTCTTGAATGACTTCCTGAGCTAGTTACCACTCGTGGGATACTGCACTCTGCCTGCTCAGAGCGTCCACCATCGCGTTTTCCTCCCCGGCCAGATGAATTGCTGATAAGGAGATTCCTTCTTGAACTGCCCCGTACCAGAGCTGCATTTCCTCTCTGCACAGAGATAGTGACCCTACACCTCCTTTCTTGTTGAGGTAACGCATGGCCACTGTGTTGTCCGTCATTTTCAGAACATTCTTTCCTCTGACCGCAGGCAGGAAGGCATTCAGAGCTAGTCTGATTGCCCTCAGCTCCAAAAGGTTGATGTGTAGTTTGGACTCTGATGGAGACCAACGACTGCAGACTGTCAGATCGAGTGAGGCGTCCGTCACTACTGTAATCTCTGGTCATGGCTGCCAAAAATGTTCTCCCTTAAGAATATTGTCCTTGCAGGTCAACCACAGTAGATGCTGCTTGGAATCTGAAGTAGGTCCGTCATCTTTCCTGAGAATTGGGACCATTGAGTTTTTAGAGCCCATTGAAAGGATCTCATCCTCAGGCGGGCCTCTGGCAGCAGACAAATGAAGGATGCCATGAGGCCGAGCAACCTCAATAAATCGTAGGCCGGAAGAATCTGGGCATTCTGAAATTTGGAGACCATCTGAAGATTGTCTTGAGCCCTCGTCTTGGGTGGCGCGCTCTTTCCCAAGGAGGTGTATAATACAGCTCCGATGTACTGGAGCTGCTGGGAAGGTGTCATCTTTGACTTCTTGAAATTGAGGGAGAAGCCCAGTCTGTGAAGAGATTGCCAGGGCTTGCTCGGGAGAATGCGCCCTGATCATCCAATCGGCCAGGTAGGGCTAGACATGAATTCCCCCCTCTCCTGAGATACGCTGCCACCACCACCATCAGTTTGGTGAAGACCCTCGGGTGGAGGCCAACCCGAATGGCAGGACTCGAAACTGATAGTGCGAGCCGCCAACAGCGAACCTCAGGTATTTTCTGTGCTTGAGATGGATAGGCACATGAAAATAAGCATCCTGAAGGTCCAATGACACCACCCAATCCTGATGTTGAAGGGACTTGGGGATCTGAGAAAGAGTAACCATCTTGAACTTGTCCTTCCTGAGGAACTTGTTTAAGTATCTCAAGTCCAAGATGGGTCTCAGTCCTCTGTCCTTTTTGGGGATAAAAATATATGGGGAATACCAACCCTTGTTCCTCTCTACTAAAGTTACTGGTTCTATAGCACCTTTCTCTAGCAGGGTTAATGTCTCCTGCTGTAGGAGCGGATCTGGAATCGTCTAAGAGTGTTTCCCTGGTGGATTGTTGTGAGGCTGCATTAAGAATAGAAGGCAGTAACCTTGGGCTATTGTTTCCAGAGCCCAGGCATCTGAAGTAATGTCTCGCATTCTTGCTGAGACAGTCTGCCTCCCACAGGTGTTATGTGACATAAGCTCCCAAAGCCGTTTTGGGGCGGGTGTTGCAGCTGCTGATGGCAAGAAAGCTGCAGCTGACTTGGCACTCTTACCTTATCCACCACAAGGGATTTTTCTTTGGCCTCTTTGACTGGCCATTCCTCTCGCCTTTCCAAATGAGGAGTAGTAACAATAGGATCGTCTCCTCCAAGACTGTCCAGATGAACGAAAAGGCTGAGATTGCCTAACAGCGGCCCCTAAAGATTTGGCAGCCACTTTTGAGGTCTGCAACCTGTCAAGGCTCTCATCGGCCTTGCTGCCAAAAAGGTGAGGCCCGTTGAATGGCATGTTCAGGAGACGGGACTGCACATCTGGTGCGAAACCTGACTTCTGCAACCACGCAAATCTGTGCTTGTAGCCATGGACCTGCTGACGCTGTCTGCAGTGTCCAAACAAGACTGGAGGGATTCACGCATGGTCTCCTTGCCATCTCTAATGATAGCTAGGAATCCCTCCCTTTCCTCCTCTTCTCGTATGTGCTCCGCCGCCATAGAGATGCACTCCCACAGAGTGTACGAAAATTTGGCTAAAGCTCATGTGGAGTTGGCTGATTTTAGGGCCAAATTCCCCGATGAAAATACCTTGCGTGTCCATCCAACGCTTGTCGTCCCTGTCCGGAGGGATGGTAGGGTATGCCACTTTGTTAGATGTGGCTGCCTGAAACACCAACCACTCGGGAGTGGGGTGATTGGACAGATAGCCGGGGTCGCTACTGGAAGGGGGGTATTTTGTAGTAAGGGATTTACCCACAGCTGGGATAGAATCCGGGGACTCCCAATTCTTGGCCACCCTATTTTGTAAGGCCACATGGAACAGTAAAATTGGGTCACTCTATGCGTAGAGTGAAATATCAGAGAGTTCCTATTGAAGTAAAAAGAAGTGAGAGCTTAAGATCTGCAAACTTGAATGAGAAACCTACTGATATTAATTTACCTAACCCACTTTAATGTGCTAATGAACTAGTGAAAAACTTATGCTAGTAAGGTTAGCCAACCGGAAACAATGAACTCTACAAAAGCTCATGGCATGCCTAAGAGCGCCCTAGATACAGTCGGCTACTGACAATGGCTCCCAATAGAGTTTAAATCTAGGCTAGAACAATGCTCCTGATGACATCAGTATGATGATCTCATGGAACACTAGAGGGAATTCGCATTATGAGAAAAAAGCTGGCCTCCTCAATAATTTAGATATTTTCTGTCTGGTCACATTGCAAGCGACATGGCTATGTGACACCGTGTTCCATTCAAAGTCTGGCATCTAAAGCTCCGAAAGGCCGCCCAAAAGGTGGACTATTAACAGCTATCAAGCACCCATGGTCCGGTGTTAAATCCAGCTCGTCCAATCATATGATTCTGGGAGTGACTGTTGAAACTAACAGCATCCGTTTCCCTAATTTCTTGCTTATAAACATTTACAATCCACCGAATGGAATTAAGAATAAAGAGAACGTTGAGACGTAAACAAAATCTTGTCAGAATATAACGCTGTGCTTCCTATTATCATTGCAGGCGACCTTAATGCCAAGATATTTTCACCAGTGAACCCATGTGTGATAAGAAGATCTCTGGCCCCATTGAAATGGAATTCTCCAATAGGTGTGGTGATGCTTGGTGTAACCTGATAATTAGTCAACAGCTTACTATGCTAAATGGCCACACCAAAGGTGACACTAAGCGTGGGGCAACAAGAGCAGGCTGGGGTAGTCTATCCACAATTGACTATATTTTTGTTAACCAAAAAGCCAATAGTTTTATTATCGATATGGCAATAGGCAGCCGTGAAGAAAGTGACCATTTTCCACTGATTGTGATGCTGGAACACTCTAAAGAGGAGGCAGAATATCATATGGCTGGGAACATAAAAATTAATAACGCTGCTAACCGGATTTCTTGGAATCCCACTAAACTAGAAAAAGTTAATTGTGTAGCCCCTAAAGGGCTACAAGAATGGTGGGAGATGATAGATGATGGTCAAACTGCCACTGACAATGAACTTATTGTCACATATGAAGATGCCTTAAGTATGATCAAAATAGCTGCCTCCAAAAAACGAGAGTATTCCAGCAATGGTGAGAAATGGAATCTTACTCACGGCAAACAATTCCTGTGATCCGGTAATAAATGAAGCAAAAAACGCTCTGAGGAAAGCTATTAAGCAAATTGCTGAAACCAAGAGTTTCTATGCTACCATACAGATAAAATGGCTAAAAAATCAACATAAAAAGTGGATGCGTTACCATACACCATAAAAAAAATAAGACATGTGAAATATGGTTAGATATTGCGGATAAAGCAAGAAGTAATAATCAACAAGAGATGTGGAGAGTAATAAATTATGTAAAAAAACGTAACCTCCCTATTAACAGCGTAGGAGAAAATGAGTGGATCACACATGTCAAACATACTTTGGGCTCTGAAGAGATCAGTAAAGACGTTTTGTTACCAAGACGGGCAATCTAGGTAGGCAATTTTTCCGAAACTTCTTTGGCTAACATGATTGTGAAATTGCATACTTCTAGAGCCACTGGTCCTGATGGAACATGTAATGCACTTTTACGTTTAGCACCCGAAGTATGGGCAAAGGCTCTATACCTGCTGTTTAAATGGATTGGTATAAATGGGGTGATTCCAATGACATGGCACGAAAGTATCATTCTGCCAAAATATAAAAAGGGGGAATGGAAAGACCCTCGCAATTATCGTATGTTGGCAATGCTGGACATTCCGGCAAAGTTATTTGCAAAAGTCCTACTCGATGACCTAGACACATGTATAGAGCGGAATAAGACCTTGCCTATCTACCAAGCTGGGTTTCGAGCCAAATCTTCCACTACTCATAATATAATTAATTTAGTATCGGCAGTTGAGTACTCGTGGTATGCTCGTAAGCTACCAGTTTATGTGGTGTACATAGATTTTTCTGCAGCATTTGATACTGTGATAAGAGATAAACTTTGGAACAAACTGAAACTGTGGGGGGATTCCTAAAGGGCTTCTGTTCATGATACAATTAATCTATTCTGATACTTCAGTTAGAGTACGTTTAGATGGTGAAGGACGGCTCTCCCAACCAATCCCCACAGTTTGTGGAGTGAAACAAGGCTGCAGATTAGCAGCGACATTGTTTAACCTTTACCTAGCCGATTGTATGAACAAAGTAGACAAAGACATGGTTAACCCAGTGAAGATGGGCACAATAGAACTACCATGGCTAGGCTATGCCGATTATCTGGTTTTACTAGATTACACGCCGGCAGGGCTTCAAACAAGATTAAACTGCTTGCTGCTTTTTTTCTGAAAAGAATGGGTTAAAGATTAACATTGCAAAAACAAAGGTAATGGCCTTTCTGGGCACCACGAAACATACCTGGTCCAATAATTAAGTGGATGCTGAATTCAGAAAGACTTGAAAAATGTGATTGTTATCGCTATCTAGGAGTCATAATTGACTCTAAGCTGCTATGGAAGCACCACTGGGAGGCAACTAAACTTCTATGCTTAAATAATACTGGTGCAATTAGTAAATTCATAGGGAAACAAGGAGGTATCTCTGTAAACACAATCTTATTATTATATTCAAGTAAGATAATATCCTGTATGTTATATGGTGCTGAGATCTGGGGTGGTAAATTAGCTAATGAAATGTGTAAATTAGAAGCAACCATTTTAAAATCATTG
Organism: Ambystoma mexicanum; assembly: GCF_040938575.1. NCBI lineage: Eukaryota > Metazoa > Chordata > Amphibia > Caudata > Ambystomatidae > Ambystoma > Ambystoma mexicanum. The sequence continues at coordinate 237,183,437 of NC_090928.1, read as the reverse complement.
TTTAGGTTACTCAGTGCAACATCATGTGAATACATTTTATTAGAAGGTAATGTTAGATTTGCGAAAGACATTTTGGAATACAAATCTGCAATGTTGTATGCAAAATTAAGTATGTTATCTACCAGCACTTTTGTAGTTGAATTGATGAAAATATTCAACAAGGAGGGTCACAAAAAACAGTTTTCATCCTTAAATAGATTACATACTGTATATGTGAAATGGGCAACTGTTAATGCAAAGAGCTGGCTACTCCTAAAGCAAGTTAAGATTAAAAAGCTATTGCAAGGAGTAATATATAGCTATGCAAAGGAGCGTGACATGTCCACAAAATCCACAAGTGGTTTATTTTTGAACATTGGTCGTTAACATCTCTGAAACCCAAATACCCATATACCTTTCCTACTGCAGCAACTGTGAAACAGTACTTTTTATTCAAATTTAACCGCTGTGATACGATGGAAATCCTAGGAGCTAAAATGGGACTTGAGAGAGATACAAGGTTTTGTAGATTATGTGGCATGTTAGAAATTGAATCTGCCAAACACTTAATATGTTATTGTGAGAGTCTTGCATCTATCCGCGAAAAATACCTTCTACGTTATAATAATTCCAGTATAACTGAGGATGTTGAAATTATTTGGAAAAAACTGATGGAAGGTAACGATATTAACTCGGTATATCACATGATGAAATTTTATGAACTAGTTTTATCAATTTTAAAGCATCTATCAGAGGGTATTTTTGCATGAAAATCTTTTTTTTTTAACTGCAGATTGTGTGATTTTGTGTTTTAAACTGTTTGTATGTGTAAACTGTGTGTATATGTAAAGCCACTGTGGCTATGAGCATATTATAAATAAATAAATAAAATTGGGTCAGTTGGCGGACCTTGATCTAGAATGTCTGTCAGATCATCCTGAATAAATTGAGCTGGTGGTCTAGCCCATCATAAATAGTCTACTACCTTTGACATCTGCTGCCAGTAAGAGGAATCAGCATGTTCTCCCGGCTCTGGTTTGCCAAATTCAGTCTCTGGTGATGTATCTACACCACTAGCATTATGTAGTGTTTCAATGAGGACCCTCATTTTACTCTCTTCAGAGATCAAACACTCTGGCACATTAGGAGTACCAAACTCCAGACCAAAAGGAACATCCTCATCCTCCGATCTTTCCAGTTGTTCGAAAATTGATAATAAAGATTTAAAGAATTCCTTTCTGGGCAAAGAAGTGAAAGATATTTCAGGAGGAACTGGTTTTGTGGAAGGTTTGTGGAAGGGTTTGTTTTAGCAGCTTTTTCTTTTGCTGCAACATGCTCGGAGGACTGAGTTGGAACCTTAGGAATCTTCAGCGCTGATGGCTTCGGTGTCGACAAAGGCATCGATGGCATCGACGAAAATGGCGCAGAAGGTGGAAAAGGCGTTGAGGTTTTTATGACAACCTTTGAGGATTTCGCCTTAAGAGTGTGCAGAGCCTTGGACGGTGTCGAAGACCTCGAGCGTGCGTCTCAGCTTGAATGACTCTTCTTAATCAGAGACCTCGAGGGCTCACGATCGGTTCTTCTTCGATCACCCGGGCTCGAGGGCATACAAGTGTCGGTACGGGAATGCTCTCGGCAGGTTTCCGAGGAAGGCGCGGACAGAGGCTTGGCCTTCTCAAACCCTTCCAC